>NW_027271174.1:0-600000 GCF_040938485.1 Diadema antillarum
TACATGTATAAAACTTGATTGCAAAGAACCTCAAAATTTGTTTTCTCAGATGTTCATTTATGCATCGGATTTTGAACATGAATATATATAACTCAAAGAACGAGGTATTATATGGCCAGTCAGGGCCATTGTTGTTTTTTTATAATGGCAGGACGGACAGACAACCAGAAAACATAATGCCTCTGGCACCAACTTTGGTAGGCGGAGGCATAAATATGTAGGGGGGGGGGGGGGGGGGTGAGGGGGCTCTAGCTCGCCCCCGGCGACTACCCCCGAGACTACTTCCGGGGGGGGGGGGGGGGGGGGGGGGGGGGGGTTTCCTGGAGGGTAGTTCTCCGGGGCATACTTGTCTATTAGGTAGTTGTCCTAGAATCCCCTTTAAAGGGGGTACCCAATGCTGACACAATCTTAGTTCATTTAAAAGATCATGATTTTATTAGCAGAATATCACATGCCTTCAGTGTTTTGTTTTTTTAAATCATGTTGCCAGAAAATCACCAAAATATGGCAAGATTTCAGGATATTTTGGCCCCTCAGTTGTGTCCCAATTTCAGCTAGGTAACCACAACGACGTCAAAGTGGTTACCAAGGTTCGCGTATTGCAGATGTGTTGTGCCCTAGACTGTACAAAATGCTTTATACCTTGCGCACATTTCGCTACAATTGGGCGACAAGGTAACCACTTTGACGTCATTGTGGTTAACTAGCTGAAATTGGGACACAGCTGAGGGGCCAAACTATCCTGAAATCTTACCGTAATTTAGGGTTTTTCTGGCAACACAAATTTTTAAAAACTTTAGGAAGATGATTTTCTGCTAATAAAAATATGGTTTTTTTTTAAATGAACTAACATTGTTTCAGCATTCGGTACCCCCTTTAATAAATGTGTGATGTATACAAAAGTATGGAGCAACAAGTCAACATAAATTTCTATGATAATTATAGGTCCTTTACAATGTGTATATTTCTACACATTCAAATTGAACAAAGAAAAGGTCTAAAATTTGGACTTTGGAAGTAAAAAAAATACTCAGAATCAGACTGTAATCTACACTTCTATGACAACACACAGGCATGTGTGTGATTGTTCATACAGGCATTTGAAATTCAGGATGACCTACCAACTGGCGAAATCCACATAAAATATACAGGTTTAAGCATTATAATAAGCCCAGTGAAAATCAGCATATCGGCGTATGAACGACACTTATTTTGGGGTTGTACTGCTGCCTCTTAGATCCTCTGCACTTGGACCCATCAGGACTAATTCCAATTAAGTGTGCCAGCATTCATGCAGGCACTTGGTGGTAACGACACCCTAGGACTGGCTACATGCAGGTAATAATATATAGGTGAAGCATAAAAGCACTGAAAGTCAGCAAATCGGCGTACGAATGACACTATTTTGGGTTGCAGCGCTGCCTCTGGCTACAGGAGTGTAGATTTCAATCTCTAGAGGTGAAGATTAAAGCCACTGGAAGTCAGCGAAGCGGCATACAAATGCCACTACTTTGGGGTTGCACTGTCTCTTACATCTGCCGCACTTGGATCCGTCCAGACTTATTCCAAGGAGACATCTGACAGAGAGAAAGAAAAAAAGATGGTTAGAAATCACAAAATAGATTCATTTCACAATTGAAATGATTTTTAAATTTTTTGTTTGGCTTAATAACGGACTCATGATTAGCAAGCCTATACTGAAATTCATTAAACATTAATTATAAATTATACATATTTTTATTTTTTTGGCTAGTAAAGAGCCAAGCTCTTCTCTAAAACAAAGGAGGCAAAAAACCAACAAACTAACTTACAAAAATTATAAACAAATGCAAACACAAACACAAACTAAAAAAACATCTTAGTATGCCTGATGTTTGTCGGGTAGTAGTTCATAGTTCTTGATATTCTGGAGTTTCACACAGCATTGCCCGAAGGTATGTTTACCTTCAAAATGTGACAGTTGTGAAGAAAATCTTATTTGCCTTACCAAAATGTTTACCTTCAAAATGTGACAGTTGTGAAGAAAATCTTATTTGCCTTACCAAAAACTTATGTCATGAATGCTTTTGTTTTCTAGGGCAAGCCCACAAGTGCATGTTGCTCACTCCACCAAGCATGATTTTGGTAGCAAAGTACATGAAACATATTTTGGAATTGTCTATTTTTTCAAGAAAAAATGCTCTAGAATCAAAATGCCTTAAGTTCTGAGAATTAATGATGTGGATGTCATATAAAACGGGAAGTGCTGATCTATTAAATACCTCAAACAATTCCAGATCACAATCAAAAGATCTAGAATGTTGCATTTTCTTAAAGCCACCCTGAATAACTACCTTTCAATGAAAACAATATCGTAACCAGATGGATTCTTGAATGTCAGTCAAAATTAATGCCTCTAACATTGCCATATCTGAATACACCGAACTTTTAATATTTTCAAAACTTTGATTATCATAGCCATATGCATACATGAGTAAAGTTTTTAGTTGTTCTGTCAGTTGCTTCCTAAGTTATCACAAGAATGATGGTATTTTTCATGTATACAATAACCTCTATGACTTTTGACCCCAAATGAGCCAAGTTTGAAGGGGAGCCACCAAAAGGGTCTTCAGCTATCGAGAGAATGAAAACAGGACAGATGAACGGACAACAACAACAACAAAAAATTAATCCTCCGGCACCCACCTCCAGCAGGCTGCAGCATATTGACACATGATAAAGTACATTCAAAATAAACTAGATATATCGCTACGGCTACTGATATGCCTCCGCCATAATGCATGGTTCTCCTAATAGGTCTATAGTACAATGTCTTGATAATGTGTGATGACAGTTTCACACAAGTGGCAAAATATTAAAATGACAGGTTTGACACAAATGTGCTGAATGTTCACTTTCCTAGAACTAGGTTCAATTGGATGAATGATTAAAATGTCAGAGTGCAGGTATTTGGGGAACTGATGATTTTTACTTGACTTTTGACCCTTTTATAAGTTTATGCATTGAGTAATTTTCAAGGTATTGAGAAAAAGTATAATTTCAGTATCAAATGGGAAAATAGCATTATCTAAACCTGGCCTTTGACCTTTGACCTCACAGTTCCAAAGAGAATCACTGTTAGGTTGAACATGCATAAATATGTAAGTTTCATGATGATACCTAGAGTTACTTTCGAGATATGGAGGAAAAAGTGCAATTTAGCACTTTCACTTGATCTTTTACCTTTTGACCTTTGACCTTTTGGCTTCCCCAAAAATATATATTGGGTAATACATGCCATACATCAAGTTAAAAAAAAAAACCCTTCAGGCATATTGCATTTTAAGGAAAGTAGTGATATTTTGAGGAGTTGACCTTGACCTTTGACCCCCCTGACCTTTGACCCATGACCCCCAACTTCCCTAGATAATCACTGCCCATTGGTACAAGCATATATACTAAGTTCCATGAAGATACCTTGAACCATTTGCGAGATATGGAGAAAAACATGAAATTTCAATTTTTTTCACAAAATAACCTGTGACCTTTGACCTTTGACCCAGTGACCCTAAAATCCACACAAAGTATTATCCCCCAAGGATATACCCTCATACCAAGTTTGATGTAAAACCACCGCACGGTTCTTGAGATATCGACAAAAACAAAACGGGACGGACGGACGTACGGACGTACGGACGGACAGACGGACGGACGGACGGACGGACGACCCGAAAACATAATGCCTCCGGCCACTTCGTTGCGGAGGCATAAAAAGAGCTCAGATATTCTATGCTTCTGATATTTTGCATGCCATTTGTACCTCTGAATGAATTCGAGTGTTGTGGATGCGGTGCTCTGATACTGCACGTTCAGATTGTAGTATGAGGCAAACAGGAAGGATAACCCACAAATGAAGCCTGCTACAGCTGGTGGAGATTGACCAATAACACCAGTTTCCACAAGAACCGTCCATCTGGATGTTGCTGAGGCAATGGGATCCCCTATCAAACAAAAATAAAGTTAAAATCTAATCATTATGACCTTCATTTGGCTTAACTGATTTATGGTTTTGCTTCTGCTACACTGGCTGATGGGAACATCTCTGCCACCTTTCACTAAAGAGTAATATATATTGTATGAAACAAGGTTTCTGATTGGTCAGATTCGCGTGTCTTGCCATTGCGTAATTCATTATATGCCATTTTTCACACAAACTGCCATAAACAACGCTCGATAACGATAAAGATTAATCGATAATACAGAGTTCATTGCACTTTATCAATGAATGTTGCAATGTAGAGTTTGTGAGTTCCTATCCCAAAAGCAGTTTCCCATCTTACATGTATATAACGCATAGTACATGCTCATTTTCGTCAAATATACCGTATATGGATGCACATATTATGGTACATATTCAACTCGAGAGCATGCACTATATGTATAACATTTTCTTCTCATTTTTGATAGACCAGATATGTTTTTTCCTTCCCCCCCCCCTCGAATCCAATACACATTGTGGAAATATCACAAGACAAGAGCACAGAGTGAAAAGTATAGATTGTTTTTTGCTCTTTTCTTCCTCTCTTGTTTTTACCATTTGGTTAGGATCATACAGTATTCACATGTCTCCTTGGTAAGTGATTGCATTGTACATTCAAATGATGTTACAGTTTGAAATGAATAAAAAACTGTAAAAGGCTGAAAGTATGATAATTACAAGTCTAGTTAGAAGATGGACACATAATCTATACAGACATTAATCTACACCCAAAAGTGAAAATGTTTACAATGTCCAATTATGTCATTCTACAACGATTTTCAATCAAAATCTTTGGAAGTCATAAATCATAACGCACCTTGGATGACAAGCTTCAGTGCTTCACATTCAATTGCCTCGCTTGCTCTTTCGAATTCCTCAGCAGTAGCAGTTACCTGAAGATTAAGGGTGCATAAAGGAGAAGAATCATATGAAAATCAAGTGTTTATACCACAATTACACATTCGATTCAACTCTACACTATGGTGTCATTTAATTGATTTTAATTTAAATATAGCAGTCCCCAAATTTGAAGCTCCAATCCAATCTCAAATCAATTTTCAGTTGTTCATCAATGAACTTGCATAATACTTGCAGGGGGGGGGGGGAGATTTTTTTTTTGAGATTGGGTGTGCCAATGGCTCACTCAACCCCCCAACCAAAAAAAAAAAGTCTAAGGAACAGTTCCACAGAGAAAAGAATTTAAGGTTCTTGAGAACTACGGTAATAGCTCAAACACATTTAACCGGTTCAATCCTTCAATCCAATGCACTAGCTGGCAAGATGAATTTTATAAAGAAAGCATATTCACAAAGCGTAGAGTGATTGGCATGAAAGCAATAACCAAATGCCTAATTTTTGCTCTCCAAACTAATATTGCAAAATATTTTTTGGGTACAGATAAGAATAAAATGTAATTATTAATTCTTACATCCCAGAGGAGGAAGAGTGCATCATCCTTCACTTTGAAGAAGCTCTGGAGACCTGTCGAGATGGCCCATGCGACCTGGTGCAAGTTGGGATCCTCTTCGTCATATACCGTTTCCACAATTTGGCGGGCATCGTTCTTATCGTCCCATTTCTCCTTCACTAGGAATTGAAGGATGGCTTGTCCTTTCTCTCTATATGCGGTCAGAAGGGTGGAGGTAATATTGACACCAGTAAGGGTTGCAAAATGCGTACTGAACATGGTAGGAAGGAATATGGAGATATGGATGAGATATGGCCACTGGTCCTTGATTCGGTGTACCATCTGTGGTGGTGGCCCATTGAACCTTTCGTTGTAGATAATATGTAATGGTCATTAAAGTCACCAACAAGTATTGCATCTTTCACCTCAATTTGAATCACATTGGACAGAGGGAAGCCTCCATTACGGCTCTGATTTTGGTGTCGTCGCTTTGTCGCTCAGCACGGTCTCTCCGCTGTGTTAGTGTGTACTTTGTGTGTGATACGTTTAAACTGAAGCTACACTGTAGCATTTAGCAATACAAATTTAGGCGAAAGTGTATCCACCATGCACGTAACACTGAGATTTGATACTAACTTCAGCATACAGCAGAGAGATCATGTTGAGCGATGACACTGACGGAGAGTTCCCTCGGCCTCTGTCTCACTTGATTCAAATTGAGGTGAAAGATGCGATACATGTTGGTGATTACTCTCTGAAAATTTGAAGAAAATTCTTTCATGGATGCGGGCAGGATACGAAAGTGCATTAGCACCTTCTGTCTCTTCTGACAACTGTAACAGTGAATACTTGACCCAGTCCCACTCAGGCATGCATAGTCAGGAGTGAACGATTTCAGCGGTTATCTTAGAAGTTATCAGAACATACATAAAAATGTACATATGGGACTAGATTCTAACTGTAAACAAGCAATGAATGCACCTCTAACTGTTAGTACTGCCGCTGTTTATTTTGACACCTCGGAAGGCATTGATATTATCATGCTGTTAATCTTCGACCTGATTTAGCTGATAAAATATAGAATCATGTCATAGATAAAGAGTTATTTTATTACCACGGGGGTAAATGATCTTTTACCGTGGGCGAGGGGTCCATTCAGTCACGTCGGAACTGTCCGCACATAGACATGCGCAGTACAGTGCATATATCATGGTAGGAAAAAAGAAAAAGAAAAAGAAAAAGGTTGCGTTGTCTGTCGGGCTACCTGCGTTGCTGCGCCATACAAATAAAAACAGTCACTCCCTGCACTGACGTGACTTAATGGACCCCTCTCCCTCGGTAAAAGATCAAATAAAATAACTCTTTATCTATGTGATTCTATATTTTATCAACTAAATCAGATCGAAGATTAACAATAGACACGTCTATATATTTAATATCCTCAATGCCTGCCCAGGTGTCAAAATAAGCAGCGGCAGTACTAACAGTTAGAGGTGCATTCATTACTTGTTTACAGTTTAACTAGAATCTAGTCCCATATGTGCATTTTTATGTATGTTCTGATAACTTCTAAGATAACCGCTGAAATCGTTCGCTCCTGACTATGCATGCCTGATTGGGACTGAGAGGGTCAAGTATTCAGTGTTACAGTTGTCAGATGAGACAGGAAGGTGCTAATCAATGCAAATGAAGATAGATCTCAGCTCACACAGGCAGGCTGTACGCTAGCGTAGCGCGCTGTGAACAAAAGACGCCTAATATACAGTTAGCCAATCATTGTCATTGTCATTGTCAGCCGGTGGCCAGCTAGGATAGCATGCAGTAAACTAGTTCTATAGACCATACACGTACTGTATGTAGTGCACAGTACTTGTACAAATTGTACATGATACGCATTAGGATTTCTCTTCTTCTGATTAAGTCTGCCTCCTTCAATTGACTGTGGATTCTTGCAAACTAACTGTTTTATAGACCTAAAGGCTATAGATTCTATATGCATTCCATTGCCATTTAATAGTCTACTGCGAATAAAAAACCGCACCCTGCGACGTGATACCAATAAGATGTTAAGAAGCACTTATAAGATACCATTTCAACTTGTTCTAACATTCTATAGATAGATCTTGTGTTGAAATATTTGAGCATTCAAAACTAAGTTATTAAAGTCGCTCAGTCCAGTCCAGTCCAGTCGTCTCGTTCGAATCTGCATGGCATAGGCATAGTAATAGCTACACACACAAAACACCCCGCACACGTACACATCTTAGGTAGACAACACCGCATACACATTAACACACACATCTTGCGTAGACAACACAGAAAGCGCGAAAAGTGAGTACGATGAATTGAATGTCAAATTTCCATTAAATATTACATAATATTGGAAAAATATAGACACAAAATTTCCAGATCTAAAAGATCCTTAGAAAAAACATCATCACCACTTACCAGGGAAATGTACACTTGCACTTGATTCTCGATGATTTCCACAGATAACTGGCAACTTATGTTCTCCTTCAGACACCCAAACGTTTGCAGAGATTTATGATCCGCGCTCGCACATGGTGCGCATGCGCGTGTGACGTTGTGTATCCCAGAATGCACTTCGGACGCTCTGTTACAGTAATTTACCGTAACATTTGTCTACGAAAAGAACAGCACTAATGCTTCCAGGAAATTACCGTGAACCACCTTAATATACGGCAAATTGCTGTAAAATCGCTCCTACAGCATTTTACCGTTAAAAATTACTGTAATTTTTACAGCAATTTTTTACAGTGTACTGATTCATCTCTCATTGCATAATGACCAGTAACTCTCTGAGGGCGATAATGTGTTTATAATGATGATTACTTTTTGCCATCCCGACTTACATGAGGTTGAGCGATACATAACGGTATAGACACGGGGATTCGTAAAACGAAATTGCGCCAAAAATTGCGCCAAAATTCAAAATGACTATTTATACACTCTGCATGTCCGGACACTAATCTGACATACAAATGTATAAAGACCTGTAGGCGACGATTATAACATATCAGTTTTGCTTGTTGGAATTAAGCAAAAAAGTGATAAAATCTGCTTTTCAGGAGGGTACAGTTTAAATAAATAAATAAATTTCACGACATACAGTTCTGATTTACAAGCTTGCAGATAATTGTGGACGGGACTGACTCTCGTTTCAGATGTTTTTCATCAGGGGACATTTCATTTCACTTAATGAATATACACAAACAAAATATATCCCATATTATACAAGAGTTCAAAATGAATCTTCAGATTGCCCAAAGAGATAGTACCTTCAAACAGCGAACATAAGAGGCTCAAATCACTACCAGCACTAACCGTGGTACTTACGTGTTGAAAAGGCACACAGTTTTGCTGTAGATTGCTACTGAAAAAGTAGTAAGAAAGTCGTAGTTTTGCCGTGGTTCTTTGTGTTCGTGCCTTAGTGTTGAATGCGTCGTTGTTAAGAAGTGAAAGAGGCGTAGATAAATTGTTAAGTGGTTGTAGATCAGGGGTGGATTAGTGAGGATTTAGTCGTACGAAAGTCGTAGTTTTGCCACATCACAAAAGACGACTTCCGCATCTCCGCTCTCGCGACCGAGAACGCCGTCTTTTGTTATGCAGTGTGAAAATCGGACAATAGACCACTAGCTATTCACGGCGATAATCCGTCTTTTGATACCACTTCTATTTTCCTCAAGGGCAGTTCCCTCAAAACTACGACTTTTCTACGAACACCCAACTACTATTTCATGACTTAATTATCGGCTTAAATGATTCTCTGGACTACTAGTATTGTTCTAGCCATCAATGCATCGGCAGGTAAAATCCATTCGCGCACACAATGTGGCTTCGTTATTGCGGCTAGCTAGTATAGGGGAATAGCTCTCAGCTTTTTACTAATCGTGGCCGCGCCTCTAACGAGTACGAAATGGGGCCAAGTTCGAGCAAATCTGACGGAGAAGAATAGATTTCTTTTTGCGGTCGTATACCTACAGTTCGAGCTCATCTGGTCAGCTAAACGAGCTGGTACAACTGTTAATTGTATTAGTATACCGCAACCGTTTGTGCAGTCGATCGAAGTACAGACTGCATACATTCATAGCGCTGATGCACCTGATAAATTACATGTACCGTATATGGTCCGTCGTATACACACGGTGCGCACGTGTGACAGCCCATTTTTCCTCTTCGTGTGTCAAGGCAACAACGCACGTTGTGCATCCATAAACGGGGGTACTAGTAGTCACGTGAGAATTCAGCGGTGGTCGAATCTCACCCAGGGAAACGTCAGACGGGCAAAACTTCGAGATCTTATAAAGATCGCGATGTTAACCTTCTCGATCTTTTGCCAGTCTGACCGTGCCTATTTTGTATACACTGCATTCCAGTTATAAATAATCGAAGTCCTAGGGATCGGCAATTTCATAAAAAAAAAGTATAACGGCATTTCGTCTTATCGACGAATACAGTTCTGAGTATGTTATGAAGAAAAAAAAAGACGGCAACGATACGTATGATGCGTAATTCAATGCTTAGTAATATTTGGTCATATCAAATACGCTGCACTGGATGAAAAGGCAATTTGAAACAGATTTCAAACAGAGTATAGTTTGTACTTTCATGCTTAGTTTGAAAAAAAAAATATAAAAAAGTGAAGTGATGGTTAGGAATGTGTTCATAGGCCTGATTCGTTATTCCAAAGTTCGTCGATTACGAACGTTTACGAACGTTCATTATTCCCGACTTATTTCGGAGGATCGTTCCGAAGATTCGATATTCCCAGGATTCGTAATTCAAAAGCTTGGTTAATCCGAAAATGAAATAAGGTTCTGAAAGGCGTAACTTTGCTATAGAAACGAAGACGATGATTTAGATTTGTAACTCCAAAATTGTGTCTGTGTACTCCTTTTTTTTTTCACGTTTGGATTCACGAATCTTAATTCATATTCCTATCGGCGAATCTTTGGAATAACGAAGATTCTTATCATTTTCGGATTAAAAAACCTGATTTCATTTTCGCAGTGATGAACAGTATACGAATGACGAACCTTTGGACAAACGCCATAAGATAATGTTCGTGATAACGATCCCTAATATTCACTTTCGATTAATACAATGCAAGTTATCCACGGGGAAAAGTGAACGAATAAAAATAACAAGCGTTCGCTCATGCAGTCTCCATGAATTTCTTCTTGTACAATGTAGGAAAGCGAGGAGTGGCATCTCATTGGAACGGAGCATGTTTCTTTTGTTCTTTGCCAATGACGCTCGGAAATGACTTTGTTTCAACAAAAAATTTGCTGTAACCGTGTTCTTACAAAAGTGTTCGTAATAATTTCACACAATTGTTTTTAATGTCGACAAATTTGGCAACTTTAATTATGAATTACTTCGTTATCGCAAAATATCGTAACCCTCTCCATTGCAACAGGAGTGGACGTCATACGCTTAAACATGAGCTCTTCAGAGAATTGTATAATTCATGCACACCATACATTTTTTTTCATTTTTTTACATTAATTATAGATTCAATCGAAATGTAAAAGCAGCCACCGATTGTCCCGCGGTTATTTCCACGTTTTCTTATACAATCCACGATTAGCAGAATGATTCCCCTCAGACATCTCTGACACTTACTTTCTCCCTTTTTTTCTTTTTTTTTTCTCGAGATCTTATATGCGACTTCTATACCTGATGCGGTTATCCCCTTATCAGTGACGAATGTCAACTACGCGAGTAAACTGTTTAATATACATCATTTCTTCAGCTTTTTTTTTAACAGCTCCATGACTATAATGGATGAGTTTGGAATATGTCGACTATTTTGAGAGACACGCGTTCCAAATATGATTTCTACCAGTCGTATAGCGCGAGGGGCAAACAGTCTACGATTTCAATCATCAGTTCGAAAATGTGTATCTTGTCGGGCACAAATCTTTGAGGGTCCAGTGGAAAATGAATGAATGCGTTTTTAATTCATGTTTGCCTGTACACATTGTCATTTCATCTCTATATCCCCTTCAAGTTTAGTTCCAACTGGATTTCGAGAACATTTTGCTGTCTCCTGTGTCATGAAGTCAGTTTTCAGAATATTATTCATCAAAGTATAATATCAAATATTTTCATAAACAATTAATGTCGTCGATGAATCGATCATAGTCGGAAAAGCTTACATAAATTATTATCATAAAGGAGGGGTTCGTTATGGATTTTTTTTTTCAAATTTCATAGGAAAACACAATCATCTCTGTGAGAAAATTTTAGAGCTGTGTGTCCTCTTTGGTCTGTGCAGCTGGGGGTGTAGACGGAGTGGCAACTCTTCGTGTAATTCGGACAAACACAATGCATATTCAATGCATTTTTATACCATATAAGATGTCCAACTTTCATAGGCTACGTTAATGAAGTCATGCCCGACACCACTCTGTGAGACGAAAAACGCGCTTCGAATTTCTTTGAATTACAAGCTATATTTTACCGGAAAATCTTAAATGAAATGCTCTATTTGGAATTCATAAACATGTATTTCTAGTTTCTTCGAAATGCCATTAAAACTAGATTTTTTTAGACATTTATATTTATCCATGATGCAAACTTTTTGCTTACATGTAATTTTTGATTGTTTATCATATCTGTATGTTGTGATTTTTCAAAGAAAGTGTTCCGCCGAAGTATGTTCTAGCGTGTTTTTAAAACTCTTTGGCGTCAAAATCGACAGTTTTACACTGCATTTTGATTCTCTACTCCAATTCAAGACCTGCTTACCGCATGATGCACTCTCTCTTGTCAAAGCACATGGCTACACGAAGTGTTGAACGCGTAACGTTCTATGGTGTCGAGCATGACTTCAAAGGAGAGTTGTTTCTTCTTCTCGGGCCACCTTCCCTGGTCGGTGTAAGCCACACGGCTCTACCTTGAAAGGAAACTATTCTCCTTTTGTTCTCAGGGAAGATGTAGAGATGAACAAAGATTACACCTGTCGGCATGTGCATCGAAGCGTATGCACGGTGGTATACCTTCGTCGACATAGTTATTCTGCTGTTGTGAACTCATTAAACGGAGAATTGGTTAATGAGTTAATACTCACCTCATGCAGAGATGAGTGATAAAGCTCAGGGGCGGATCCAGGAATTCCGCAAAGAGGGACGCCTTTACAAAATTAGAATGTGTCGGGGGACGAACGCGCCAACTCCATTTTTCTTTTTATTTCTTTTTTTTTAAACCAAAATAAGGGGGAGGGGGCACCCGGTGTGCCTCCGCCTGGATCCGCCACTGAAGCTGCACACATTTCCTTACGGGGATTATCGAATACACTTATCCAAGCTGGGCTGGTCTCAAGAGTCTCTCACTGAGCTGCGAACGTTTGCGAACATTGTGAATTTAAACTTTCGTCTGCAGGATTCGAAAACAGTTGCAATCAAATTCTAAGATATAATTATGGCTTGCATTGTCGTGCATGTCGCCAAGAAATTTTGTAGACCTACTCGTATATGACCAAACGTCTTTGCAGCAAGACGAAAAGAAAACACTGTTTAAGACGATGAAAATCGTTTGCGTATATACAATTTCGAATTGCAACTGTTTACGAACCTTCACTAAACCTTAAATTAGTTATACGTTTGTAAACAGTCACCGCCAAGTGAGATACAGTGTACATTGTATACTAGTAGGCCTATATAGGCCTACTCCGTACGATGAAACATCTTTTTGCCATCCCTTGCTTCAAAAAGATGAGCTGTAGGCCTACATAATACAAGCCTACGGGAATGCGCGAACAGAAATCGGCCAAACTGACCTATTGTTGAAAAATGAATGAAAATCAAATCACTCGACTTTTGTTTTACAGTGTTTTTTTTTTTACAGTAATGATAATGATACTAATGATTAAAAAAATAATAATAGTGGCCTCTTACAATACACTGAAGTCCATCAAGAATGATGCTCATGGCGCTGTTACATAACCAGCATGAACAGTATATCGTATAATACAACCATAAAATAATCAAATACGATAACTTATCAGAACAAATTAAATACAACCAAAAACAAAATGCTTATACATAACGAAATTGATCTAAAATATTGAGAAAACTGTATGAAAAAAAAAAACAACGTAGTATATACGTCTTTTGGTGAGACCGGGCATTTTCCTTAAGATAGTGCTCCTCGCCTATGTGTGATATGGAACTCCCTCCCATCTTTTCTACGTGAAATTGACTAACTGGATCACCTCAAAGCCTCTGATTTTTTTTTTTTTTTAACCAGGCATTTAATTGCTAAGGAGTCTGCGCGTTTGAATGTTTCTATAAAAGATATATGGCGCCATACAAATGCTGTTGATCATCATCATCGTCATCATCATCATCATCATTGATTTCTTTCTTTATTGCGTTTAATCTTTTTCCTGTCCACTTCAAAGTAAAATCGTTATTACGAGTGTTCTGTGTTCATATTCGTAATTTTTTTTCCATTTTGCTGCAGTAATTTCAAGAAAGTTGTACTCATTTCTATATGCCCTATTTGTAGGTCGATAATGCTAATCGTAGTTTTGAAGGTTCGACAACTACCACCCCCCCCTTTTTTTTTTTTTTTTTTTGTAAAGGCCCTTATACTGGTACAGACGAGGACGAAGCGCGCTGGCTAACGCAAGAATAACACCGAGGTTCGATGTGAAGTACTCACAATTAATACACTTTGTACATTCATTTATAGGCAAGCAGAGAGAGAGAGAAAAAAAAAAGATACAGGTGTACTGGACATCTTACGAACACGGGGGGGGGGGGGCGTTCAAACAGAAGAACACGCGCGCATAATTATCATTCTTTGACAAAACAGCCTGGGAAACAGCGGAGGAATGAACAGTCTTCCCAGCTAGTCTCGAGTCAAAGGCCTCGGGCATTGCAATACGAAATTATTCTATTCTCCTTTCTTTTACGTTTGTAACATAAACCAGCGAATACCGGTAGCCAATAATTCATCACACATAATCATATCAATCTACCCCTGCAAAAAGACTAGCATGTAACTACATTCCACATGACCAACGAAAATACACGTGGCCGTATGCTTATTATAGGCAAATGTAGCTTAGCGACGCTGCTGTTGTGCTAAATACACAAGGCATGGCGCGCAAGCAAACCAAATCGGATTCTCTGTGGAAACATGCTGAATGTTTCGGGTGGTAGGCAGCGGCTCTGCGGCAGATAGGTGAATTCTGCCAACTACTTTACACGGCATGATCGTGGCAATGCAACTCTCTTGTAATCTAATGCTCAGAAAAACAACAACAAAACAAAAACAAAATGTATATATATTACTTCTGAAAACTGAAAGAAATTCGAACTTGCAACCTTGCAGTATTAATCACAACACTATTCAAGTAGACCATCGCTATTTACGATTTCGGCAGAGGACTTGATTTCCTTCCTTATCGAACGCATACGAAAAATGAAGTAGCGTCCGTCGCAATGTTGGCAACGAAGCCAACACGTGGCGCGGTGAAAAGTGGAAGCACGTGTTTGCGAACATTTCACGCACAGCAACAGCCCGATAACGGCTAGGCCCTATATTTCCCCAGACAGATTTCAGTACGTAGGATAAAACGTCTCTGAAACAAACCAAAAAATAAATAAATAAAATGCTTTCTGTGAAAAAAATTAAAAGCTGAGTTTCTTTCCCCACGTGTAGTGTCACGATATATAGAGGAATGGTATAGGCCTACAGCCATGTTTCACCTTATTACGATATGCTTATAATTTCAAGAGTTTGAAAACATGCAGATAAAGGAGAAGATGAGTAACCATCAAAGTTTAAATCTCCTTAGCATGAGTCACTAGCTTGGGCAATTGAACTAAACAAAAGAATTCAAACTTAAGAATGGCAAGAAAGAGCGGACGTATGCTACAGACATCGTAATTGCTTGCTGTCTTTATTATAATAGGGCCTATTAGGCCTACAGGCCTGGCTCGTGTTTGGCTCATCATCACCACAGAAATCGGCACGAATTAAGGACAAAGGAATTTTTTCTCCTCTATGTGCGTATAAGCACCGGCAAGATTAGGGTCCAGGTCAGGACCGTTCGATGGGATGAAAGGTTTGACCGCTAAAAGAAAGATGACCTTTATACGGAGAGACAACACGTACGACAATGGGCCGCTTTCCAGAGTCTGTCCGACGCAACAACACTCAATTCGAACCAGGGTGGCCATTGTCAGAAAAGTGCCACGAATAATGAGTGAATGAAGTCGTTGTTAGAAAGTTCAAAAATAGTTGATGGTGGTATACTTATACCTATAGCTAGGAGGAAGGGCATCAGGAACAGATATCCAACCATTTGAAGTTCATGCAAGACGCAATGTATATGGCATAATGCCTGATGGCTGCGATAGCTTGTAAATCGTAAAGTAAAATCGTAAAGGTAAAAACGGACATCGGTGGCATGCGAACCCTTTTTTTTGGTCACTTTTGAATCAAAAACATATGTAAGAGTGGTGGAAAGAGACATAAAAACGTTGTTTTTGCTGTTTTCAATCTAGTAAAACGATTCAATAGTTTCAGTCACACGTTTTTGCAGAAAACTCAAACATCACATCTTTTTGTCAGTTATGTTCATATTTTGAATAGGCCGAACGGAGGGGGAAAAATGTAGGGCATCTTATGTCTTTTGATATCCATTTTAGACGATTATGGTCAAAGTCTAGTAATTGATGGCATTTTCTAATCTCATTCTAAACACGCATGCAGTGACAATTTCGTTATCCGACTTTCGTCACAAAAATCATTGATTTTTATCTTTCGGTGGCCCGAAAGAAAATTCTTGTGGAACGAAAAAAAAATAAAGAAAAACATAAGAAAAATGAAATCGGTCCCACTTAACACAGACAAATGCATATTAAGTATTACTGAAGTGATACAGGTACCCATGTCTAAAATAAATGAATAGAACATTCAATCATCTTATATTCTTACCGATATTCTGAGTTCTAAGATTTAGCAAGTGAAGAGTTTGTTAGCAAAAACCGATAAGTCCATATTTGCGAAATGGAGATATTTGAGATTAAAGGTCAAGAAAAATAAAGAGAATAAAAAGAAATTTTTTGCTCCTTTTGACCATAACTTCAAAATTATACCTTTATATGTATTGACCAATATATCATTTAAAAGGTATTATTTTGTACTTTATGACAGAGGCCGTACTTCAAAATCTTCAAAAATGGATTTATCGGTTTTTGCAAACAAACTCTTCAAGTATAGGCTTATTGATCATTATAAAAATTGTGCCTATATTTAGGTTGTCAAAACTTACGTTTGAAATGAGAAAGTGGGAGCATTTGCAGACGTTTTTAAACATCAGATATTTGATTTAGCATTGTAAAGAGCCGGAAGTTACTGTTATTCATTTCTGATTGTAAAAGCAACCATCCAACATTTGTATTTTAACACCTAACGGAGCCGAATGTTACCGTTCCTCATTTTCAAATGTATTAACCGACATTCATTTTAGCATCTTACGGAGCGAAATGCTATCCTTATTCATTTCCGAACGTGAAAGAAAACATCCGCTATTTATTTCAGCATTTAACTGAGCCGATTGATACCATTAATAATGTCCAAATGTAAAAACAACAATCTGTTTTTCATGTTAGCATCGTACGGAGCAAAATATTACCGTTATTCATTTCCAAATTTAAAAGCAAATATCCGACATTTATTTTATTATCTCAAGGAGCCGAATGTTATTGCTGTCCACTTCCGAAAGTGAAATGAATAATCTGACAATTATTTTAGCATCGTGTGCAGAACCGAATGTTACGTAAGGGCAGACATCAGACATTAACTTGGCCATAAAACGCAGCTGAATGTTACTGAATGTTACATTTCGAACTGTATATTATAAGAGCAAATATCTGACATTTTAGCATCATGAATATGGAGCAGAATGTTACTGCTATTCACTTCCAAACGTAAAATCAATCATCTGACGTTTATTTTGGCATCTTCCGGAGCCGAATGTTATTGCTATTTACTTTCGAAAGGATATTAAAAGAAAATATCCGATATTTATCTAATCATCGTACGGAGTTGAATATTATGGTTATTCATTTCCGAACGTCATAGGAATTATTCGACATTAATTTTTGCATCTTCCGAAGCAGAATGTTATTGCTATTTACTTTCGAACGTAAAAACAAACATCTGGCATTTATTTTATCATCGTACGGAGTTGAATACTATTGTTATTCATTTCCGAACGTCAAAGCAAACATCAAACATTAATTTTACCATCGAACGCAGGTAAATGTTACTGTTATTCATTTCAAAATGTAAAAGCAAACGTCCGACAGTTATTTCAGCCTCGTATGGAGCAGAATATTACTGTTATTCACTTCCGAACGTATAGCAATCATCTGACATTTATTTTAGCATCTTCCGGAGTCGAATGTTATTGGTATTTACTTTCGAAAGTAAAAGCGCATCCGATATGTTTTATTAAATCATCGTACGGAGTTGAATATTATTTTATTCATTTCCGAACGTCAAAGGGATCATTCGACATTTTTTTCTTATCATCTTCCGGAGCTGTATGTTACTGCTATCTACTTTCGAACGTAAAAGCAAACATCCGGCATTCATTTTATCATCGTTAGGGGTTGAATATTACTACTATTCTTTTCCGAACGTCAAAGCAAACATTCGACGTTTATTTCAGCATCGTCTGGAACCGAATGTTATCCTTATTCATTTCCGAACGCAAAATCAAGTCTGACATTAATTTTAGCACCGTACGGAGCTGCATGAATATTGACCGTTATTCATTTCCAAAGGTATAAGCAAACATCCGACATCTATTTTAGTATCATACGGAGTCGCATATTACCGTTGTTCATTTCCAAAATTAAAAGCAAGCATCTGACATTTATTTCAGCATCTTACGGAGCCGATAGTTACCGCTGTTCATTTCCAAAAGTAAAGGCAAACATCCGACTTTTTTTTGGTGGCCGATTTTCCCGCAAAGAAAATATATCTTACTACAAAATCGGGATATTCCTCAACCTATTTCTGATGCAAACATATCTAAGTTTTGAAAGGAAGCTGTAACTGCCCGCCTGTCATCACATACGACGCCTTATCGACTTTATTTTCTTGACGTTAACAGACATTAATTATGTTCTACCAGCATTCGAAAGACACGAGATTTTCGCGCTGTTCAACAAACCCGCCGATCGGCGACCGCGAAGCATGGCTCCACAAAATTGGTGACACCGATAGTGAATCCTATTCCCATCATCTTTAGAAATTTACGCACACGTCGATGCACCAAGACAAAAGGTAATTAGGACACCAGAGTCTGCCCCTCTGCTGGAAATCGCCTATAGTTCCTATTGTTTGAATTTGTATGGAGCAAGCACAAAGGGAAGGATTACAGTAACAAAAGGTCTTGCTCATTATCGTCTACTATCAATCAACGGCAAAACTACGACTTTTTTACAACCTTTTCAGTACCAACCTACAGCAAAACTGTATGCTTTTTCAACACGTAAGTACCACGGTTAGTGCTGGTAGTGAATGCACCTTTGAAATTCTTGTGTGCATCCATAGAAACGGACGGCTCTTTGAATGATTACAGCCAGTTGGAACACCACCTCTTTAACCTCCTTGGTGAACAACGGCAACGGAGAATACGTTTTGATACTAACTGTAAAATCAATATGAATATAATCAACAACATTGAAAAAGAGGAAAGTTACCTGCAATGTAGGGACCGAAAAACATCCCTAGCCCGTATAGAAGCTCAACGATACCGAAAGCGACTGAGCGATTATCAGGTGATGCCAGTTGACGGGTTATGACGACCATCAGTATTCCGCGACTGGCCATGGTGAATGAAGACAGAACTGATGTTACGTAAATAGCAGCCGACCTGAAGATGAGGACGTCACAAAGTACTGTGAGGGCGTTCAGCATGGTGAGAGATAGGTGGACTTCATGAAGTTTGGAAGTTTTGTCGGTGACTAGTGCAGTGAAAACGCGACTCAGGACGTTCGCTACTGCTACGCAGACGGTAACCAGGATTGCAAAATAAATTGTCAAACCACTTTCAATAGCACGAGGTATAAGGAAGGAATGCCATGCACCATAGGACATACCAAATGGTGCCATGGCCGCAAGGTATAGAGTTAACGATGGGTTCTGATAAACTTCCGAACTTCTTAAAGCGTTTGCGGCAACTGCTCTAGAATTCTCAGCTTGGTGGGCATAGCCATTACATGGTTGAAGCTTGCTCGCAGCATCAAACGAAGAATCTTGATGATGTGACAATTTTCCGTTCATTTCATGTGTAATATCATCAGAGCGTTCAAGAAGCACTTGAATTTCTTCTGCTGCTTGTGGATTTGGCATTGAAAGAGCTCTTTTACGGGCCACAGATTTCTTGCAGTCTAAGGCATATGAAGCATTGCCATTTGCAAGTATTTCCATGTTCTGGTGGTCCGAAACATCTCCACAAATCTCTTCTGTTATATTATTAAGTTCCTCCTTTGTTGCCCCGTTCCGAGAGGATGCAGGCACCTCAGGATGAATCGCCGCTGTTATCGGCATGATATTCCCAATGAGCCCGCCCAAGATCAACATGGCGCCTCTCCAGCCGTACACGTTCATCAGGAATTCTCCAAGCAGCGGAAGAACGGACATACCTGCCGCGAAGCCCATTGATCCTATGCTGTACAAGGGACCGAAGTGTGTCGGTGCCTGCTCGCTGAGTTCCAACATCACGGAAATCAACATGACTGAAAAACCCACTCCTAGTAATAAAATAAAAAAACAAAACAAAAAACAGCAATAAGAAGAACACAGAGTTTCGTGTGTTATTTTGTCATGTATACCATGTTATATTACTTATTATGGACTATTCAGGTAATGATGAGGGAATTTATTATATTTTCAACAAGGGTGCCAAAAAAGGTTCTGCTTGGGATGGGTTTGATACAAGGTCTTAACTTTTAGTCAACAGTACAAGTTACGGCGAGAAAAGAGATAACACAGTTACACAGAGATCTTTGTTTTTCTCAAGACATATTACTTATAAGTATTGCAAGACCCGCTTGCATATAGTTGGTGTGTGCTGTGCACATCACGTAAAGCGAGAAATAGTTTTAAATGCTAGCATGGGAGTGAGGTTAATAATACTTCATTAAAGAACTATTAGCACAGGGTATTGCGTTGCATTGCTTTTGGCCACAATCATTATTAAAAAAAAGTTACATTGGGTGTGATTTCTTATTGCAATCGTCAAAGTGTCATTATTATGTAGTATTTTTTTTATCATTATCATAATAATTATTTTGGTCGCGACGAGGTGTTGATAATTGTTGTTGGTCTCATTAAAACAATGGAAGAGACGGGCTAGATTTGCTCTCAAATTTTCGTTAGATTGAGTTGAATTGAGTTGAATTCAATCGAATTAGAGGCAAATAAACTCGAAAAACTCAAAATGGATAATGTGGTAACTCTATATACTAACAGACTCAATACATAAGTGTAATTTTCTAAATTGCCATCCACATACTAAAAGAAAAGTACAAGTGCAAATGCATCTACATTTTTTTTTGCAGTTGAACACGTCACAATAAAGTATATCATATACAGCTCATGCCAAAATCATTTTCCTCAACGTTTGATAATTATATCTTCCATACGTGTTGCGTTCGTTAAAACAGCGAAGTTGTTGAAGGTCAGCTTTACATTAACACTATGAACTTAAAGGGGAAATCCAGCCAAAATATCATTTAGTCTGATAAGAAAGAGTAAAATGTTACGAGTTCAACGATATAAACTTGATAGAAATCGGATGAGAAATTGACGAAGTTGACAGAAGTTTTGACATTTTACATTTTCGCTATTTTCTTTTTTTTGGGGGGGGGGGAACAGTTCTTGAACAGTCAATATGAATATGCAAAAATAATGACAAAGTGAGCATGTCATACCCTCACAACTTACCATATAGTTTATGGATAAAATTTTGGAATTTCCAGTTTTTCATTCAAACGTAATTATATCTGAGGCTCAAATCCTCGTACAATGTGTATATCTAACTTATCACTATTCTGAAGGCATTTAACCAGGAATAACTTCATTTTTTCAACTTCAATGACAGAAACTTGGAATTTTCGTCACTTTTTTTAGACACGATCAATGGAAAATTGTGAGGTTATGACATGGTTAGCTCACTCATTTGCATATTCATTTCCACTGTACAAGAACTATTTTGCAGAAATTAGCAAAAACTTCTAAATGTCATTACGTCCTTTATTTTTCATCAGATTTCAGTCAAATTTTTACCATTGAACTCGAAAGATTTTACTCTTTTTTATCAAACTAATTTATATTTGGACTGAATTTCCTCTTTAATAAAGAAAGATATTTCATATTTTGAAAGAATTTTGAGGGGTTTTCCCGGCTCTTACCAGAGAGTGCCAGGCAAGCTGTAATTTGGGCGTAGTTGATGGCTAAGCTGGCCAAGATGACCCCGAGTGATGATAGGAACGGTCCACCAATGAGCATCATGCGGCGTGAGAATGACGGAAGACGGCCGTAGAAATACCCCACAACGGGAGCTTGGAAATAAACACATTGAAGCGACAAAGTTTATACTTAAGAAAGACAGAGGAATAGTATTTGTCATTAACGAAATTAAACACGTATCTGATCACTGAATGAAGCAAACTGGTAGAGATGGAGGGGTAAAAAATCCACATACACCAAATCAACGGCGATCGTGAAAAGAACTATTAATCGGAATCATGACAAAAAGTTGCTGGATATGTAGCTCAAGATGATAACAATACCAAGGGCTGGAAATAATAATGCCTAGCTTTATGTTGTACCTAAAAGTACTGAAATAATTTAGGCCATCCTTGAAGGAGTATAATCTCTTTATTTTTTTATTTATTATTTTTTTTTTTTTACTAAAGAATGGGTAATGCTGTCACAAATCATTCCTAACCTTTACTGATTCCTACCTATCTCTATATAGTCGTGTAAGAAAAACTGTGGAAGAAATCACCACATATGATATTGGATTTAGAGGATTCGGGGGCAGTGAAATGCTACGTAATCATTGTTTTCTGTTGGATAAATGATCACTAATCCATAATAAGGCTATATATTTTGGACACCATATTATCTCATTAGTTCATGATCAAAATGTCAAGCAACAACGATTGATGGTATCAAATGCCTTTGATAGATCCATAAAGACGCAAACCAGATGCCCTTAATTCTCATCAAAACATTTTGTCACCTTATTCAATAGCTGGACAAAAGCATAATCAGCAAAGTTTTTTTTTCTCCCTAAATTAGTTAGGGACAAGCAAGTGATTGGTATTTAGGAGAATATGCAACCGTTTGGTATGAATAACCTTTTCCAAAAATTTAGACATACAGGGTAGTATGGATATTGGCCGATACTTTTGTCCAAAATGAGGGATCGTCTTTAAAAAAAAAATCGAAACCACTCAGCTATTTTAAAAGATTTGGGGCATTTATCAATGGAAATAAAAGTACTGAAAATATGTGACCGTGCATCACAAAAGAAACAAAAAGTTGATATTGATGTTGGTGTCAGGACTCAAAATAGGTGAAACAAGTCAACCCAGTCAATCTTTAGTTTTTCATATTTTCTTAGAGAGCAATTCTTCTTTTGTAGTATATGAAAGTTTGGGATCACAAAACGCACAGGAACTATGTTTTTAGCATGCTTTTCTAGAACAGGTTTTTCTGGAATCGTGTGTAGGTGTGTCTTAGATATTTCTTTTCATTTCTTCACAAACCTTCTCCAGGCACTCTCTCCACTTTCAACTCTTTTTTTTTTGTTGTTGAAAGAATGGCGCTCTTCTTTGAAAGTTGGAGTTAGTCATTGATAAAATGCTTTGATTGACCATGGTTAATTTCAGCTCAATCTGCTCAAACTTTCATTGGTGTTTATTTTACGTCCTGTTTGCGGGCCCATTTATTGCACAGAGCACGGCTCGATAAAATTATAGTGCTTGAATAGACCCTTTACTTCAGTACGATGTGCTTTCTTTCCAACCCTTAGATCTGCTCTTAACTTGACTTAACTAAAAATCCATGTCTGAGCGACTTTTTGTCCGCTTGGTTGTGCAAGGTCACATATATGTAAGAGGTTTAACTACATTATATATATATATTTTTTTTTACAGCAAATGCACGCTAAGTCCGTCACAGCTGGTTAACCCGCTAAAATCAAAGGTTCTATTGAGCTAATTTATCACTTTTTCATCTCTTAGAGTTAAAAAAAATATCTTGTGAAAGTGCGGAGGAAGAAACTCTGTAATAATGTTGGATTTGACAACAATATTTGATGCTAATTTTGTGTCTATTAGTGAAATAAGTGTTAAATGCTTTGGAAATGTCATTTGGTTCTGTTATCTCTTTTTCACTATTATCATAATATATATTATGATAATAGTGAAAGAGTAAAAAGTAGTATAGAGAAAAAGAGTATTATACAATACTGGAACGTTTTCTTTATTATTCTTCCCTTTCATTCATGATTTCCAGTGAACCAATAACCCAATTCAATTTAATTCAATTCAATTTCTTTATTTCCATTTTAGATTATAGAAAGCAACAAAAGACAGCTGCCAATGCTACAGGATAAAACATACAAAAATCAGCAGTGGCCAGTGTAAAAAAACGTTGCATTATGGAAGTTATTTGAAGTTTATTTGAATCATATAATTTAAGTGTTTTCAATCGCTTAGATCACTGAGAGGTGTGACCTGAATATGAGGATTTCGTAACAAGACGAATTGCTTTCTTTTCAATCAAAATAATTCATCTAGTCTGGAATTGAAAAGTGCTTCCCTATATAACATCGCAGTACAACAAATGAGGTAAAATAAAAGAGCCATAAAGAACAAAATAAAAAGACAAAGGGTGGTAATTCAAACTTCATGCGATTTAAATCACCAACAAACTGCGTAGCTTTTCTACATACATTTTCTATACTCCAGTCAGTATTATCATCTAAGGTAATACCTACCTAGTGATCTGATTTACATTTTAAAACATAGAGATGTGGGCTTTCCATAGAACCATGGAGCCATAGAAATCTTCGTCTAGAGTATTGTTACATTTCGCTGATAGATAGCTGGAGGTTGTGAATTTTATCTGCCTGTGAAGCGAGCTGGTTATTCAAGCGATCAATCCCATTTGCCTGGCCTGAATAACGACTTCGTCCTTCATTGTGACACTTTCACTCTTCTCCAGTCTCTTGCGTCATCATTTCCAGATTACGTTTCTCTAAAATGTCTAGTCGGTCAGCAAATAAGTCCAATTGTTCAGTTGATTCCCCTTTTGTGGAGGGCATTTTCAATGGCTTCAAAGGATGCATCACTTTCCAAGTATTCTTGCATGGCAAAATGCATGGCATGAACAGCGATAGCATCCAGACATGCCAAGTTCAAAAAACTTTTATGAGTGAGATTTTTATGACTCGGCGTCTCGGCGCTCGCGCACATGCGCACGCGAACGAGGAGGATGTCCCCCTCCCATGGTAGGGAGCTTTTTTGAATTATTAGCTCTTAATGATGCGATCTGATGCATACTTAAGTGACTATTTTTTACTATATTTTGAAAGGCAAAAGGGAAATATACCTTCAATTGCAACTATCACTCTAATCCTTTAAGCTATGCTCCTTAATTTTGGCCCAAATTGCAGACTTCACCAGATGCGTGAGAAAAATGGGTGCCATGCGTGAGATCGTGAGACAGACCCTAAATGCTTGAGTCTCACGCAGAATGCGTGAGACTTGGTAGCTCTGTAGCATCTATTTTTGCATGGCATGAACAGCGATATTGGCTTGTGATCTAGTCGACGCATGTTCTAGGCGATTTTCCAAGAAGAACATCACTGTATATAATCATATCAAAATATGATGATATATTTTAAAGAAGATGCTTAAAATGTGGAAAATCCCCCTCCTCCCCCTCACCCCCCCCCCCTATCAGGGTACCCCTGCATCCGCCATAATTAAACATGAAATTTCAGTCATTAATGGCTTCATAGCACTAACTTGAAAAAAAAAAACACCATCAAGCGTTTAGGGACTCTAAGGCTTCAACTCCACTCCCCCTTCAGCGGTGATGGGGGGGGGGGGGGCTCATTTTAACAAATTACAATCATATCACCATTAAGATGCTATCTGCCAAATCTGGTGAAAATCCGTCGTGGGGTTTACAAGAAAATGCTGAAAATGTTAAAAAAAAGGAGACAGATGGTCGCTAAGAGAGGTATGGTAAAGATGGTCTGATGGTAATGGTTCATGCGCAGCTTTGATTTAGAGTTTCTCTTCCATCTATACATAATATAGGTGAAATGAATGGTTTGTACATTTTCCGGCGGCTTTTGCACATTTCCCGTCAAAACGTTTCCACATTTCACGGCGAGACGTTTGCACATTTCCCGGCGTTTGCACATTTCCTGGTTCCACAGGCCTTCACCTCCCTGCACAGAACCAGGGAGGTGCCTCCCTGATAGAACCATAGAACTCTTCGTCTAGAGTATTGTTCCATTTCGCTGATGGATAGCTGGAGGTTGTGAATTTTTTCTGCCTGTGTTATTAAAGCGAGCTGGCTATTCAGGTGATCAATCTCACTCGCCTTGGCCTGAATAGCGACTTCGTTCTCCACTGTGGCACTTTCACTGTTCTCCAGTCTTTTGCGTCATCATTTCTAGATTACGTTTCTCTAAAATGTCTAGTCGGTCAGCAAATAAGTCAAATTGTTCAGCTGATTCCCTTTTTTTTTCGAGGGCATTTTGGATGGCTTCAACGAATGCATCGCTTTCCAAGTATTCTTGCATGGCCTGAACAGCGATAGCATCTATTTTTGCACGGCATGAACAGCGATAGCCTCTATTATGTCGACTTGTGATCTAGTCGACGCCTTTAGGTGATTTTCCATGAAGAAGATCACTGAATATAATTATATCAAAATATGAGGATGTATTTTAAAGAAGATGCTGAAAATGTGAAAAATCTCCCTCCTCCCCCTCACCCCCCCCCCCCCCCCAAAAATCAGGGCACCCCTGGATCCACCGAATCAAACATGAAATTTCAGTCATGTAATAATGTCTTCATAGCACTTACTTGGCTTTATCTCTTTCGGTTCGACAGAAGAAGAAGAAAACATCGAGCGTTTATTGGGACTCTCAGCTGAGGCTTCAACTCTCCTCCCCCCTTCAGCGGTGAATGGGGGGGGGGGGGGGGGGCTCATTTTAGCAAATTACGATCAAATCACCATTAAAATGCTATCTGCCTAATCTGGTGAAAATCCGTAATGGGGTTTACAAGAAAATGCTGAAAATGTAAAAAAAAAAAAAAAAACCCAGGTGGTAAAGATCGATGGTCTGATGGTAATGGTTCATGCGCAGCTTTGATTGAGAGTTTCTCTTCCATCTATACATAATATAGGTGAAATGAATGGTTTGCACACTTCCCGGCGAAATTGAACATTTGTACATTTCCCTGCGTCACTTGTGCACATTTCCCGTTGATGAAATTTAGAGATTTGCACTTTTCCGGTAAAGGTGCGATCACACATTGCCGGTTTAGATGGCGGTTCATGGCGGTTCTCAAACCGCCGTGAACCGTGTCCCAATGATGTCGGAAAGCACTTTGACTACGTTCTCAACACGTTTTGAACACGGAGCAAACGCGGATTGACGCGGCAGTAACACGTATCGTCCCGGAAGGTGGAGGAGTCCATACCAAGCCCATGTAGTTGGATGCAATCAGAGCCCTTTCACTTGTCCTCAATGGGTTTCAACAAGGAGCGTTTTGCTTTGTTAGGTAAACACAATTTTAAAGAATATTATGAAACGTTGTAATCCCCTGTGTTTTACAGATTAATATATAAGTGATGCAACAAGCGATTATCTTCAAGTTTCAACGTAACTTTTCTCTTTCTCTTTTAATTTTTAATATATCCGTATTAACTGTCATTAAAAAGACATACATATCAAAGCAGAATCCAAAATAGTTTCCAAAGTTTCCTGTTCATTTGTAGGTTTATTTATCACTTGATGTACAAGTACTTGCTTGTTTCAGCATCTCTCTTTTTTAATTCTTTCTTAATTAAGTTTTCACATACTTATTTCGCGTGTTGAATTTAAGATCTTGTTGCTTGTTTATCCATGTTTTCACAAAATTGTTCCTTCTTATCTTTCACAGCTTCTTGTGAAATATGAGCCTAGTTTCTCGTTGTAAGGGGAATCTGTATGTGATACCCTCGATCTATTACGACAAACTACTATGGCAAACGTAGTTTATGCCGCCCCAGAACTGTGGAACAGCATCCCAAGTGATAGAACATGCAAGTTCCATCAATAAGTCCAAAATGTTTTTAAATACATGTACTTAACTGTTAAAATAGTAACATAGTGATTGTAGATGATGATTTATGCAGCATGTTACTGTTTCTGAAATTACCTTTTCCTGTTTATCTCGATTTGTTCCCCCTCTAAAGCGCATAGAGACCTTGCCATAGGTATTATGCGCTATATAAGAACGGTAATGATGATAATACAATGATAATATCTTTAACAACGGTCAATAAAAAAGACATAATATGTACATTATACATTATCAAAGAAGCATATATAGTATTATGTGCATAGTTTCCTCTTTACTTACAGGTTCATGTAACATAATAATGCTGTTTTTCAAGTTTCAACATTGCTTTTCCCTCTACTAACATGCAGTCTTACAAAAATGGCATACCCGGTACATAATCACGAAAGCAGAACCCAACATATTTACATAAGTCTTCTATGTGTAACACATTGCTGGCCATCTTAAAAGCTGTTAAGCTTTGATAAAATTATGAATTTACCTTTTAATGTAAATGATGTACTATTCAACATACCTAACAACTTTTAAAACATTAAACTTTATTTGTTACTGCATATGTGTTAAAGAAGTAAGGAAACTGTATAGCATATTTGCCCGATCTTGCATTATGGGATCATCTTTGCTTTTATGTCCATTTTTTATTGCTCCGCCACGAAGTGTTGCCGGAGCCATTATTCTCTTTTGAATTCATTGTTTCTTTTCGCTTGAAAATTATGGCGGTGTTAACACGGTATTATCGTGGATCTTGCGGTGCAAACACGGAGGATGCCGTTCTTAACAAGATGAACGGCGATGTGAACACGGTCCATTTCAAACCGCCAAGACCGCCACGAAAAATTAAACATGTTTAATTTTTCTGGCGGTTCCCCGCGGTTCCCCGCGGTTCTCGGGGTTCATGGCGGATGGGTGACGGATGACCACGGTTTGTGTACGGTGTAAACACGGTCTTTGGCGGAGCACGGCGATTTGCTGAACCGCCATGAACCGCCATCTAAACCGGCGATGTGTGATTGCACCTTAAGACGTTTGCACATTTCCCGGCCACTTGCACATTCCCCGGCGAGACGTTTGCACATTTCCCGGCGTTTGCACATCTCCCGGCTCCCTGTATAGAACCATAGAACCATAGAATTCTTCGTCTAGAGTATTGTTCAATTTCGCTGATGGATAACTGGAGTGAATTTTATCTGCCTGTGAAGCGAGCTGGCTATTCAAGCGCTCAATCCCATTCTCTTCTCAAGTCTTTTGCTTCATTATTTCCAGATTACGTTTCTGTAAAATGTCTAGTCGGTCAGTTATCAATGTCCAATTTTTCGGTGGATTCCTCTTTTTTCGAGGGCATTTTCGATGGCTTCAACGAATGCATCGCTTTCCAAGTATTCTTGAATGGCATGAACGGCGATAGCATCTATTTTTGCATTGCGCGAACAGCGATAGCCTCCATATGTTGGCCTGTGAGCTAGTCGGCGCCATATTCTAGGCGATTTTCCATGAAGAACATCACAGAATATGATTATATTATTACCCCCCCCCCCCTCAAAAAAAGTAGAAAAAATAAGTAATTGTTTATAAAAGGTAAGACCCGACTAAAAAGGAGCAAAGAAGTGAGTCGAGGGAGAGGCTTGATAAGACCACGGAACCAATACCACAATGATGGAGTTTCACGATATCCTAACTTCGCATGCTTTGTACCAGAGGCCATGTAGTTTGCTCACAACAAAGCTTGACTTCATCGTGAAACTAGTCCAAAAGTGACAAACACTTCTTGCATGACTGCATATTCAAGGATCACGAACAATCCTGCAACTACTATAGTCCATGGGCCAAGACCCGAAAAATGGGTTGTTGGTACCATCTGAGGTGGCACAACCTTTTTGGTGTCAGTTTGTTTGTCGGGCATAGACATGCTTATCAAGCTATGATAGCATTTCCAAATGAGTAGCTTAGTCATAATAAATGATTTTCTTAACCAATTTGGTCTCGTTTTTACATCCCTATACTTCTGAATCGAATCTAACCGCTATACAAAGAAGAGCAAATAGACGTACCGACAGCTGACCAAGGATACTCATTACAATATTCTTTTTGGAAAAAAAAAAATGATAAAAGGAAAAGAAATTTATAGATAAGTGTTTGGCGTAAATATTCTAAAGAGAATGGAAAACGCCACTAAACACAAAACAACAACAACAACAACACAAGAGCACTGTCTTCCGTATGTCCACAGGTGTTCTGTTGTAAACGCGGTGCGCTTAGTCTTTATTCAAGGCAGCGAAGGTAATATTCGAAGGGTTATGATGTCCACAGCTGTCACGCGGTGCGCTTAGTCTTCATCTAGACCAATGTACCGTTATCATATCTAAAGTTCCTCATAAAAGGGATTATCTGTACTGTTTTTATACTACCCTATCAACAAATACATCAGTTTTAAACAAAAATCACTCTGTTCATCAATATTATTCATTATCGTAGTGTACCGGTACATTGTTTTTGCATTATCTTATATTGTTGGATGGAAATAAAGCGACATTGGCGTGGTATTAGCGTTTTCACCGTAGCATTTTCGCCAGAATATGATAAATAATTGAAAAATACGGTAAAATTCACGAGGAGTTGTTTTTGTTGTTGTTGTTTTTTTTAATAGATAAAAGGATATACACTGTATCATACGCTTTGGATATTCCCTTCGCTGTCTAGAATAAAGACTAAGCGCTCTGGACATAATAACCTTTAGATATTCCCTTCGCTGCCTTGAATAAAGACTAAGCGCACCGCGCTTACAACGGAACACCTGTGAATATACCGTATAGAGCTGCATTTTACAGCTCCATGGAACATACAGAAGACAGTGCTCTTCTTTGTATAGCGGTTAGTTTCGATTCAGAAGTATAGGGATATAACAACGAGAACAAATTGGTTAAAAATTCATTTATTATCACGACTAAGCTACTCATTTGGAAATGCTATCATAGCTTGATAAGCATATCTATGCTCGACAAACAAAATGGCACCAAAAAGGTTTCGCCACCTCAGATGGTACCAATATCTGGCCTGGCCCATGGACTACTAGTATAGGTTGGGAGAAAACCTGAAGACGGTCTGTTTCCCGGTTACTTGCGGAAGCATTGACCCCGTTTACAGTGCGGGGCCGAGCCCGGCCTCAATTGCGCGGCCGTGCCTCGCAATTTTGTCCGTTTACACTGCTGGGCTCGGCCGCGCTTTTAATTCATACCTTTAAATATTTTTTTCGTAGTGGCGCTCTGCTTGTAAACAAACTTAATTTGGTATAGCCTGGTTTTCAGACCCTTTGCCAACTGGATTCCGTGGCGATGAACTCGCCGTTCGGGCAAAGGCCTTTGCCGAAGGAAAAATCCTTTGCAGGACAAAACCACCTTAAACTATACTAGTTTTCCACGTTGAGGGGGTTAATATCGTGAATAGCGAAATAGTACGGGCAGAGGGTCTGGAAGCCAGACTAAAATTGGCCGCGCATTTGGCCCAGTTTGCGTTTACACCAAGAAGAGGCCGAGACCACCTCCAGAGCGAGGCCAAATGCGAGGCCAATTTTGGCCTCGCATTTGGCCTTTTGCGAGTTTACACTGAAGCGGGGGCTGGGCTGTAAACGGGGTCTAGTGTGTATAATATTTGCTCCACTGTCAAATGTCTCCGATATTGTTTGAGCGCATTCACAAAATAGTGCTGTCTGTGGCATAATAAACTTGGTGGCTGGGATGGCAGGTGGAAAATATCCTTGACAACGGGCCATTTCAGTTGCCACGCAAATGCATCAAATCTCAAAAAAAAAAAAAAAATCTTGCGAGCTTGTGCTTACGTAATAACTGCTCGCCCCTTGTCAACGCATGAGATTCACGGGCCTTAGGCGACCCCCCCCCCCCCCCCCCCCCCCCCCCACCTCGTCTCAGCGGTAGGCCCAACCTGTTTTGTAGCTCGGGAACAAAAGGTATAAATATAAGCTGATGTAAATACGGTTGTAGCATTCACGATACAACAAAAAGGAATTCAAACGCGAGAAGCCATAACACGTTTGTGTGAAGGACACCTCCGATGCGTTATTCATGGGAATTAAATACCTAATAGAAAAAAGTGGCATGACGTGCAGCATATGTTCTCAATCAGCAATAAGTATTTTCATCAACCTTTTGATAAGACTTTCATTAGAGTTTCATATTATTCGTTCAATTGAAATGCTTGAAATTATTGATCTGCAGTATTATGATTAAATATTGTAAATTGAACAAGGGGAAAAAAAAAACAAAATCTCTAGGAAGAGTAAGCCTATACTCGTGAAATTCACATTCATATATGAAATTAATGATAGTTCAGAAAAAAAAAACCACAGACTTAACATATTTTAGTTACGGCATGGGTATTGTGCAATGACTAATTTAAGATAAAATTTATATTGTATAGGAAAACAATTTATCAGCATCGTTCATGGAAAAAGCTTTGTATCGTGTAGGACATATAAGCGTTTCTCACAAGACCTGCGACGAAAGTAATAAACACAGATATAACATAACATTTAAACTTCATACACGCCTTGTATTCTTATTTCGGTCACAAAAAGATATGACTATGAAACTGGTCAATCGAGGGACAAACTCTTGTTTGTCGGGCCTTCGTCAGTGCATACATCATTGACGGAGACCCCAGGCGGGCCTAAAATTGTTTGAGTAAAAGCTTTGTTGGAACTACGAATAACGTACTCGAGACTGCTTCTCCTTCTTAAACATTATATATATATATATATATATATATATATATATATATATATAAATATATATAATTTCATTTCCGACGAAAGTATTCAATATGGCAATTGCATATAAACAAAGTAAAGTGCAATGTGACTTTTGCATATTCCAATGAGATCTGAATCCTCGTAATTTGTTTGCAATGATTAGAAAACAAACAAACATACGTTTAGATAGAGAAATGCATGGCAAACTGTAACTGAATCATAACAAAGAAAAAAAAAGTCTGAAAGGGGGGGGGGGGGCTGCTTATGAGTATAGCTTGTAGAATGCAGTCCCCGCGTGAGTAGTAAATTGTAGTAGTAATCAAACAAAACGATAAGACATATTGTTTGTAAAACAGAACAGAAACAAAAATATGCACACAAACGCAGACACGGACAGAAACAAAGCAGCCCTTTTACATACGTCAGGAAAGACTAGACAGGAGGTCAAAGGTCAGAAAAGGGGCAGGAAGAGGAGGACAGGGAAAGAAGCAAAGGAGAAAGAACTCAAGAGTCGATGCCACAGCACATGAGACTATAGTCTTACCGAGATATGACTATATGAATAGTGCGGTATAACAATTAGGAAATAAATTAAACAAAAGTTAATAACGTTATAGCAAAGAAATAAATTAGCGGCTCCTTAATTTTCATAATATTTATTTTGATGAATGAAGTCATTAGTATCACATCTCCACGATTCCTTATAAAGGTAATACGTGTTTTTTCTGCAATAACATGTTCTTTAAAGATACAAGGAATAAGTGTTACCCCAGGCGTGAATGCCATAAATCAAATAGGGTAAAATCAGAGATGCGTATTACATTAATGAAAAGAATTTTGGAAAACAAATAACTCTATTGAATTCAGACTTTATTTCTACAGACTGTACGGCAAATTGACTCAATAGCTAACTTCCAGGTGAGCTTCTCATCCGGAAAAAAAAAACCTTAACAATCTTATTGAAGAAACTTATTCTACAGCTATATCATCCAGGAAATCCACCAAGGGTAACTCTTCTGAAGAATTACTGAAAAGCATACATTTAGTTTTTTGAAGATTAATTGACAATTTGTTCGCTCTTATCCAGTAAAATAGGCTATATACAGGGAAGTGTTCGGGCAGGGTGTGTGTGTGTGTGTGGGGGGGGGGGGGGGAGTGGACTGTGCCCCCTCCAACACGAAAGAGATTTTTCCATTTTCAGACTTGAAATTCAGAGATCTTGTGCATGGGGCCCTTGGATGAAATAATACAATTTTGTTTCTAGTATGAAATAAGACAAGTATATCATTTTCAAGGAAATGTGTGGGGGAGGGCATGGGAGGAGGATACACACAAGGAAGGCGTTTAAATCTTCAGACTTGAAATTCAGATATATGATGCACCCATTGGTGAAATATTCCACTTCCGTTTCTATCCAAAAAGTAAGAAAATATATCAAATGATAATCATAATGATAGTCATGCAAATTTGCCGGGGGGGGGGGGTAGGAGGGGATTACCCCCCCCCCCCATACGAGGGAGAATTTTGCATTATAAGGCTTAAAATTTAGAGATCTGTTGTACCCTCTGAGTGAAATCGTTGATATTTGTTTCTATAAAAAGAGTAAGAAATATATATATATATATATATATATATATATATATATATATATTTAGGCAAATGTCCAGGAGAAAGGGGAGACTTACCCCTCCCACACGAGGGAGAATTTGCATTTTACGGATTGAAATTCATGAGATCTAGTACAACCTTTGTGTGAAATATTCAAGTTTTTGTTTCTTGCTAAAAACGTAACAACAAAAAAGATTATCTGCTTGGTAGTTTGCTGGAGGATGGCGTGGGAGGGGGTACCCCTTCCCACATGAGGGAGATGTTTGCATTTTCATCCTAAGGGTAAAATCCAGAGATCTTCTGTACCCCTTTGGTAAGATATTCGATTTTTTCCTATTATAAAAGTGAAACAAGCATACATTGAAATGTGTCGGAGAGGGCGTGGGAAAGGGATAATAACATCATTTTCCCCCTGCAATATGGCTTCCGTAAGAACATGTCATGTGAACAACAATTACTTGGTTTCACAAGCGATTTACATAGGAACTTGGATGCAGGACGTCAAACGGATGTTATAGTCATGGATTTTTCAAAAGCTTTTGACAAGGTTGGGCATGAGCGGCTTTTACGTAAACTGGACTACTACGGTATCAGGGGGAAAAATCTGAAATGGATTCAAAGTTTTCTCAATGGAAGAAGTCAGAGGGTCGTTTTGAATGGTATTAAATCTTCTTCAGTAGCGGTAGGATCTGGAGTGCCTCAGGGGTCGGTTCTTGGGCCTTGCCTCTTTCTACTTTACATCAATGACTTGCCTGATGGCCTCGTGTCAAAGGTTCGCCTTTTTGCCGATGATGCAATTTCTTACATGACCATCGACAATCAACATCATACGCACAATCTTCAAGAGGACCTAAACAAAATTGGTGACTGGGCGAAAAAATGGATGATGGATTTGAACACAGATAAGTGTAAGGTTTTGACAATATCCAGGAAAAGAAGTAAGGTGCAACACGTGTATCATCTAAATAACGCCCCTCTTGAATCTGTTGAATCCGTGAAGTACTTGGGTGTAACCATAACTTCTGATTTGAAGTGGACCCAACACATCAACAATACTGTCAATAAAGCCAATAACGTGCTTGCATTTCTAAAACGCAATCTTCGCATAAAATCTTCTGATGTTAAAGCCACAGCTTACAAAACGTTGGTTCGACCAATTGTTGAGTATGCTTCCACAGTTTGGGACCCATCTACCAAGAACCTAATCCACCAAGTGGAAATGGTCCAGAGAAGAGCTGCGCGATTCACTTTAAATCGCTACCATAACACCTCGAGTGTCACCAAAATGCTACAAGAACTTAATTGGACCACTCTGGAACAGCGCAGAGAAAATGACAGGCTAATTATGATGTACAAAATACACAATAATCTCACTCCTCTTTCAGCACAGGACTATATCATCAAACAGGCTACTCAGTTAACGAGAGCCTCGCAACCACACTCCTATCAGGTACCATATTCGAGAACTGAATCGCATCGCCATTCGTTCTTCCCAAGAACTGTAAGGAACTGGAATTCCCTGTCGTCAGAAATTGTTTCAGCGCCATCTGTGGGATCATTTCGAAACCGTCTAACGGTTGATCACAGTGGCTAGTATTTTCGTCAAAATTTCTATGTGCTTGTAAATATCTGTAAATAAATTGTTTTATATGTAAATAGCACCAGTCTGCAAGAATCTTCAGTCTATTGAAGGAGGCAGACTTAATCAGAAGAAGAAGAAGGGATATCCCCCACACTAGTCTGGTTTCCAGACCCTTTGCCGACTGGACTCCGCGGCGACGAAGTCGCCTCCTTTGCTGAAGGCGACAAAATCAACTTAAACTATACTAGTTTTCGACGTTGAGGGCGTCAATATCATGAATAGCGAAATAGTATGGGCAGAGGGTTTGGAAGCCAGACTACCCCCACACATGAGGAAGGTTTTTGAATTTTCTGACTTGAAATCATACTGCAATTACCTTGGTGAAATATTCAACTTTTGTTTCTATATAGAAGAGTGAGACCAATATAAATTATATTCTCACACGATGTTAGATATTTGCATTTTAAGAATCGAAATTCAGAGTTATGGTGCATCCTTTTGGTGAAGTATTCGATTTTCATTTCTATATTTTGGATACCACCTCCCTCCTGAGGGAGAATTTTGCATTTTCAGGCTTGAAATTCAGAGATGTAGAGCGTCATTTTAGTGAAATATTTGATATTTTGTTTAAAAAAGTAACGATAGGGTAACATTTTTTGTGTGTGTGTGTGTAACAGGATCTAAATTTTGGAATTCATTGGAAATAAGTTTAAAAGAAATATCTACGTTGAATGATATTAAGAAGCAATTAAGGAATACATTATTACACAGATGGGGAAACAATGTCAATTGACTTCGCTGAATATCGTATAACCGTCGGATATTTTTAGCTTCGACTCTTTATCCTCAACAGACCACCTTACTCTGAGAATCATCGTGTTCCCATTGCTAGTAGTTTGTTAGTTACTGCACTTCTTGTTAATTTTGAACTTCAACAAGACGATAAAGAATTTTCCGATAAAGTACTTGATTTTCGAAAAAATCACATTTACACCACAGTAACACCAGCTGGCGTGGTCCCTTATTGAAGCTGGACGGGTGTTATACCATTGAAATTAACACCACCAATATCAAATCAACACCATGCGGTGTCATATTGAATTAACTCTAGCGCAGTGTCAAAAATATCACCAGCTACAGTGTCAAATTAACACCACGAAGTGCCATGCAGGCGAACACTTTTTAACACCGTCACGATACATTTTCAACACCTGTGGATGTGGTCCTCTATTGAAGTTTGATCGGTGTTAGATTAACACCCATGGTGTTAAATCTAACACCGATGTTTTTACAGTGCAGTAAGTAACCATCAGTAGGATCCTATGTGTCCAAACTGGTTGAAGGGGCAGCCACCTTTAAAATTCAGGAACACCTCCTCCGTAACTCTCCTCCCTGTACCACAGTCGGCATGTAGGAAATATCACAGTACAGAAACTGCTTTCTAAGAGTTCAGAATGATTTGTTAGTGGCAATGAATGCACGAAAGATTACATTTTATATAGTAGTCTTAGATCTCAGCGGCCCCGTCGACATTATCGACCGTAGTATACTTGCTGAGAAGCTGCAATCTGATTTTGGGCTCACAGACTCTGTTCTGTCTTGGTTACAGTCGTACAGGGAACAACAAATATCAATTAGTGACACCACATCAAAGCAGATTGATGTTAAATGGGATATTCCACAATGTTTGAGGCTTTGCCCCTTCTTTATCTTTATCTACGCCAGCCGACTCTTTTATATAATTGATTCATACTCTCACAACATATCTTTTCATTGTTACACAGACGAAACTCAATTTATTATGTCATTCAGCCTCGTGAGGATACAAGAGTAGTCCTGTGTTTTGGAACTTGAGCAATGTATTAGGGATCTTCGTAGACAGATATGTTAATGAATCAATGAGGTCAAAACTGAACTTCTTCTTACTGGAATTCAACATCAACATGATCAACGCAAGTATCAAAACTGAATCTCAGTTCAATTACAATTGGAAACACTGAAGCCACGAGGTCTACGTTTGCAAAAAACCTGGGTGTCTGGTTTGACTTTTAGCTGAGCATGGATACACACATATCCATCAGACCTGCAAAGCAGCTTTTTATTATTTATGTAATCAATGTCATATTCCCAAATATCTAAGGAGGACATTGTATTGAAACATTGGTCCAAGCCTTCATCACAAGTAAACTGATCACTGTGTAATGGTCTATTGTATGGGTTAGCTGCATCTCATATAAGTTAGTTACAACGTGTACAAAATGCACGTGCCAGACTTATTTGCAACTCCTCAAAATTTTCACATGTATGTCCATTACTTCATGAACTGCACTCACTCCAAGTACGTCAGAGAATTAAGCTTAAGCCCCTTCCCATAACATACAAAGCTATTCATGGTTTGGCCCCCACTTATCTAAGCGAACTTCTCTCCGTAAACACAACCCACAAACACAAAAAATGCGTGTGTTTCTTTTTTGAGGGAGGGGATTATTTTACTAACATATAACAAACTAACTTATAACTATAATAACAGTGTCGCTGATAATTATAATAGTTATGATAAAATGGCCCCCTCACCTCATATTTTAAATCTAACTTAAATATACATTGTATTAAAACATTTCAGGGGAGGTAAGTTCGCTTGAAGCCTTTTTTCACCCCTTACATACATAAACATGCGAACACACAGACAGACATGTACAAACAACAAACATTGACACACACAATATACGCACCTATTGGCGAACTGGAATACAAACATAATCTGTAACTTTGTTAATGATGAAAGAAAAGGCATTTGAACTCATTCCTCCATATGCTCCTCCTCCATAATTCTAACATCATTATCATCATTATCGTGGTCATCATCAATAGGATGGATGAGCCATGCATGAAATAATAATTATGCGTAGAAATAATAATTATAGGAAGCCATTCAAAGGCAGAAAAAAATCACAGATGTGTATACTAATTATCCCCCCCCCCCTCATTTGAAACAATCACGGTAACGCCTCTGGTCATGAAAGATTAGACTCTCTTATATTATATCTCTTCTATTAAGAACTCGACAGAAACGATGATTCCCAGCCCCTCCCTTTCGGCTTCGCCACTGATTATATCATTTCCGGACAAAAGAACCATTTTTTTAACCTGTTTCTTTTTTTTTCTTTTTCTGCACAACATGAAGTGCACTGTAAAGAATAAACTTTGAAAAGCCTTGTGAAGAATTTCTATGCTTAAAGAAAAAAAAGTCAAGTTGTCTTTGTAGCATTTTTATTATGCTTCTTGCTCTAACGAAGCTTATTTGTCTTTAGTACGCCTTCATAAAAACTATACCTAATGTTTTATTTTTTTTAAACGTTATAGTGTACCTGGACATGAAATAGAGGCAGCAAACACTCCCAGGGCCACCCCGATGCCTGTGTCAGACTCGCCCAAACTCGCCTGAATGTTGGAGAGGAAGACTCCGACACTCTTGATAACACCCATCTGAAAAGCCGATCTAGAGAACATCACAGCGACGAGAAGAGCAAGCTGACATCGGGTATAAGTCAGGCAGGACATTTTGTAGGTGAATCCGTAGTACTATTCAGGGAACTTTGTGTCGAAATGACTATGCCTTGAACGTTGCCTCAGTTTTGTCTCGACCACAGAACCCTTCAAGATTGCCGTATCTGACCTTTTGTATCAGGAAACATGTCTCTGAACACATACAATCATCTGCACTGGATGTGAAAAAGGTGGGGTGGCGAAAACTTAACGGTATTTAGCACCAAATAGAAAAGGTGGTGGTGAAGCCGCCTCTAACAAGATGAATGGCAGTAACGTTCGTTGCCAGGAGATGTCGAACGCTTCAATGAGTACTTTCCAACAAGAGGCAAATCATAACAGTCATCATACTCTAACGACCACATTGTACTACGCAGAGAAAACGTTTTAGACCACAGTTCTTTCTTTGCCTTCAAGGATGCTTCTGCGAGTGACAATGAAGGAATTACAAAGAGCATCCCGCTGAACAAAGAAATTGGCGCCGATGATTCACCACAAAGCTTTTCAAGCCGGTAACTTCTTTCATTGCCTCCCCAGAGCGTCTTCTCTACTGAAGCTGAAGATGAATGTTCTCCCTTGCCTGAGTTACAAACTAGTCCTTTTCCCGAAATGCCACCTATTAAGATCAGTATTGATGGTGTACGTAAACTGCTGCTTAATATTAATACATCAAAAGCCATCGGTCCTGATCAAATTCAGAACCAAGCCCTTAAGATAGCTGCTGATGAATTGGCTCCTGTTTTACAGTTCATCTTTCAACAGTCCCTTGACTCAGGGGAACTCCCGCTTGACTGGAAAAGTGCTAATGTTGCCCCCCTTTTCAAAAAGGGCTCTACCACTGACCCTGCAAATTATCGTCCAATTTCTCTCACCTGCACATGCTGCAAACTGTTAGAACATATAATCGACAGTCAATTAATGAATCATTTAAGTGAACAAAGCATTCTCTCCGACAACCAACATGCGTTTCGGAAGCACAGATCCTGCGAGTCACAGCTTGTACTCTCTGTGAATGACCTCGCAAAGAACTTGGATAGTAACATCCCAACAGATGTTCTTGCACTGGATCTCTCAAAAGCTTTTGATGTCATCCCACACAAAAAAACTAATCCAGAAGTTGAATTTTTATGGAGTTCGCTCTAACATTTTGCGATGGATTACAAATTTCCTTACCAAGCGTGTTCAACGTGTATGTGTAAATGGGAAGAGCTCTGAATGGTATCCAGTCTTGAGTGGTACGCCACAAGGTACAGTGCTTGGCCCTCATCTGTTTTTACTGTATATTAATGACATCCAGAAAGAAGTCTCCAGTACCACTAGGCTCTTCGCCGATGATTGTTTATTATATCGCCCAATTAAATCACCGAATGATATGAGTGATCTCCAAAAGGACCTCGACGTAATGGTCAAATGGTCTCACAGATGGGGCATGCAGTTTAATCCTACCAAATGTGAATTTATGCGAGTCACTAGACAGAGGTCTCCAGGTAAAGCATCCTACAACATCAGTGGTGTTACCCTCCAAGGAACTAAGGAGATCAAGTACTTAGGCATCAAAATCCAAAACGACCTACGCTGGAATTGCCATACTCACTACTCAACCTCTAAAGCTGCGAGTGTATTCTTCCTCCGGCGTAATTTTCATCATTGTTCATCCACTGTCAAGCAAAAATTATATTCTACCTTAGTAAGACCACACTTGGAATACGCTGTTGCCGCATGGGATCCTTACACTGACAAAAATATTTCATCCATCGAGAGAATCCAGAGACAAGCTGCACGTTTTGTCACCAACACCTACAGCAAGGAATCTAGCGTCACTCAACTCCTGAACTCCCTTGGATGGAAGTCACTCCAAACAAGACGAGAAGCACATCGCCTGACTTGTTTTCACAAAATGTTGAATAATAGATTGGATATTGATTATTTATCACACACTAAACCCAAGCTTATCCGAAGTAGACGCGGACATTCTCATCAGTTTGAAGTACCATCCTCCAGACTGGAAGTCCACAGAAACTCATTTTTTTCCCCGCACAATTAAAGCATGGAATGAACTTCCTTCTTCCGTAATCACACAAACGGATTCTGCTAAATTTAAGGAGATGTTATTAAATGGAATAATTGTTTAAATGTCCACTCTCCGGCACCTCCAGTCAAAACTCCAGTAGGAGTATTCAGGAGGACCTCAACCAAGTACCAAGTACCAAGTACCAATCACGCATATTCTAAAAACCAATCTTTTGAACTGGCAGTGTACCAAAAGATTGTAAATGTGCACGACTTACCCCCATTCATAAAGGGGTAATAAAACCTGCGTGGTAAATCATCGCCCATTTCTGTTTAGCTCCATGGTTTTACCTATTCTTGCCAAGATAATAGTAAAAGTAGTTCATGACCAAGTTGTCAGGCCCTGTCACCTTTCCGGGCAAGCTACGCGGGCTTGTTACGTGTGGGGATTTTCCTGCACGCAGGATAATTTTTGCGGGCGGACAAGGCTTTGGGCCAGTTTCACGTGCGTCCTACATGCTGGACCCGTGCTACTTACATTCGTCTTAAGTGCATTCCATGTGACCTGCGTGTCAGGCGCATGGGTGGCGAATGAGGGCTGACAACAGTTACTTGGTGAAGGAATCCTTCTAAAGGATTTCGATTTGCATAGATTCACGGGCAACGTACGTACTTCAAGCGGATCAACTGCTACGGGCCTCCTACTGGTGTTCTGCGTCGACCTCTGCAGGCAATCTCCGCGACTCACTCGGAAAATGTTTTGGTCATGCTCAAAATTTGGCTGCGGGTAAATGTATCGGATTAGCGTCCGCACCTCCGGGCAACTACGGGCGAGACACCAGATAAGTACTGTCAGGTGCGGGCCAACTGCGGGGAGCTCCTAGCTATTTTTTTCCCCCGCAAGTCAACACGCAAGGCTTCCCCAGGCACGATTTGACCAGGCCATGAGCATGCTCAAAACTTGTTGCGGGTGAGTCGCGGGGGTTTGCCCGCAGAGGTACACGCAGAACACAAGACCTCGCAGGCGACTCCCACGCAGGTACTTTGCAGTCCCCCTATGTTGCTCGTTACTGAGAAAGGGTCGGTTTCGAAGCAATTTTACGCAGGTCACACGGAATACACTTAAATGGTAACAGGTAAGTAGCACGAGTCTAGATAGCAGGTAAGACGCAAGTACGGAACTCGCCAACACCCTTGTCCGCCCGCAGAAAATTCTCCTGCTTGCTGGAAAATCCCTACTCGTTACAAGCCGGTGTAGCTTACCCGGAAAGGTGTGACAGCTCCGTTAGTTTGCAGGCACAAACTTTTTTGGGGGGTCGAAAAAAAGCCTGCGTCAAGACTACTACACGCGCAACTGGCACTGTGCGTCCCATAGAGCTTCCTGCAAGTGCCCGTGGTGCGTGTAGTAGTCTTGACGTATGCAGACTTTTTTACGTTTGTTCCAACAAATAATGATGAAAAGTGGCTTGTAAAATTTTATTGATACCACAATTTGGAATCACATACTACCTGGGGTTGTTCATGGAGGTCCCATCTACCACCTTGTATGGTCAAACCTTTTCTGCGGGGTGGGTTGAACGAACTCCTTAATTAAGCCCCTTACAGGAATTAGCGCCTTGACTAAAGGTGATTGACAAGCTTTTGTACCATGATTCGCTTTTGCACAGGGAACCAGTGTGCTTGCTGAAGGAGAGGAGAGGCATGGTCATGTACGCTTCTTGGCTAGAAAAACTAGCTTTGCAGCCCGGTTTTGAGCACGTTGAAGGCACTGAAAATTACTTGAAGGAGTACCAGATAGCATGGAGTTTGCGTAGTCTATTCTTGGGGTAATGAGAGCTCTTACAGCATGTTCACATGATTTCTGATCAGGGAAGGAGCTGATACGTGCAATATTTGAGAGATGAAAATAAAGCGAACTGCTTAGAAAAGAAACATGGTGATTGAACTTCAGGGAGGAGTCTATTTCAATTTCCTTCAGACCTGCAGAGGTAAAAAAAAATTTGAATTAAAATTACTGAAATTATCAAAGTAGTTTAAGGAAAATAGACGTATGGAGAATTCAAATAAATGTGAAGCAATTTTTTTTTTTTTTGAACAGGCCAACGTTTAGAAATTGAATGTGATAAGATTTCAAATTGTGGCATTTCTATTAATGGCAATGACATAAAAAAGTCAATTCCTGCAAAAATCTAGGAGTGGTTATCGACCAACATCTCTCCTAGAATGATTATATGAAACAAGTCAAGAAGAAAGTTATAAAAAGTGCACATTCATTGAAGAGATTACGTCAACTCAACCAGCGTACTGCCTGACTATTTTATGTATGAGTTTTATATACGATATTACTTTGACTATTGCAGCTCGGTCTAGTCAAACGGTTCTATATCCTATCTTCATAGAGCACAGATATTGCAAAACAAGTCGCTTCGTATTGTGATGAATGCAATTAAATACTTCAAGATTGGACAGGTTTCAGCTTCGTTGGTCTAAACTTGTTGCGCGTATGTATCGAACATTTCATAAGCTTTGTCCGTCTTACCTGAATGATATATTTTGTTTTCGAGAACCCGAGTACTGTACACGATCTGGTCCAAGAAAATTATATCTTGCAGAACCAAAGACGAATTACGGTATTATAAAATGAGCCTTCACGTGATGGCGAGGAGCGAAATTATGTAATGAACATAGAGTCCGCACCTGTATCAATTGCATTATTCAAACGCCATTTGAATAGCGGTTCTGCTGTTAATTGATAACCAAATTTATAATCATATTCTACACAAGATGTACATCAAATGAAATCCTCTATTGGTTATGATTCACCTTCTTTTCGTGCTTCTCTTTCTTTTGTTAAGTGTACGATTGTACGATTGAGGTTTTTTTTTTTCGTTCGTATAGTACTATAAGCCCCTTTTACACTTTCATGGATCGCATCACGGATGACCACCAACCACGGATCGTCGAGCTGGGATCATCCGTACTGTTTCCGGCATGACCGTGTTGAATCCGTGAAGTCATCCGGCATGTCCGCGGAAAAAATTAAGCTTGCTTAATTTTTCATCCCGGAGATCACGGATGAAAATCAATACGAACTCATCCTTGTTGGAACCGTATACTCCGTGTTGCCTCCGTATTCCTTCCTTGTAGGCACCGGCTACTCCGTGTTGCCTCCATTCTCATTCCGGGACAATCCGTGAAGACATCGGGACGTCCATATCAGCATCGGCTCCATCCGGGATGAAAAATTCGTGCATTTTGCCAATACAAGCTCATAAAGTCCATGAAATTTGCTCACTTCTTCCCCCATCAGTACAGCCATCAACCGCTCATACGTGACTGTTCGTATAGTGGTCGCTTGAGAAGCTTAAGTAGCCCCCACACACCTCTTTTTTTGTGTGTTGATCTATTTTTGTTTTGTTTTGCCTTGTTTATGTCATGATTTTTCAGAAAATTACAAATGTAGGCCCTATTTGTTTCTCTCACATTGGGGATTGCATGAATGCAATCTATGATAATGTGAGAAAGTACAATGTAGGGGTATGTGATTAGACTGTGATAAACCACATGCATGTTGCCCATCTCCGGGCACGGTAGACTGCAGCAGTGACTGCCCAACAGAAGCTGGCCCGCCTACGTTCTTGCTGCGAATTATATCTCCCCTGGAATATTGTCATTGAAATCAAATGAACATTGATAAAGTGAAAAATCTATGTGACAATAAAGATGAATATTCGTGCAAATCAAACCCGCCTACCACTTCATTGTTTATGACCTTGTTTTGTTAATGTCAGTGGTTTTGTGAAATTGAATAGCTTGAGTCCTGTTTTTAGATGTTCGTTCACGTTTCTTTGTTTGTTTAGTTGTTTGTCAGTTGACACGTTTGTATGATTCCATGTTTTATAATGTTGATGTTAGAATGCATAACAATCGAAGAGACATTGGGTAAAGTCACTCATCAATAAAAGAATCCAATGATTTACCAAACTTGGTTAATTTTGCGACTTTTCAGTTTGACCTAACCCACATTTCAAAGCACTGTACCTTAATCAGAACAAGTCGGGTATAATTTTGTTGATACCAAACATGCGTCCATTATATCTGAAATATGAGAGAAATCATCGATCAAACCCGGATTTCCAAGCTTTGCCATTTTTGTTTCCTTTATGTTTGAATAACATCTTTTAAATTCTCTTCAGGAAAACGTCAACAGTGTTCTAAAAAAAATTATGTCAGACGAAGACGTTTAAAAGCTAGAAATAGTGAACGAACCAGAAAGGTATAATATGAATTTAAAGAATCTGCGGCAACATTAACAAAGACGTTAATCTTTTAATCAGTAATATGATACTGTATAATTCTGTACATGTAAATACAGTGCTAACTTTGAATAAACTAGGTTTGAACATGAATACCTTTTGGCGAAATTGAATGCTCTAACTCTAGTAACATGTCTTCCCGTTCTAAACTTGAATGCATCTCCTGCGGATATGAGTGACGCTTTTGCAGTTCTGGTTGCTTTATGACAAATTCGATTGCATTTTTGGTACATTTGTGGCTGCTCTATTGCAATTGTGAAGAACTTTAAAAAATAATACTGATAATGATGATAATAATATAGGTTTTCCCGGTCAATTTCATACTTTTGTCATTCAAGTTCCTATTCCGAGCATTCGATTTCACGCATTCCACGCTCGCAGCACTGAATCAGCAATCAAATTCAAAATCCAGTCATTCGAATTCACTATTCGAGCATTCAAATTCACTCTCGGAGCGTTCAAATTCACTAACGGAGCATTCAAATTCACTATCGGAACATTCAAATTCACTATCGGAACATTCAAATTTAAGAGAGGAGCACGCATTTCATCAAAGAGCATTCAAATTCATGTCAAGCTGGCGACGGAATCTCGTCGGTCATTCAAATTCGTGAATAGGCAACCATGTTCCAAATAACTGCATTCAATTTAAAAGAAGTCCTGAATTTAGTTACTTTGGGGCCGTGTATGCATGTGTTTCTGACTTGGCTTTGAATATATTGGGAGTTATGATGATTATTTATTTTGCAGTAGAGGTCCACCTGTTAATTGACAATTTTGAACTCGCGCTTAGCAAATAGGAATATACAGGCACATTTCCCTGGGATTGGACATAAAATGGAGGTCCCACGTGTTAAAGAGTCACAACTCATGCACGTAAAAGATCCCGCTTCATTTATTCATCGCAAAGAGCAAAACATCTAACTGGACCCCATATTTTCACTCACATTCCCCTTCAGAAAAAAATCACCATAAACGACCCGGTGTCAACTTTCCGGAAGGTGACACCTGGAAATATAGAGAGGTTGCAAAATGATCTCGGTAATGTGGATTGGTCTTTTGTATATAATACCGAAAATACAAATGAGGCTTATGACTTGTTTATGAGTACTTTAATTTCGGTTATGGATAAGCATGTTCCTGTTGTTAAAAAGAAATCCAGAAATTATAAAAGATCCCCTAGACTTCCATGGGTATCCAAGTCCTTACTGCGATCAATCAATCGAAAGAATAATTTGTATTATGCTGACAAAATTAAACGTACCCAGCAATCTCATGATAAATACACTTCATATAAAAACGTCCTCACTCAAATATTACGTTATGAGAAACGGAAATATTTCACTACTCAGATAAGTTTGTTTAAACAAGATGTTCAAAATACTTGGAAAGTTATCAATATGGCTATCAACAAAAATAAGGATAAACCCCGTATTACATCAATCAAACATGGTGATGTATTTGTTGATGATGCTTCCTCAATAGTTGATATTTTCAACCAGTATTTTTCACAAATAGGAAGTAATCTTGCCCAAAATATTCCACATAGTCATCTGAATTTTCAAGATTATTTAGAAGTCCCCAATCCAAGCTCATTGTTTTTCGTGCCTTTGCATAGAAATGAATTATTAGATATAGTTCAGAATCTGAAAAATAAAAAAAGCTCTGGATATGACGGCATTGATAATGTCATTTTGAAAAGTATCATTGATTATATTGTTGATCCACTTGTATATGTATTTAATCTGTCTATAAGTAATGGCGTTGTCCCTGAGGCTATGAAAGTCTCCAAAGTAATTCCCGTCCATAAAAAAGGGGAAAGGGAAGATGTCTCCAATTATAGACCAATATCTCTGCTAACATCTGTTTCGAAAATATTAGAAAAGGTTGTTTACACCAGGCTTTTGAAGTTCTTAGACACCCACGAAATTATTTCTGATTATCAATTCGGATTTCGGCAAAAGCATTGCACATCTCATGCAATCCTTACCTTCCTTGATAGGGTTTCAAAAGCGATAGACACATTTCATCATACTATTGGAGTCTTCCTGGACCTCTCCAAGGCCTTTGACACCATAGACCACAGCATACTACTTCACAAATTATCACATTATGGTATTAGAGGAAAGGCCTTGGAGTGGTTCAGGAGTTACCTTACTAATCGAAAGCAGTTTGTATTTATCAACGGACATGCATCGACTACACAAAATGTTAACTGTGGTGTTCCTCAAGGTAGCTTACTAGGTCCCCTTTTATTTATTCTCTATGTGAATGATATGTCAAGTTCTTCAAACATCCTCTCTTTCTTATTACTTGCGGATGATACCAATGTGTTTTTATCTGATTCTGATTCTGATCGATTAACTGATGATTTGAATAGTGAATTAATGAAGTTACTCCAGTGGATAAGAGTGAACAAATTATCAATAAATTTGCAAAAAACTAAATGCATGTTGTTCAGTAATTCGCTGGAAAATTTACCGAGAAATATTTTCCTGGAAGACACGGTCATAGAAGAAGTTTCCTCCATCAAATTCTTAGGTTTGATCCTGGACAATAAACTTACTTGGGGTTCGCATATTGATACTGTATGACGTGTTATTTCAAGGAATATAGGTGTTATAAACAAAGTTAAATTTTATCTTCCCAAAAATGTACTTTTTATGTTATATTCTACTTTGATACTACCTTACTTAAATTATGGGATACTCGCATGGGGAAACACTTTTTCTACTTATACAGAATGAATATTATTATTACAGAAAAAAGCTCTTCGTATCATTTCTCCACGAATCGTGGAGAAGTCATACTAATAATTTATTCCACGAAAATAATATTTTGAAAATTCATGATCTTTATCGTTTGCAATTAGGACAATTCATGTATAAACTCACCAACCATTCTCTCCCCCTTGTGTTTGATTCCATGTTTTTAAAGAATGAAACTGTTCATGCATATCCAACCCGTCAATCCCATGAATATCATTTGCCTTTGACTAGAACGGTTTTTGCAAAATCTTTATTCTCCTTTTCTGGACCAAAATTCTGGAATTCTCTGGATAATAACATAAAAGAAGCTTTAAGTTTTCATACATTTTCTTTAAAGTTAAAGAATTATCTAAAAACTTCGTACGCAGCATAATTCATTTTTCTTTTTTTACTTTTGATTTTCAAAGTTGTTGTTGCTTCGTTATTCTCACTACACTTTCTTCATCAGCGAGCCCGTGCTTCTGTGCCTCCAGTGCCCTGGATATGACCCACCATTTTCCTCTCCTCTCCCCTCCTCCCCCCCCCCCCCACCTTGTCCACCTCGGACTTACTACCTTCTTCACTGCTATATCTTTCTATCCTCCTCAATTTTTTCCTTACAAGAGAGCCGCCATGTGTTTGTTAATGTGCGTCCGTAAATGTGCTTGTATCTGTGTATTACTCTTGTCTGTTTTTTGTTTTTGTTTTGTTTTTTTTGCTACCGCTTAGGGAAATTTGTTGTTTTTTGCATTTTTTGCATTTTTTGCATTTTTTTTCTTGATGAGGGGACTGCATTCTACAAGCTCTGCTTTTAAGCAGTCCCCTCCATTTCCAGCAATATCGTTTATGCATTTACCACAGTGACGTAACAGATATTTGTATCTCTGTTGATAATTTACCTATATTTTTCTTACAATGTTATTCTGTTCATCGCATTGTGGTACTGATTTCATGACGTCTGTGTATATGAGTGTTTCTTTGTATTTCTTATTTGTTTGTTGGAAGTGAAATAAAATCAACTTGAACTTGAACTTGAAGACCAGCTTTTGCAGCTGAATATGGGTTATCCAGCCATCTTCTTTGATAGAAAATTAAAAAAACAAACAAAAATTAGGCACTGTATAGGCCTACAGACGAGCATAATACGGAGTGTTGCGTGACACTTTCGAGGAAAAAAAAACACAATTTCGACTATATTGAAACTGATACATGAGCATTTTATACGTGTTGTCTGTTGTGTATTGCTGTCTTATTCAGGGGCCGCGGAACGTTTTTCAGTTTTGGGGGGGGGGGGGGGGGGGGGGGGGCTGCGCAGCCCGGGGGGGGGGGGTGGGTATCAAGGTCAACCCCCCCCCCCCCCCCCCGCCCGCTTAGACGCACCGGCGTAGCCTGGATAATGATCTTCTGATCTTGGGAGGGCGGCGGTTAGGCCTATTATCCGAGAGAGCCAAGCGACCGTGGGGGCGCATGTGGGGGGGGGGGGGGGGGGGTGTTCCCCCTGCCACGGTGAGAACTTTTTGTATTTTTATGTTTAAGGTAACAGGATATTTTGATGTGGATTATTATTGAACAATTTGCCTATGAAGTCTTGAACCCCGCTTACACGTACCGGCGTAGCCTGGATAATGACCTTGTGATATTGGGAGGGGCGGTGGTTACTATGCCAGGGAGCGAAGCGACCGAGTCCGAGGGAGCTTAGGGAAAGGGGGGGGGGGGGGAGGGTGTGGGAGGGGGGTGTTCCCCCTCCCACGTGAGAACTTTTTGCATTTTTATGTTGTAAATGGTGCAATTTGATGCATGTTTTCCGTCTTTTATCGACTTGAAACGGCCCCACTTGTTTAAGGTATAGCAGGATATTTTGGAGTGGATTATTATTGAATAATTTGCCTATAAAGTGGTAGCATATGAATTAAACTTCTTGTATAAATTTATTGTTACAATTGATTTCATGAATATTGTCAGTTAAGCAATCAAACAGAAAAGGCAGGCTCACGAGGGTGTATATACAAAAGGGATATTTCTCCTCCTACACGAAGGTGATTTTACATTTTCAGACCTGAAATTCAGCGATCTGGTGCAAACTTTTGGTGCAATACTTGGATTTTTTTCTAGCTCCCCCAGCCCCCCCCCCAAAAGAATATATATCTATGGAAATAATTTAGATTTTTTCAGGAAAGTGTTAATACTAAATAGCAAAATCACGGCATTTAGCTCTTATTCCGCGTGTGCCTCATCTGTGTGTATGTACAAAGTCTAATGAGGTAGAGGGGGAGGGTGTGGGAGGGGGATGCCCCCTCCCAATCGACGGAGCTTTTGCGTTTTTGAAATCAAGATAAAGCGATCTGAAGCACACTTTTTGTGAGAAATTCGGGTAATGTGATTTTCCCCCGATTTTTCCCCTTCTTCCTTTTTTTCTTTGTTTTTTTTTCACGATCAAAAAGTGTGGGGGGGGGGGGGGCTACAGCCCCCCCAGCCCCCCCGCTTCCGCGGCCCCTGTTATTGATTTAATTTTGCAGGACTATGTGAGATCATTGTGTGTCAGTTTGTCTTAAATTGAGGAATTGTCATAATTTGGTTGGTGTTGGGGCGTTGTCACCATGCAGTATCATCAAGAAATATGATTACTAGTCGTTGTGTTGTTTGGATGCACTGCTGATTGGACATTGCAATTTGAAATTTATTGAGATGAAAAACAAAGAATACATGAACAGAGAACAATGTAGAACATGTAAACAATCCTAATTACACTATATGCAAGCATTCATTGGTTGTGTTGGCCCTTTTTCCTTTCTTAAAAGTCTCCTCCATTTTCCTCGTTAAATTGATTGCACGAAGTAGGAACTTGATCGCCTAAAAATGAATTTGAACGCTCTAAACAAGCTCATTGGGACTATCACGTGACTATCGTATGAATTTGAATGCACGAGTAGGAAAGTCGGTGCTCGCATTTTGAAATTGAATGCCCAATCGTGAATTTGATTTCACGAAAACGAAATAGAACGCTCATAAATGAAATTGATCGCTCGGGTTCTGAATTTGAACGCCCCAATATTTTCGCGTGCGTGCGCTGCGTGAATTTGAATGCACATTAATGAATTTGAGTGACAAAAGTATGAAATTGACCGGGAAAACCTATAATAATAAAAATAGTAATGACAAAAACAATTTCATTTCATTTCATTTCATTTCATTTTATTTCATTCTCCTTTTTCCAACAAAACACAACACAGTATGAATTAGGTTATTATCACAATCGTATACACACAACTTACAAATGATATCAAATGATACAATAATAAAGTAACATTTTATGTATACGCAAAATAATATAAGTCTTTGTTTCAGTTGAAAAAAAGGAGAACTGAGAGGTCCACTAAAAAGCAAGCTTGTAGATTGTGAACCACTCAAGAAACTCTAACTAAATACTTATTTGTATATGCTGGACACAAGTATGATTTACACAAGACGGAAACAAACGGGAGACACACAATAACATGACACGACTAGACAGAAAGGTGGAAAATGAAATGAAGGAAGGAAGAAAGAAGGAGAATGCCTACACGCTGATCAAAGAAACGAAAGAGAGAATTGAAGAGGGAATTGAAGAAATTCTTTAAACAGCCGGTGGTTGCATACAGCTGTGTAGAAATTATAATGGCTATTTCATAAATTAATGAATTCAGAAATCAATTGATTGATGGTTGGATGATAAACTCTGTGGTTGTTGGAACTTGATTAACAAAAACGAACATCAGACATGTCAGAGAGGGTTTAACAGAAAGGATTTCAACTTACGCTTAAAGGAATACAAAGAAGGAGAATTTTTTATTTCGCTACTTAATGAATTCCAGAATCTAGGGCCTGTGTATATAAATGTATTCTGAGCCAATAATGTTCTCAGAAGAGGTAGATGAAACTCAGAAGATTGTCTGGTGGGATAATTATGGAAAAATTGATTCCTTGCAAACATTGAATTGGATATATACTGGGAAGTGCATTTGTGTTGAAATTAAACATAAACTGTCCAAGCTGAAAAAATACAAATCTTTAATTTTTAAAATCTTATATTTAGTGAATAATGGATCTGTATGGGAACGTGGCGGGACGCCACAAATAACACGAAGTGCCTTTTTTTGTAATACCAGTAATCTATCTAGTAAAGTTTGATGAGCGTTACCCCATGCTAAAAGACCGTAGTTAAGATAAGGTAAAATTAAAGAGAAATATAACGTCAGCAAAGAAGACAATGGAATATGAAACTTAAGTCTATTAATGATTCCAATATTACGTGATATTATTGTACTTATGTTAATAATATGCGGCCTCCATGAAAATTTATCGTCTACTGTAATCCCCAGGAATTTTATATGAGATACGCGTTCTATTTGAATGTCATCAAAAATAATCTCTTTACGTAAAACTTCTGTAGAGTTACTAAATAACATATACTTAGTTTTCAAAAGATTAAGAGATAATTTGTTAGCTCTTATCCATTGGGTCACTTTTTTAATTCGGAATTAACAATGTGCACGAGTTCATCTGGATTTTGATGTGAAAAGAAAACATTTGAATCATCAGCAAAAAGTATAAATGACAACACGTCGGATGATCTGCAAAAATCATTGATATAAATGATAAAAAGTAAAGGACCTAATAAGCTACCTTGTGGGACGCCACACTTAATGAATTCGAGACTCGAAACGTTCTCGTTCAGAGATACGTATTGTTTGCGGTTTTGCAGGTAGCTCCTGAACCACTCCAAGGCCTTCCCCCTTATCCCATAATGAGACAACTTGTAAAATAAGATTTCATGATTTATTGTGTCAAAGGCCTTGGAGAAGTCCAGGAATATACCAATAAGATGGGAATGATTATCAATAGTATGCGCTGCGTGGTCGATAAACTTCAAAAGGGCATGAATGGTACTGTGCTTTTGTCGAAACCCAAATTGAGAATTTGTAAAAACGTTATGAAAAGTTAAAAAATTAATTGTTCTTTTAAATATCAATTTTTCCAAAACTTTAGATAAAGATGAAAGCAAAGAAATGGGCCTGTAATTACTCATATCAGAACTATCGCCTTTTTTGAATAAAGGGAAAACCTTAGCTATTTTCATAAAATCAGGAAAAACACCACATGATATAGATCTATTAAAAATATGTGAAAGTGGGTCAGCGATTGAAAATATAATTCCCTTTAAAATAAAATTACTTATGTCATCGTAACCAGCACTTCGCTTGTCATTCATTGCAGTAACAATATCAATAACTTCATATTTCGTAGTTGGAACAAAAAAGATAGAACTTGGGTTTGGTTGACCTAAAAATGTTGAAAAATGCGTATTTGACTGTGGTACCCTTCTAGCCAAATTCTCCCCAATCATTGAAAAATAAGAGTTAAAAATATTAGCTATGTCACTTGGATCTTCATATATTTTGTTGCCATATCTTATTGTTGTAATATTTGATTTCTTTTTTGATATATTCATGGCCTGGTTCAAAACCTTCCATGTATTCTTCATATCATGTTTATATTTTTCTAACTGAAATATATAATATTTCCTCTTTTCTAACCGTATAATCTTAGTTAAAGTATTTCTATAGGAAGTATATTTTTCTTTTGACTTCTCAGTTTTTTCCATTTTGAATTTATAATATAGCCTATTTTTCCTATTGATTGAACGAAGAAGAAATTTTGATATCCACGGAAATCTGGGGGATGTTTTATAATTAACTAACTTATCTTTTGATTTAGGTATATACTCATCTAAATAATTACTAATTATCCCTGAAAAATTGTCAAATGATATATTAACGTCATCACTATCGTAAACACTAGACCAATCAGCCCTTTCTACATTACCAGTGGTTACAGAGAACAAGTGAATGAAGAAACTAAAAGACATTGGGCGAGTTAATCAGAAATTGAGATGAATCATAGAAAATTGAGTTTTCACAGAAACGAATAGGAGGAGCAAATTAAACATTTGACCAGTAAGGAATTAATTTCTAGGGAACACCACACCCAAATATAAGATTGAGCCAAGGAAATGCTTTAGGGAAAGGAATTTTGTAAGTAAATTAGTTATATATATATATAAAAAAAACATGTCTCAGCCGAAAAATCAGTTAGAGTGGCAAGCACAGTGGGAGCGGCTTCACACTATGTAATGAAGCAAAGACTACAGAGTATTTTGGAATTTTGAGGAACTTTGAGAATAGTTGGAGGCCACAGAGATAAAGTCAGGAGTTCCCCTTTCTTGGTACATCATGCCCCCCCCCCCTCCAAGTCAACAAAGTAATCTTTATCGACGTTGAATGCACCATCGACCTACGCTGTGAATGTGATGAGGATCTGACTGTCATGACTGAACCGGCGAGCAGCAGGACATTAGGAAAAACTATGAGTCACGATAAGACAAAACTTTGGTTTACGCCACTTTGGAGTGCAATTACAAACTCCAAATAGTCAACTGGCGTCATCAGAGATGTTGAAGCGCCCTGTCAGACTGATACAACGTGGAGAGTGATGGTGACGAAGAGAATACTGACAGCGTGACGGCAGACCGCTCAACCAAGGAGGTACTACCTCCTTGGCTCAACGGACGGCCCAGTCACACTGACGAGATCATCGTGCAGACGAGGACCACATTCGTCGACCGAGAGTAATCATTTAAGAGGAATGACTTTAATTTACGTTTGAAGACATTTCAAGAGATGTAGTAGTCTGATATGTTAAGGGGAAAATCATTCTACTGTTTGCAGTCTTGTGAACATATTTGTATCTTTAGCGAAAACTGTTCGAGTACGTGGACAGTGATAAGTAGGGCCCTATAAATCACTCTATCGAGTAAATTATATATGAACCAAATGGCTTCTTTTGGACATGTATTGTGTTGAGAAGTTCTTGGTAATTCTTTTCAAGGCAAAATTTGTACATGAAAATTCCGATGTTAAAAGCATGTGATGGGAAATGTAAACATTATGTGCGAATGCTTCTATGTTTCCTGCTAAACTTGTTTGTTAGTGACGAAAAGAAAAGAAAAGAAAAGAGAAGAGAAGTCTGGCTCTACCACGTCTACATACCACAACGCCTACGGATATCTTTGTTTCACATTGTTAGTGGGGAAAAGAAAAGAAAAGAGAAGTCTCGCTTCATGAGACATGTTCAGATCCTGCTCGACACCACAACGCCTACGGATGTCTAGGCTGAAGGTGGGTTTGGATGTTTTATAGGGCCGATAGAGCACCAGCAGTAAGTGCAGATCTTTTGAAGAGAAACAATACTTTGTTTCACACAAGATGATAGCAGAAAGACAACTGATAATCATCCGCTCATGTGAAATCAAGCAGAAGTTTTACAAAACATTTCAAGAGGCATCTTGGTGAGTTACAGTCTGTTAAACATGCCAATATACTGTGAAAAACAAATTGAAGGCCACCTGCAATAGGCCACCTGCAATAATGCCTCGCATTTTCCGACATTACAAAAACTTTATCAACACGTTCCATATATACTCGTGATGGAGAGGGAAAATAATAAACAACAACATTGCAAGATTGATGCATTTCTGCAAAGACAACAGACAGGAACTGATATTCCACGTAAAATACATAAACATGTATTTTGATTTTTCCATGCATTTTTCCCATATTATTACACACAATCATTACACACGTATACTTGATATGGTGTTCAGCTCACTGTGTGCTGACTGAGCACGACCCGATAATTCAGAACCTTTGCCTGAGAAAGGATTGTAGCCCATCCCGTATTAAAGTCAAAAAGAAGCTTTCTTATCATCTCGTGCATCCTGTACTCTATGTGCAATACACTCATCATAGAGATAAGCTTGCCTTCACCCTAACTGTTTAGATATTGCCAGTGGAAGACTCTGATGATCGCATACAGTGGCTGTGCACCTATAAGAACGCTGGTCTGACCTCAGGATGTCTATCCAGTTTAGTCGTGGAGGAGATCTGTGTGCCGATCCGTGCAATGTACGTAGGCTCACGTGCTTCACTGAAGACGCAGATGCTGCCCTGTCTTGAAAGAGATCGGGGGTATAGATCTACACGAATTTCAGCAGGTCACACTGAATCATCACTTGCTGGCAGAGAGTCTTAACCGGATCATGCAGATGATATTACCCGCTGCCAGCGTACCCTGATTCACACATTGGATGCAAACCGGATGGCGGCCATATTGGAAACAACCAATATTTGGGCATGGGGGCACAACTCTTGGCCATCAGGCCCAAGTGTTAAGGAGTATCGAGCATAAAGAAGACAATTAGAGTAAATAGTAGTTCCACTCCAATTTGGAATTGAGGTACCTAAACAAGTCATTGAAAAAATGCCCCAAATTGAATGACGTAATGACCCAAACTTAATTGGATGACAATAGCAAGTTGCAAGACACAGGGTTGCTTCATGTGGAATGCATGTTTTGCCTCACAGTATGTCGCTTTCCAGATGGTCCATGACGTCACTGCATGCCCCAGGACCATGAGTCATTCATCGGAACCATACAGCCCACGAGCTTGACACTGACCAACACAGGCCCGCCAGCTCGAAACTAGGTAGCATTGCCTATGAGCCTGACACTTAGGCAAACCAGGCCCAAAAGAGTCCGACACATGGGGGGAGGGGGAGGTCCACAAGACCTACACTGAATAGATTAAGCTTTCTGATGTAATACATATATTAATCTCATGGGCCTTGTTTTCCTCGAGTGTCGAGCTCGAGGACCGCACAGCTTGTGGGCCTATTATATTTGATGTCGAGCTCATTGACCTTGTTCATCTAGTGAATTAGGTCACGGGATGTATGACTCGTGGGCTGTACGACTTGGGTTGTTTTGACTCGTGACGTACATCTGATGATAGGCCTGTTGTTTTCTGGTTGGCATCTGTCACCCTTTCATCCAGTTCAAGGAACTTTGCCATATGCCTGTTCACAAACTATTAAGCATCAACCCAAAATATGGTACTCCTCACCCCACCTTCCATTTTTAAGCATACAAATTTTGTCCAGTGCAAATTGGATAATGTTGCACATAATTTCACGCAAGCTAGTCTGCATAACTAACCCAAATATAGATATTATATCTGAGGTCACTGCCATCAGTGAAGACACGTGAGCTTCATTTCTGAAGTAATTGACCGCTCACATTCCTGAGACCTGTTACTATGAACCAATGCTTTGTGGAATGTGCATACATACTTTGATTATAACGTCAAGGCGTGATTTGTACATGATTAAACATTTAGGATTAAACCAATGAAGCCAAATATCAATATTTGCAATCCTACACAAATTTTGATATTCTAAAGGTCTGACCTCACGTTGTCCTTAGAGGTCAAAGTTGGATATACACAGGGTAATGACCAATGTTCTGTGGAATGAGAAGACACTTCTTGTAGTATAAATGCTAATAGCATATTGCATGATTGCACACCAGGGCCCCATTTCATGAAAAGTTGATATGATAGCAACTCTTGCTTGAATGGCAATTGTCATAGTAACGACAGGAATCCAGCTTCCTGATTGGCTGCTGCTATTGGAAGTTGCCATTCCAGCAAGAGTTGCCATCCTAACATCTTTAATGAAATGGGGCCCTGGTATACAGTTAACCATTGAATATACATCAAATATCAATATTTTGATATTTTCAGGTCATTGACCTGTCACAGTCCTCAGAGGTCAAAGGCAGAGACGTGTAAATAATATCCCTTGATCTGAGGAATAGGAAAACGATTCAGTTGTAACACAAATGCATTTTTAGGACATCGTTATGTTTGTCATCAACAAAATGCACCAAATATCAAAATTCTGATAATTTGAGGTCATTGACCTCTGGAGGTCATTAGAGGTCAAAGGTAGAAACCTGTCAAGGATCTATGGAACATGAAGACAATTCCACTGTAACAAAAATGAGTTTTAATACATCATTACCATATTTAACATTAATCAATAATGCAAAATATCTATCTTTATCAAATCTTTAGGTCATTGACCTCTGAAGGTCATCAGAGTTCAAAGGTAGAAACCTGTCAGGGTTCTATGGAGCATGAAGACAATTCCACTGTAACAAAAATGAGTTTTTAGTACATCATTACCACACTTAACATTAATCAATGATGCAAAATATCAATTCTTATCAAATTTTGAGGTCATTGACCTTCGGAGGTCATCAGAGTTCAATTCAGACTTACGTCCCGATCTTAAAATGAATCTTATAACATGTACTAACACTGGTGAGAGTTTCATGCTTCAGTCAAATTTTGCACAATTTTTCGGCTTATCTGCTCTACTAGTGTTCAAAGTGGAAATTTGGTTGATATGATGTATTTGACATTGTGCCAACGTCAGATCAACGTCAGATTTTCACTATTGGACCAGTGTTGGCCCAAAATGATGTTGAACCAACGTCATATTCTGACCTTGTGCCAACATACACGCATGACGTTTAACCAACATTTGGCCAACGCAGCATTCAAAGTGGTAACATGGTTGGTATAATGTCGGTCTGACATTGATCCAATGTCGGTCCGCCGTCAGACTTTCACTGTTGTACCAGTTGTGTCCCGGCGACCAACATGACGTTGAACCAAGGTCTTATTCTCACGTTGTACCAACATACACGTATGACGTTTTACCAACTTTGGGCCAACGAAGCATTCAAAGTAGAAAATGGTTGATACAACGTTGGTCTGACATTGTACCAGCATTGGACCAACGTCAGGCTTTCACTGTTTGGCCAATGTTGGCCCAATGGCTAAAATGACGTCGGAACGACGTAATATTTTGCACGTTATGCCAACATACACACTTTTAAGTTGGATTAACATTAGACAAATGCAGTACTCAAATAAGTGAAATATGGTTCATATGATGTTGATTTGACATTGTACCAACGTCAATCCAACGTCTGACTTTCACTGTTGGACCAGTGGTGGCCCGACGAATTAAATGACGTTGAGCCAACGTCATATTACAATGTTGGGTCAACATAAACGCATGACGTTTGACCAAGATTGGGCAAACGCAACATTCAAAGTGGTAACATGTTTGGTATGATATCGATCGGACATTCAACCAGCGTCGGTCCAACGTCAGGCCTTAACTGTTTGGCCAATGTTGGCCCTATGGCCCAATTGACGTTGGAGCGACGTCATATTTCTAACGTTGTGCCAACATACATACATTTAAGTTGAATTAACATTGGATAAACGCAGTATTCAAAGTAAATATATGGTTGATATGATGTTGAATTGACATTGTGCCAACTTCATTCCAACGTCAGACTTTAACTGTTGGACCAGTGGTAGCCCGACGACCAAAATGACGTTGAGCCAACGTCATTCTATGATGTGACAAAATACACGCATGACGTTTGACCAACATCGGGCCAATGCAGCATTCAAATTGGTTACATGGTTGGCATAATGTCGGTCTGACATTGAACCAACGTGAGTCCAGTGTCAGGCTTTTACTGTTTAGCAAATGTTGGCCCGATGGCCAAAATGACGTCGGAGTGACGTCATATTTCTAACGTTGTGCCAACATACACATTTACAAATTGGATTAGCACTGGACAAATGCAGTATTCAAAGTGGAAATATGGTTGATATGATGTTAATTTGACATTGAGCTAACGTCATTTCAACGTCAGACTTTCACTGTTGGGCCAGTGGTAGCCTGACGACCAAAATGACGTTGAGCCAACGTAATTTTATGATGTTGTGACAACATACTCGCATGACATTTGACCAACATCGGGCCAATGCAGCATTCAAATTGGTTACATGGTTGGTATAATGTCGGTCTGACATTGAACCAACGTGAGTCCAATGTCAGGCTTTCACTGTCGGGCCAATGTTGTCCCGATGGCCAAAATGACGTCAGAGCGACGTCATATTTCTAACGTTGTGCCAACATACACACTTTCAAATTGGATTAACATTGAACAAATGCAGTATTCAAAGTGGAAATATGGTTGCTATGGTGTTGATTTGACATTGGGCCAACGTCATTCCAACGTCAGACTTTAACTGTTGGGCCAGTGGTAGCCCGACGACCAAAATGACGTTGAGCCAACGTCATATTTTGATGTTGTGACAACATACACGCATGACTTGTGACCAACATCGGGCAAACACAGCATTCAAGTTGGTAACATGGTTGGTATAATGTCGGTGTGACATTGAACCAACGTCGGTCCAACGTCAGGCTTTCATTGTTGGGTCAATGTTGGCCCGGTGGCCAAAATGACGTCAGCGCGACGTCAAATGTCTTAATGTTGTGCCAACATATACACTTGCAAGTTGGATTAACATTAGAAAACCATAGGATTCAAAGTGGAAATATGGTTGATATGATGTTGGTTTGACATTGTACCCGGTCAGTACAACGTCAGACTTTCACTGTTGAGCCGATATTGGCCCAACGGTTCATTCAAGTTTGAAACATGGTTGATATAACAATGGTCTGTCACTGTTCCAAAGTTAGTCAACCGTCAGGCTTTGCCTCTTGGGCGAATATTGGCCTATCCCAAGGCTGTGCCTGCCAACTGTAGCTTTCACTGCAGCCGTGCCAATCATTCCCAATATTAGCCCAATGTGGGTAACCGATCAAGATCCACCCTTCATCAGTGATAAAAGTAAGTTGGTTACCCAATGTTGTGCCAATGTTCCAAATGTAGCTAAAAGATTGCGATCGTGGCGATAATCGCCTACGTTGGCCCAATGTAGGCTGGCAAACCAATATCTACCTTAGATTACTTACAAAAGTAAGAAAATGGGCCAATGTTGTTCCGACGTAAGCATACTGACTGCGATCATGCCCACAAATCGCCAATGTTGGCCCAACGTAGGATAGCCAACCAATATCTATTTTGCATCAATGACAAAAGTGAGACGGGTGGTCCAACTTTGTGCCGACGTTATCTTACCGGCTGTGCGAAAACAAAAAATGCCAACGTTGGCTCAACGTAGGTTTGCCAAATAATTTCCACCTTCCCTCGGGAACGAAAGGAAATCAATGGCCCAACTTTGTACCAACATTAGCTTACCGACTGCGACCGTGCCAACCATTGCCAACGTTGTCCCAACGTAGGATTACCAACCAATATCCATCTTGCATCACCGACAAGGTGAGACGGTGGCCCAACGTTGCGCCAACGTTAGTTTACAAACTGCAACCGTATACACCGACCATCGCCATCGTTGGCCCAACGTTGGATACCCAACTATACCCACCGAGCGCAAGTGGCGACCATAAAGACATTGGCCCAACGTTGAGCCAACGTCATCTCACCGACCGCGACCATGGCGACCATAAAGACATTGGCCCAACGTTGAGCCAACGTCATCTCACCGGCCGCGACCATGACGACCATTGTTGACGTTGGCCCAACGGAGAATTGTTATCTGGGAAGGTATGTAAATATTATCTCAAATTGTTTAAAAATAATTTAAAGAGAAAGATCTGAAATTGAACTAAGCACAAGACAGTACCTGGATTACGTTATGAGGGATATCCTCGGTGGCATCCGCACCAAATTAGAACTATATTGCCATGATCATTGAATAGATGTGAAGTAAGTAAAAAAAAATAAAAATGTCCTATACAAGATAATGGCGACTGGTAGACCTCCGCCATATTGTTCTCTTAACAGATCTAGAGTACGTCTTTCCAATGTTACACGACAGTTTCACATACTTGGTAGAAAAAAAAATGGCGCGTTTGTCACAAAATTTAATGCGTCGAGTGTCTACTTTCCTTAGATTAGGTGTGAATGGATGGACTTTTATTGTTAAAGACTCGCAGACTGAGCAAGTATTAAGGAATTTGCGCATTTTCACTTTGACTGATCTATTTTTATGACATTTCAAATACTTTGAGCGGTCACTTTAAAAATATGGGGAAAATCCTGTCATGTTAGTATTTCACTTGACCTTTGACCAATGACCATCATAGCCAAAATCTTTCCGTACGTGTCATTGTGGAGTGATGGTGTCAAGCAAATACTGTTTTTTTATGCATTGGGTAATCCCCAAGGTATGGAGGAACTGTGTAATAATATTTCAACAATAGACCACACCTGTAGATAGTAGAATTTCAGCATTTTCCTAACATTGATCCTTTGACCTGTAAAATGAATCTCGCCTGGAACAGAAACGAGTTGCTACTCGATGACCAGTTTACTGGCCGCACTCTCATTTCCCACTTTTTCCTTCCTTTTGGATCTGCTTTCTCGTCGCACTCCGATTTCCTACTTTTTTCCTTCCTTTTGGATCTGTTGGAATTCGGTGTGCCATTACACAATGGGTACTGTTGATAGCGCAGGTTGTTACGTGATGGAACTGTACTGTGTCGATCAGATGATTCAGATTGATAGATTTAAATCCATGCTAAATTGTGAAGACTGCAACAAAGTACAGACATTTCATCGTGTCCTCCATTTTACTAGTTAGGCCTAAATATTGTAATACACAAGTCTATGTAAAATGCTACTGTTATAGCGAGATCGGCTATAACGAAATAACTGCTATAACGAGATAAATTTTGTGACTTCCAAACAAAGAAAAACATAGTAAATCAAACCTGCTATAGCGAGGTAAAGGAAAATGCCTTCGGTAAAGCTTTACTTCGCCTGTGCTATCATCTTCCGAGACTGTAAAGCTTGATGCGCCAAAAACTGTCTTGTATACACATAATCATTTTCTTCAGTGCACTCCAGCTAGCACTGCATGTTGTACGTGTGAAGTGTGTGTGTGCACGCATACTGATACATGCAGAAAATGTGGTGGGACGGCCATGACATCATCATGGCGTTTAGCAGGTGTGAGGCAATCTGATGCTGTGATTGGCCTCCTACTTAGGGAATTCCCCGTCTTCACACACTCGCAGTCATAATGTACATACAGAATGTGTCACATACACACACAGCATTGTGCAGACCATATTCAAGCTTTCCACACAACACACACCCATTGTATACTGTGATACGCGGTCATAATGTTTTATATTAGAAGATATAGAAGTAGGATTATTTTGAGAATCATTTGCAATTCCTCAATATGTAATCTGAAATAGGAACCCCAGCTCGTCGAACATGTGCAGTGATATCACTGAAAAGTACAAATTGTTCTTTTTGATATAGGCCTACTGTGATACGTGGTCATACTGTTTTATGTAAAAAAATATAGAAAAAAAAAGGTTTATTTTGAATCCTTTGCCATTCCTTGATGTGTAATCTGGAATAGGAACCCCAGTTCGTCGAACAGTAGTCTTTGTGCGGTAATATCACTGAATAGTAAAAATTGTTCATCTTTTGATATTTCTTGAATGTCATCTTTTTAATATACTGTGATACGCAGTCACGCTGTTTTACATGTAAAAAATATATATACACTTGTATATAGAAATAGGATTATTTTGGTTCATTTGCAATTCCGTAATGTGTGATCCCGAAGAGGAACGGTACCCCATATCGTTGAATACTGATAGGCAACATGTGCGGTAATATCACTGAAAAGAACAAATTGTTTATCCTTTACGTTGACAATTGATAATAGTCAATTCTTCAATTGTTTACAATTACACGGACTATCTAAGTGCAAGTATAATCCACATGCTTCGACCAACTGAAAAAAATATTTTAAAATAATTCTGAGGTATGCCAACCTTTAGTAATTTTTGTTAGCGACCTTTCGTTCCCTCCTGGGGACTTCCTCAGACCAGGGAGGTGGAAGAGCTTCCACCTCCCTGCTCAGACTATTATGGTTACACCGTTTCTCTTGCACTGTCTACTTGCTTCCTGATCACTGGACCGGAAGATCGGTGATAAAGTATACCCCTAAATACGCCAAATCCCTATTGAGTGTTGGTTTGATTCTGTTAATCGAGATGGACGATTTCCTGGCCAGAAATTCCTTTCAAAGGTTGGTATTGCGGCATCGTTCTATCCAATATTATGTACTACGTTGAGGGCATGTTCAGCTAAAGCTGAATGGGATGTGATGGTTTGTGTTCATTCAGTCAGTCATGGATGGCTCTGCTCGTTTCCCCAACATAACAATTCGAACAATCTTCGCAAGTCACTTTTCTTAGATACTACCTCATACTCTTTGTTCTCTTTGTTGTATTTTTTTCAGGGAGGGCCAGAATGCTCTTTAGTGTGTTGGGACTGCTTGAAGGTAAAACTAATCGCTTTTTATCTTGGAATGCTCGTTTCAAACGACAGGCTACTATAGGCCCTATATGTATGTATGTATGTATGTATGTATGTATGCAGACGAGAGGAAGAACGACTCGGATGTTTGGTTCTTGCTTGACCTCTTGAGGGATCATGGTCATTATTCTGTGCTTTGGTCTTTGTCCTATCTATGGTGGGTATCCACCTGACGTAACGGCCTGATCAATTTGTAGAAATTCACTCTGTAGTAACATTCTGAACTCTCAAATACTAGGTGTTTCAAAAAACATTTTCCACTTTTTATTCTTGATAATTCAAAAACTACATATCAGATAACACTGTCATTGATATGAGTGATAGCTGAATAGTGTACAATTTGGTTGAAGGTGGTTTAAATATGAAAGCATAAATAAGTTTCATGAAATCCATGATTAATTTCACAGTTAGGTTCCAGACTTTGCTCTATTTTCAACCCTCTGTACAAAATTTCACTTTGCACAGGGGTCAATGGGTGTGTATGGGAGTGTGTGGTTAACACCCTGACAATGGTCCTGAACAATGGCCAGGGTTTGAATGCTTCATTATTCATTCATGAGAAATTCCACTATCACAGCTAGTCTTTATTCAGCCTCTGGCAGTATCTGTGTAAAGTCTATTAAACGCCTGGCAGTATCTGTGTAAAGTCTATTAAACGCCTATCGATACTGTCGTTGAGTCGCGTCAGTGCTCTCCCTACGTCTGAAAAACAAAATTACAATGAATGCCTTCTGTTCTATCGTAAACGTGGTGACAGGAAGTAAAGAAAATCAATTAGAGTATATATACACTTGTGTATATGGAGCCTTAAATAAATCTACTCTGAGACAAATCGCCCCAATGATAAATGCTGCTGAACTCTTTTCCAAAAATGATCTCTTTTTATCGAAAAAGCGAAAAATTTGTCAGACTGTTTAATTAGTAGACAGTTGTATTAAAATGAGGAACTTTAGATCGATATGCTATATCTCAAATCTAGTGATATGTGAAGCAAAATTTGAAAATGATTGCCAGCTGGAATGAAATGTGGTGTTTGCAGGCACTTTACCGTGCATGAATTCAGACTAGCAGTGCCCAGGGCAATCCACATGAATTATTGATTAAGCATTCATGTGACAGGGAGCGCCAGACTGACGCCTAGTCAACAGGTGGTTCAGACATGTCCATTGTTCAGAGCCATTGTCAGCACACACTCACATACACATCATTGGTTCCTGTGCGAAGTTCAATTTTTGTACAGAGGGTTAAAATTTGACCAAAATCTGAAACCTTACTTCAAAATCAATCTTAGATTTAATGAAACTGATTTATGCTTTCACGTGCAAATTACCTCCAACCAAATTGTACACTATCCAGCTATTACTCATATCAATGACAGTTTTATCGAATGAATAGTTTTTGAAATATTTATGATCAAAAGTGGGAAATGTTTTTTTGAAACACCTAATACTATGAGGTGGCACTTAGGCTCCCACATTGTGTTTGAGATGGTGATCTTATTCAAAGTTCAAGTTAGATTCAGTGTGTGTAGGTTTCCTGCACAGTGACGGATTTTCCGGATCTTCCGATGGTAACCTGTTAGTAAAATCAAATCATGTTAAAATCTGCATATAAGATATACAACATTATATTGCATACCACTGGGGAGGTAGGTGAGCCCATTGGTGTTCGACGAATTTTGAGTAGAGAGAGCAACCATAGGCGAAATATGTGTTTTCAAGACACAGTCTCAGAAGGTGACCATTTTTTCAGGGCGTAAACCAGTTATGTCATATTATTGTTGGGTCCTCCTAATATGACGACCATTGTACTAGCAACCTGTTTTACAAGAAAACTAGCGAACAGAGAACTAACATCACAACTCACAATTTCAGCTCCTGATTACAATGTTTGTTTGTTTCGTCAATACCAACTTACACGAACTCTTCGATCCTCCACTTTTGGTCTCTTACATATTCCGTTTTCTAGGAAATCTTGAGGGGAACGAGCTGGACCAACACTGTGGAATTCACTTCCTCGTGAGCTGAAAGACTCAAGCTCCATAACATCTTTTAGGAGTACAGGTGTAATTTAAAATCATATTTGTTTAGTAGTGCAGTTTGAGAACAGACTTTCATGTCTTCTTTTTCATCTTCTTCTATTACGGTTTACGTACTTGTATTTTCAGTATTTTTACTTTGATGTAAAGCGCCTTGAGCATTTAATCAGAGTTGAGAATGGCGCTATAGAAATTGTATGTATTATTATTTTTTACATTAACTAGAACTTACATGGGGTTTTTTCTCTCGCCATCCACGAAATCACAGGTGTTTACAATATGTCTGTCTGTGTCCACAACAATAGGTTAAATTCATTCGGCAAGATACTTGGCAAGGTCATAATATATGATACTGAGTTAATGGACGAAATGTATGAGTAACTAGCAAAGGGACTTTCCCTTTCTGAATCTTGCGGTTAATTGTGTAATGACAAAAGACGGAAGGTGAGACTCGAGTAAGTCTTTTTCTTTTTTTGATATGTGTTTGTCGTCCTTCATTGATTTTTTTTTCAGTGATCTAAACAATGTGGCCTTTAGTTTGTTTGCGGGGTACCTCCGAAGCTCTGTAAAAGTCTTGGAATCTGACAATAAACATTACTGTTCCACCTTCTCTTTAAAAATCACTTTTTATTAAAAATAACAGTGGATTTTCTGCTGGACTTCAGCTGGAAGACCGATGTGTTCTTTGTCCTTGTCTAGGCCGTCATTGGCTAGGCTATCTTACTTGGATAAGTTAGGTCTCGGAGGCTTGGCACACTTAACAATTCTGACAACATCAAAACGGAGAGCTTTGGCTTCACTAGATAATGCTTTATGAGATATCTGTGTAGTATTGGCGATTACGTCATCAAAGGGGATTTACATGGTGACGAAACAGCAAAGATGAATACCTTTTCCTATAGAACCCGCATCTGCTAAGTATGTCAATTCCTTTGAGGACAAGTTCATTACCAATCGCTGATTCTTGACTAATTTAACTCTTTGTTCTGCATTTTTTAATTGTTTCAAGAGAGTGCAATTTATTGATGTGTCGTTCCTTTGTCCTCAGGGAAAAGATTAATTTTTGCCGTCATTATATCTTATTCCTTGATAATATCTTCCGCGGTACATATAATACGGTTCGTATACAGGTAGATGAGAGATCTTGATAAAATCATGTTTTATTCACTGATTTCTGTGACGTATTTCTCGAATTCGGTAATGTCTCCTTATCCTTAAAGGAATTAGTTACAATTTTGCAGACAATACAATAACCCAGCTTTAGTTAAAAGTAGTTATAAAATGTGAGTTGGGACAGAAAGAGCCTATACGTGAAAATGTTGATCAGTATAACCTACGTTAAGAATTCACTCTTAAAATAGTTGCGCAAATAAATGCCCAAGTTTTAACCAACACTGAGCAACATACTGTCCACACAACTATTGGTTAAAATCTGCCCAACTGATGTTGGGTAATGAGTTTGCTATGTGGTTGGGCAAATTAAATTGCCCATCAGCTGTTGACCAATCAGACTTTACCCAACTTTGCAATTTTCCAACCGTTGATCATATTTTAAGTTGGGTAATCATTTGCCCAACCAATTTTACCCAATTAGATATTGCCCAACTTCCATTTGTCCAACTGTTAAGTAAGTTGAATTTTGGATTTTGAATCACAAATTTTGTGTTGAATTATATGATATATGAGTGTTTACCAGAACATATGTGTATGTCAAGACATTGTTCATATCTAACCTATCAAAATCCTACAGCTAGTCGTAAAAGCCTATACCTACAAGTACATCTAGGCTTAGCTTACATCCTAGACCTACTTAGTACCAGGGATATTTCATTCATTTAATAAGGCCATTTAGTTGTAATGTTTTAAGACATGGTTACCATATAGATTACACTTTCATCATAAAAACATGAAAATATCTCATCACAGGTGCAAGTTGAAATTGTGAATATCACGGCAATAATATCAAATAGATTTCTATTACATTTTAGACATTTAAGAGTTTATTGAAATCATATAAAACATTAAATCTAACAATATTTTATCTTTTTCACGAAGAGAATTTAAGTAGCTTATGAATATTCATGAGAAAAAACAACAACAAACAAACAGTAGAAACCAATAGAAACCAACTGGTATCAACTGGTATCAAAATTTCAATGTTTTAGTTACTGGGTTTTAATCTGGAATGAAGTGGTAAGCAAGTCCAGTCAGGTATATGGGTTTCAAATTGTGTCATCTATTTGCACACAACGCGACACACACATGCACGTACACACACACACACACACAAAACACAAACTAGCAATATTGTAGGAGTATCCTTTAGTTTGCTCCCACAGACAGATACTCCCACAATGTTGATTTTTTTTTTAACTCGTCCGGTGTTGATGGAATAAAGGGAAACGTAAGAAAATTATGTCAAAGTACGTCCACAATGTAGCTCGTGCTTATATATGATATATACTGTATATATATATATATATATATATATAGACAATACCGTCTCCGTGTGTGTGTGTGTGTTGTCCCCCCCCCCCACCCCTCCCATTCCTAAAACGGAGAACACCCTATAGTAATTCTTGGTACCCCCTATACAAAATCGTAAGGTTCGGCCATCCTTCCATACGTCGTGTAGGCCTATACCACACACACACACACACACACACACACACACACACACACACACACCGTCACATACATACATACATACACGCATACACGCACAGACTTTTTTACTTGTCCATGAAAATTTACCAACTTAGAAAGGAACGTGACAAAATCACCCAAGTACTGATGAGAAATACCCAGGTTTAATGCGCAAAATGATGTTGGTAAATTATATAAGGCGAATTTCTACCCAAGTATCAGTTGCCAAACAAAAATTACCCAACACACAAAGGGAATGTGTCACTTACACAACAGCAGGGCAAAAAGTACCCAACTCTCCATTACCAATTCTGTTGGTTAATTAGATATTCGCCCAATATTTAAGAAAGAATAATTGCCCGATGTTGGTTAAATCACCTAACAGCTCAATTGCGCGATAATTGCCCAGAATGATGATTTTTTTTTTTTGTTTACCAACCAACAATTACCCAACTAAATTTACCCAATATTTTAAGAGTGTACACTAAATGTGAACAATAGTAATGATAAAATTGCTTATAGAATATGCCGTCTACAGGTATGTTTTGATAAGAAAAATCGTGACATTTTCTAACATTTTAGGCTTTATTGCAAAATTGTTATATGGTAGGATGTTTTGAGATACAAGATACTGACTTACGCATATTATGTATTAAATGTGATTACTCGAACACTCGAACAATAGTAAACAATACCTTCTATGATCCTCTTACACCATGCGCTTTTTGATGAGGTATAATAGCGCAGCTTAAAATGCCTCTGTCTACTCTGCCGGATAAGCAAACGCATGAAAAACGAATGTCGCTTTTTGGCATCCGTTGATGTCAGTTTGAATAACGCGTTTCATTTCATTTTTACCCTTAGGATGAATCTTTGTGTCCTGGTTATTTCCGTCAGAGGAGCCGAAAAACTTTGTACACGCACATTTTTTTTTTCTCGCCAAAAATGTATAGGCCGATTTGATCCTTGTCCGAGAATTAGACGTGTTTTCTTGTATCTGAATTTTACTTTGATGTTTCCAACGCTTTTCCATCCGTCGGGCCTCCTGTAGAGTCCGCCATTGCTGCAAGGGATGGAACGGATGGAACGATATCTGTACAGCACATCAAAAGCATACGCACGGCATAGCCACATATGATGACTACCGGGCGAAACGCATGAAGTTACTGATGACAACTGATACGACGGCCATAAGTGATGATTACAGCATACAGTATTTACACGATATCTATTCACAGCGCATCCACAGTATATGACCAGGACATGAAGCTGATGATCAAGTCCTTGACAGATCTTGAGATGCCCTCATCTCCTATAAAGAGAGTAATACACAAAAATTTACAAGCCCTGCTTTTGTTGTTAATTTCTCTTTTCCGTACAGAGTTACATAATGGGATTGTATTGCTTACTTGTTTATCTAAAAACCAAATTTGATATTATTATAATATAGTATCCATGTTTTGATGAAACTTGTGTGATTCAAAGTTCCTTGCAATATCATGTATTTATTTAAGCGTTATGTATATTGCTTTGTATTACATATATAGAAATAAAATCATTTGAATTGAATTGAATTGAATTGAATTGAATTGAATTGAATTATTATGTTCCGGCCTTCACATTTGACTCGTCACGGTAAGTGTTCTGTGACGTTCGATGTACGTCTCATGTGTCACCCATTTGTTCCTCGTGCATTTTTGTCCCGTGTGCATGCGGTTGCTATTCGTTTCTCATGCGTTTGCGCACGTTCCACTGTCTTGTAGCAAATCGCCCCAGGTGCGTTGTTTTTTCGTTTTGTTCGGCCCCAAACCGTGCATGTGCGCTCCTCTGAAACGGCAACTTTTGACTATGTCAATCGAATTGACAATTTGATCAACGGATGAGCAAAATTGTTCGTTTCTTGTACGGTGGGCCTGACCAGCAAATTGTGACAGGGGCTTTGGTGCGACGTCGATCCATGCAGAGGCAGCGATACATGTATCGCAGATGGTTGCCATTATCGGGGGAACGTAAGACATGAAGACTGTTTTCTTTTGTCAATAAGAAGTCAAATTTTGAATTTTGTGAAATTCTCTTCGTATATGCTTGTAATTGGAAGTAACACCTCTACAATTACATCTTACTGTCACAAGTACGCGGAATTGGGAAGTATATAATATTCTTAGCTGGTAGAATTTGAGAATAGGACTATCATTTGCTTTTATCATCGCCTATATATGCTCCCGAATAGTACCATTGACTCTTATTGTAACCACAGCACTGCACAGCACTGGTACATATTGAAGACGATAGTTGCTGTTATTATGGAGAAATGCAACCTCCCGTCATTTTGAAAGTCTTTAAAAGTGTATATGGATGGACCAGTTAATCTAACTGAGTGACTTTCACCCAACGATAAAAGCAACATATTCAACCACAACGGACTACTCCTTACTACTCCAAAACAGTTATATGTGATTGCTACATCTTCTTTTTACATTCATTCTAAAAAGCAGTAGTTCTAAAGTGAGAAAATGAATTGAATGTATCAACGAGACTCATTGGACACGCCCTTTTTTCAGAAGTAAAGTCGCATACACGCACACACACACACACACACACACACACACAAACACATTTATGACATAGCACATTAAGATACAGACCGACCGAGTCCTACGAGAGAAACTATTCATTGTTAATGTTAATGCACACAACTTTCATTTTGGCTTTGTGATTTAAATTAAATTCTATGTTGATAATGGAATGTTTGCGATTTTACAGAAATATGGATCACATTTTTTTCTTATTATGACGAGGACTTGATTTCACATAGTTAAGCACACAGTTATGTAGTGTTACACCGTTTCAATTTACCACAGTGAGAGATAATCAGTGATTTCCTCTTTCATTCTCAGAGAATGACAATTCTGCTCCAAAACCTGGTCCGACTTAGCAGACATCACAAAAGCACTAAATAAGGCAAATTATTCTCAAAGAATGGCGGCTTCAATAGGATTATGTTTAGCAAACGTAAGCCTTGCCTAACTTGATAGGTATCACTTAAAGGAAACCAAAAACCAAAGAGAATGTGCTTGAGTGAAAGCAGCAACAATACTAGAACACATCGGAGAAAGTTTGAGGAAAAATCGGACAATCGATGCAAAAGTTATGAATTTTCAAAGTTTGGGTGTTGGAACCGCTGGATGAGGAGACTACTAAAGGTTATGACATCATGTGTGGACAACAATATAAAACATATTAAGAGAATTCCACAAAATTTCACTTTCTAGCATAATGAAAGAGCACTTGACTATCAATTTCAGAAAGCAGGGGCGGGGGTATAATTGCTACCCTTAAAATATGTCAGTATCAAAGTGATGGAATAAGTAATCTTTCATGAAAAAGGTTTTTTTTTTTTTTGTGGAATTCCCTTTACATTTTCTTTATTCCTACTGAATTTGCTAATTAATTCTAAGTTTCTGTCACTGCTCTGTGTGTAAAACTCATGGCTCTAACATGTAGCTTCAAGTCATTTGAAGGAAACACAATCATAGCTATGTCACGCAATTTGCATCAAAGCAAAGTTGGCATTTTGTTTCTACTTCCTCACAAAAATCTATGAAAGTCATATTGATTTGAAGAATAGACTGTTTTCCCACAGCACGACAACGTTGCTGTCTCAGAATAATGTGGCACACAGTGAGTTTGCACAGTGGCACATAAAGAGCTAACAGTTTAAATTCAAGAAAATCTTTGTACATGATCAATACTGTGAAGATTTAGGCAGAATGTATCATCATGGAGATAAGACGAAATATGCCGTTTTGGCTTCAAGCAAAAATTTCAGACCATACCAGACTAGGTATTTCATGTTTGACATCACTTCACTTGTAATTTACATCGCGAGAACAGGACTAGGAAAAAGACCAAGACTTCGAAACCGACGACCATTTTGTAGGACGAGTTGAATCCCCCGAATCTATCTGCCGCAAATCCTGCAAGGAAAAGGACAGACAAAACGTTACATTGGAACGTGGTTTTAAAAAGAACGACGCAGCTGTCGGCATTGTCTGCCCCTTTGGAAGGAACGTGATAAGAAACGTGATATTTTGAATGGCAAAAGAGAACAAATTGTTTTTGCATAAATGAAGAGGAAATCCACCCCAAAAATAATAATGTGTGAAAGAAAGAGACAGAACATTTCAAAACATTCCAAACAGAACATTAAAGAACATTCCCAAAGATGACAATAATGGGATAAGAAGTAAGAAAGATATGACATTTTGAAATTTCACATTTCTTTCGTAAAACATTTTTTTCCCCTGTCCTTATAAGTATTCAAATGAGCGAGTTGCTGATGCCATGCCCTCACGATTTTTCATGTATGTTTTATTTCGAAGTTCGGGAAATTTGTTATTCTTAACTAATACAGGTAAAAGCATGTGATATTCTCATACCAAGTTTTTTTTTTCATTTTGGGTTGTTTTAAGGCAAATTTCATATTGTTATACAGTTAAAGTGTTAGATTTTTGGCATTTCTGTATTTGAAATGCATAAGAAACTGTAAATCCATGACATCATCAACTTCCTGATCTGATTATTCATAAAGAATGGTCAAAGAGTGCTTCCCGAAAACTTGTCAAATGTCAGAATGTTATAACTACCTCATTTCTTATCCGATTTTTTATTCTATTTTCATTCATATCTTATATACGTACAGACTCGGGTATAGGCATTGAACCTAGGGCCTCCTGGTAATACCAGACAGGCGTCTTGTCCAAAAGGCCACCGAGCTTCCGCCCGATGGCTAATGCAGGTTTTGATCCTCATTAGCATACAGCGGGTAGTAGGTAATTATTCAAATTCACGAAATTCGTCATTCTACGCATGAATTTCATTACTTTGAATGAAGTCAGCTATGGTATTTAGTAACTACGAATATATCTCTCAAAAGGCGCGGTCACACTGGCAAAAGATCGAGAAGTTTAAAATCGCGAAGTTTGGGCCATTCGTACGCGCGCAAGAAAGAGTGCGAAGTCCGATGGCTAGTGATTGTGATGTAACAATGCACATCTGTACATGACAATGGCTTCGCGCTTCGAAAACACCGCCTGCAAACAGATCGAGAAGTTTCGCGAGAAGTTTCGCGGGAAGTTTGCGGTCACACTGACAAAACTTCGAGATCTTAAAGAACTTCGCGATCTTTTGCCAGTCTGACCGCGCCTAAAAAATATCAGAAAACTGATAATTACGGCAATAAACACACTAACTGAAAATGATGAATGTTACCTGCAACGAAGGTACCTGCAAACGTCCCTATCCCAAACTGAAACTCCCCTAAACCCAAAGCGATGGAGCGATGATCAGATGATACCAAATGACGGATCACAATAGCCACCATCAACCCGCGACCAGCCAGTGTGAATGAAGACAAGATTGATGTTAAGTAAATGGCAGCCGACCGGAAGATTAGAACGTCACATAATAGTACAAGAGTGTTCAGAACGGTGAGAGACATGTGAATTTCGTGAAGTCTGGAGTATTTCTCCGTAAGGAGTGCAATGACAATGCGACCGGTAATGTTCGCGACGGCTACACAGTTGGTGACCAGGATTGCAAAATATATTGTCATGCCACTTTCAATTGCACGAGGGAGAAGGAAGGCATGCCACGCGCCATGAGCCATGCCAAATGCTGCCAATGCCACTATGTATAGAGTTAAGGATGGATTCTGGTAAAATTCTGAGCTTCTTAGACCATTTGCGACAATTGCCAGAATGTTTTCAGTCTGTTGGTGATGCCTGTTACTGAGCTGAGACTTCTTCACACACCGAGAGTCTTGACGGTCTGACACAATCCCGAGGCTTTCATCTGACGTATTATCACAATGTTCATGAAGTACTTCTATTTCATCTGATGTGTGTGGATTTCGATTTGAAGGAGCTCTGTTGGCGCCTTCAGATTTCCTGCAGTGTACTTCGCTCTTGGCATCGTCTGGTTCCCTGTTCTCTTCGTTATGCCCCGAAACATCCCCACATATAGGTTTCGTCTCCTCGTCCGTTCCGTTCTCCTCCTCTGCCTCATTCCGAGACGATGTGGGTAGCTTCGGAAGAATTGCCATGGTCATGGGCGTGATATTCCCCAGAAGCCCGCCTATGATCAACATGGCGCCTCCCCAACCATACACGTTCATCAGGAACTCCCCGAGCAACGGAAAGATGGACATACCTGCCGCGAAACCGGATATTCCTATGCTGTAAAAGAGGCCAAAGTGTGTTTTTGCCTGCTCGCTGAGTTCCAGCAGTACGCACATTACCATGAAGGAAAATCCGAATCCTGGACAATAGGAAAGAAAAACAAAACAAAACAAAACAAAACAAAAGTTTCGTCTGCTAATGGATCGTGTAAGCTACTCCTATGTAATATGGGATATTTAATAGAATGATGGGACTATGGGTGAGATTTCACGGAGCACGCGAACGATTTGCGAAGGACGCGAATGACAAAATCCAACATTCGGAAAAGTTTTTCTCCGAATGTGTTCCGACAATGAAGCCGGAAACTATTCTTGCGCATTTTGTGTGAAGTTTCCAAGACGTTTGTGCGAATGTCGTGTGTATCATTGCTAAAGTACAGCATGTTACGTACACGAAGAACACGCGACGGAAATGCGAACAACGGAACATTTCCAATAATCATGGGAGAAAATGTACCCAAGGAGAGGTGGAAGCTGTCTTGAGTTAAATTTTTTTTCTTTCCTCTATTTCTCCTTTCTTTTTCTCTCATTTCTCTATCGTGTGCTTGCCTACATTCTTTTTCTTAATACCTATCTCCACTAGAAACGAGCATCTGATTTTTTTTCAGTTCCTCCGACACATAATCTCTACAGTTCAAATGAAATACCCTTTACATACTTAAGATTAATCTTAAGTGTATTCTGCGATTTTTTTTTGTATATCAAACATTTCTTTCTCTTTGCTAGTCTTTAATTTCTTTTGTTACTATTGTTGTTAATAATTCTTTGATGTTTAGATGTATGCTACGATTTTTATCTGTAGAAAACGTATAAGTCATACATCCCCCAAACGTGCGCTAAACGTTCGCGAGAATGTCTCAAAATGTACGCGAACAGTTTGCGATTACGTCGTAAAATGATCGGAAAAACTTCGCAGATTTCGCATAACATACGCGAGACATTCTCCAAAGTTTCGGAGTCTGTTTTGGGTTTCACGAACATTTTGCGAACATCGCGCGTGTCTTGCGAAGGTCTTCCGCATATGACGAGGCTTTAAAGACACTTTCGAGAACAATTCACGAGCAAATCACGACCAGGTGTGCGGAAAAGGTTCGCAAAAAATTTCAAACTTTTTTGAAACTCTCGCCGAAGTAAAAACGACATTCGCGAACAACTGACGACGCTTCCGAACCCTCACGTTAGTTTGGCGAACTTTTGCAGACTAAAATACGAATGCTGTATTTTGCCATTCGCGTCCTTCGCAAATCGTTCGCGTGCTCCGTGAAATCCCACCCTAAGGGTGGGATTTCACGGAGCACGCGAACGTTTTGCGAAGGACGCGAATGGCAAAATCCAGCATTCGCATTTTGGTCTGCAAAAGATCGCCAAACGAACGTGAGGGTTCGGAAGCGTCGTCAAATGTTCGCGAATGTCGTTTTTACTTCGGCGAGAATTTCAAAAAAGTTTGAAATTTTCTGCGAACCTTTTCCGCACACATGGTCGTGATTTGCTCGTGAATTGTTCTCGAAAGTGTCTTTAAAGCCTCGTCATATGCGCGAGACCTTCGCAGGACACGCGCGATGTTCGCAAAATGTTCGTGAAACCCCAAACAGACTCCGAAACTTTGGAGAATGTCTCGCGTATGTTACGCGAAATTTGCGAAGTTTTTCCGATCATTTTACGACGTAATCGCAAACTGTTCGCGTACCTTTTGAGACATTCTCGCGAACGTTTAGCGCACGTTTGGGGGAAGTATGACCTATACTTTTCTACAAATAAAAATCGTAGCATATACACCTAAACATCAAACAATTATTAACAACTATAGTAACAAAAGAAATTAAAGACTAGCAAAGAGAAAGAAATGTTTGTTTTACAAAAAAAAAATCGCAGAATACAGTTAGAATTAATCTAAAGTATGTAAAATTTCATTTGAAGTATAGAGATTATGTGTTGGAGGAACTGCAAAAAAAAAAAAAGATCATATGCTTTATACTTGTGGAGATACGTCCTAGGAAAAAATATAGGCAAGCACACAATAGAAAAATGGAAGAAAAAGAAAGGAGAAATAGAGGAAAGAAAAAAATTCAACTCAAGACAGCTTCCACCTCTCCTTGGGTACATTTTCTCCCATGATTATTGAAAAATTTTCGTTGTTCGCATTTCCGTCGCGTGTTCTTAGTGTACGTAACATGCTGTACTTTAGCAATGATACACACGACATTCGCACATACGTCGTGGAAACTTCGCACAAATTGCGCAAGAATAGTTTTCGGCTTCATTGTCGGAAAACATTCGGAGAAAAACTTTTCCGAATGTTGGATTTTGTCATTCGCGTCCTTCGCAAATCGTTCGCGTGCTCCGTGAAATCCCACCCTAAGGAAAAGGGTGGGATTTCACGGGTGAAATTCCACGTGTGAAAGTCACGATACATTGCAATGCAGTTAATGAATTACAGTATTGTATCGCATTGTTTAACAGTGGGTGTACCTGTTTCACTACCAGTTGTCATGGCAGGTTTTGCTTTTAGTCGTGGTGGGCTAATGATAATAAGTCTCTGCCAAAAATTACCGAATTCTTATTGAAGAGGAATATCTCAGTCACTGTGACGATGAAATTCTCAGTATCGAAAGCGGAAGGGTATATTTTCACACATCTCCACGACTTCTTCCAGTTATTCATGACTTAAGATAAACGCAGAGGGAAAACAAAAAAGTGAGAATGAACGCATCTATCATATTCAAAAGAAAATTTTGTCGTAGAATATTGTAGGCCTTTAGCATATGCAGTAAAGGCGTTCTCCTTCCAAAGAGGGACATAGTTGCCACCATTGACTTCCCATTATTGTCAGGTACCACTTCAGGGGCCGTAAAACGTTTCCTTTGTTTTTTTTCTTTTGAGGTGATAGAAGTGGTGGTGAGGTGGGTGGGGCAATGGTACTACGATGGTAGCTTGGGATAGAACATTCAGAAGTGTTATTTTTCCTTTTTCCCGTTTTTCCCCTGCACAGAACCCCCAAAATGAAGGGGGGGGGGGGTATCCTAGCCTCCCATTCCGTGGTCCCTGCACATATTCGCCAACTCTAGGGGGTACAAAATGTGAGAAAAACGTTTCGATTGAATATATATACGCCTCCTTGAAAAGCACTGCAAAAGTCAAGGGTTACGTATTTACAGGTCTCTGGGCCTCATCCACTTATAACATAGCACCTCTCCCCCTCCCCACTCCAAATAGGTTTACTTTGCACATTTACCAGTGTCACAATAAGAGCACCTAAACAGGTCCAACTTAAAGGGACATTCCAGACGATTTTCATAATTTCATATCATGTAGTACATAAATCGACAACTCCATGTATAGGTTTGTGGAATTTATTGTGGTTCTTGAGCAGAGAAACAACACTTTGAAAAACCTTAAACAAATTACACTGAACAGGGATGATGACATAGGAGGTTCACATATTTCAGAAATGTAGCAGTGTAATTCCATTACAATACCGCTTGCTAGCAAGTTCACCTGTGAATAATCTATGCATGCCTTCTTCTCTTGTTCTGCTTCCTTGAGCCGCAACTCATGCATTCTTATTGTGACTCTGCCAAGTCATCATCCTTGTTCATTGCAATTTGTTCTAAATTTTGGAAATATTCTTATTCTTCATCCCAATTATCACAAATTCTGAAACTCTGTCCTCAGTATAACTAATTTATAGTTGTTCAAATGTAAAAATCTGAAAATCATCCGGAGGTCTCCTTTAATTTGCATCCTTCAGTCAGACCAGAGAGGTGCAATGTTGCACCCGTGAAGGTGCTCCCATCGTAACACTGGTCTGACTCGTCTAATTGGCCGTCAACGCTCAAAGATTTTACGCTGTGATGTGGAAGACAATTAAAAAATTAAAGATCACAAAGGTTGATATACTAGAATAATCGAGGAAGTCAATCAGAATTAAATCAGCTTGATTAAAAATCAAGATCAATCATTCAGTCAGTTTATATAAAGGCGGAGTAAAAGATTAAGTGTAATTGTACTAAATTACAGTCACATACCAAAAAGCGAAGAAAAAAACTCCCCAGCGGAAAACAGAGTCATTTAGTGTGCTGTTGATAATATTTAGTAGTATTTTCATCTCGTACCAGAGAGCGCCAGGCAAGCTGTAAATTGCACATAGTTGAAGGTCCAACTGGCCAAGATGAGCCCAAGTGAAGAAAGAAACGGTCCGCCAATGAGCATCATGCGGCGTGAAAATGACGGAAAGCGGCCGTAGAAATACCCCACAACAGGAGCTTGGGAATAAGCAAATTGAAGCGACAAGTTTATGTATCAATGATGAAGAAAAGAATGATATTCATCACTGATTCGACTACAATATGTGCCTCACCACTGAACGAACTACGGATGGAGAGGTAAGAGATCAAGGTACTTGGTGGTGATTGTAAAAATTAAAAAGAACTGTGTAACAATTTGCAGTGTGTACTTGATGTTATATGATTTTTTAAAATCAATTTTATTATACAAATCTCACTCAATATCTTACTGAAAAAAAAATGTTTTTTTCAAAAATCACTCGCAACCTATTCTACCTCTACTTTCCCTCCGCTTACAAGAAAATGTCTCCATCGAGATTGTTGTGGTTTGTTCGTTCAATTTCTTGGACAAGATGGCTGGATAGCCCATATTCAGTTGAAATAACTGATCTTCCATGGGGTCCAGTTGGATGTTAGAGAAGGCACCATTTCATCGGGTTGAACACCCTGCTCTTTACGATGAATAAATGAAGCGGGATCTTTTACGCGCATGAGTTGTGACTCTCTCACACACGGGACCTCCGATGTCTTATCCGATATCCGAGGGACAGAGTGTTTTGCCTCTTACTAGCGGGGACGTTATGATTACACACAACATTTGCTTATTGGGACTCGGGAATCGAACCCTTGAGTCCTTTGGATCGTGAGGCAGACGCGCTACCGACTGAGCTATCTCATCGCCCTGGTTGGTTCACAGATATCATGAAGGACTGTCTGTAGTAAAAAAAAAAAAACATCTTGGATTAACAAACACACACACAAACACACACACAAACACATACACACACACACACACACACACACACAAAGTCACATCTGTCATTTATACGTTCTAATTGCAATTAAATAAAATGTAGCTGATATGCAGAGTTGATGGCCCGTACACATAGTTAATTAAGTTCGTTTACCTGGACAGAAAATGCTGGCGGAATACACTCCTAACGCCACCGCGATGCTAGTAGCAGACTCGCCCAAGCTCGCCTGTATGCTGGGGAGGAAAACCGCGACGCACTTCACGACACCAATCTGAAATGCCGCTCGAGTGAAGATCACGGCGACGAGCAGCACTAGCCGACAGCGCCCAGAGGTCCCGCAGGAGGACATTCTGCTCGTGAGCCAGTCGGACTGCTATCCAGTGTTCTTTCTTCAAGAACTTAATCATTCATATCATGTATTTACACGTGCTATCAAACGTCTTAAAGTTTGAGAACTCACAATACTAGTCTAACCTGAAAACGTTGACTCGTTTGTCGTTTTGCACAACGGAATGTGAAATATAACCAACACGAAGGTAAGCCTGGCAATATACAATTACATGTATGTGCATGCCTGCTTTACACGTAGGCCTACGGTTATTATGGAAGTACAATGTACTAACATACCCATTCCGTCAGCTGGCTGTAGAAACTTGTGAACGAACCGTGCGTCGCTTGTTATGCAAATACATTATGTAATAATCTGCTGTGGGTGTCATTCACTTTTATGAGCTGTGTTCAGACCGAGGCAGTTTTGCTCGGAGTAACTTCGGAGGAAGGGTCGGAGGAAGCTTGGTCGGAGTAACTTCGGAGGATAGGTCGGAGTAGTGCCCGTCTGAACAAGGTCGCGGTAACTTCCTCCGATCAGAGGAACTTACCACGACCTCTTCCTCCGAACGAGATACTCCTGAGCTTTCTTAGGAGTATCTCGCTACCACGACTAGCCGGTCGGAGTAAATTGCCCGTGCGGACAAGCCCTCGGAGTATCTATGAACTTACATACTGTAGACACGTACTACATAAAGGTGAAAGTTTACTTCAGTCAGTCACAGTTGGAACGCACAGGTTCGTTCATTTATTGAAGACATCAATACCAGCTGGACTCGTGTACTTGTAACAAACACGAACTTGTGTTGAACCAAAACTTGTGGAACACACCAGCTTGTGTACTTGTGTGCTTGCATACTGGTGTCGAACCCGAACTTGTGGTTCGCTATAAAAAGAGAAAAGAAATAATAAATGCTCAGTTATCACTACCTTGAGCAGCTTGTCAAGTGTCATTATTTCTGTGTCTTCCAAATATACTTAACACTTGTAATAATCGAAACACCTTTCGATTTGTGCAACTTAACATAAACAACAGTAACAACCTTACACTGTTAACCCAAATGCATGCAATCATATACAGCAGCCACATGCAGTGCACTAAATATGCAAATGTTCGGTGATAAACATTACCACATCAATGTCTTGTAAAGACATATTCTAACTCAATATCTTGATGTATGGTACTGCATTTCTCAGTGTCCAAATACTGTACACTGCACCATGAAATAATAATATTGTTCTAAATGACCTGACTCTATCACACTTGTTTACTTTGATCATTCAAACAAAGTGTACATTATGAAGTGACCTTTATCTCTATCACTCACATAATTCAGTTCAAATGATGCAATTGCATCCCTACAACATTATCATGAAATGCAGCCTGCCTTTCTTACAGTAAAATAAATCCAAATCATTTTTCTCTTTAAACCCTTGAATGTCTTTCCCTTCGACGCCTCAACATCCATATGATACACCAAAAAAGAAACTAACCCTTCACAAACATTGAATAAGTTAGCCCTCTAACTGCAGTAATGTATGGGATTGTATTGACCGTATGGTATACACTATACGTGTGTAAATCTAACAGTATACAGCTCTGTGAAAGTAACAAAATTGAATCCCTTTATCTGATTCTCATTCCTATATAACCATGACACAATATTCTTCTGAATATGGAGTCTTATATTATTCCTAAATAAACATGCACAGTATTGTAAACTTCAATCATACACTCACACTTCCAACATTTCTCTTCCCTGCCTGCTAAGCAGGAATCAAGTACAATAATCAATACCTACAGCGTACCGTACTGTTCTACGTGTAATCACTTTCTATACGAACACCGTATCGAATCATTATGTCAACCTAAATTCTGAACTCAATTACAAGCTAACGACATAACACATATCACTACATAAATGATTAAACAAAGCTACAGCAATCAAATATTCATCTGTTTTCCATCATAATTTCTCTTACCAAACTGTTTAGGTTCCTAAAGTAAATCAATCACAGATCCAAACTCATTCTTTTTTGATCGTGTCTTGCATCTTGGCCCATGTCTTTTGCGTGGCTATCATGTAGTACGCATACAGCATACTAGTACGTAAAGCAAAATCAGTGCGCAAGCAACCGAAGGAATGCGCACTTGACGGTGTATCCAAAGTAACGATCTGCACCTTAAAGGGGGTGTAACAGTCTAAATTGTTCCAATCAAATATTTCTTGAATAAATCAATACTGCCGCTACACATACCTTACGACCTAGGTAAAACTTCCTGGGTCAAATCGCAATGTTGACATTTTGTGAGTACACGTGTAATTTTAACCTAGTCGATCGCGACGAAGAAGTTTTTTTTTTTTTTATATAGGGCTCATGCAGAAATTTCCATCAACAAGAATGGAGAAGACAAATGGCACTGGTAAAAAACAATCGCATGGTCGACGTGCGCGGCGCTACCACTTCCGGAAGTTACACCGACCCTCGCTCATAAATTGGTCGGAGTTTCTTCCCACGACCGTCGTGTGGACGCAATGGTCGTGGTAGGATATGCATTAATGTGAATATTAATTACCACGCCATAACATTTTACTGACTCCGACTAGAAATACGTCTGAACATGGCTATGGACTCGGGAGTATGAACTACGATAGTAACGGAACCCATGGCCGAGGATTTGACAATAAGCTGCACAAGACTCGAATTCTATCGACCTACCTACTTAGTAATCGCTCAGTAACCAGTGAAGTTCGTTTACCCCCGATGTGTATAACATAAACCTTGAACCCCAAGGGATCTAACGCGGTGCGTGTAGTCCAGATTCTGGACGTTTTTTATCATTACGCATCCACCTCAGTGCGCCCAGGCAGTGGACTACGGTTCGTGCTGTGTTCAAAATCCTGATCCTGTGGTCGTCAAGCTTGCTCTCATAATATGCGTAGACACATTTAAAGAAGAAATTCACTTTAAAATTGTACCAATTTCATAAGAGAGAAAAAACAATTCCTGCTGCAGAACAGTGCAAAAATGGTCTAAATCAAATAAGAAGTAAGGATGTTATGACATTCTGAAATGTCATTTTTTGTCTTTTGTTTTTGGAAAACACTTTTTGACCAGTCATTATGAATACTCATTTCGGCAAGTCGATGATGTCATGCTCTCACAATTTTTTATTCTTTTTATATACAGAAATGACAACATTGTCATATTTCAGCTGCATAAATATTCAACTTACCTGAAAACCACCTAAAATAAAAAAAAGAAAAAAGATGTTACCCTCTGATATGTACTTTGGTAGAGAAATACACTTTTGCCCGTATTAGCTAAAATCTTTTTTTTTCCAAATTTCCTATATAATACACGTGAAAAAAATTGTGAGGGCATGACATCAACTCTCGTATTTCAATATTCATGAGGACCTGTCAAAAATATTTTGCGAAAAATATGAAATTCTAAATGTCATACCTTACTCAATTTTCGTCATTGCTGAAACTTTTTGTAGGATTTTTTTTCTTTTGCTCTTCTGTTGGAGGTACAACGTGTAATTCAGTTTTGGGGTGGATTTCCTATAAACCACTCTCTCTTTCGTCATTGTTGAAATCTTTTGTAGGGATTTTTTTCTTTTGCTCTTCTTTTGGAGGTAATTCTGTTTTGGAGTGGATTTCCTATAAACCACTCTCTCAAAAGACAAGAACTTACCAGCCCCGTGGTATTATCACAATCATTTCTTGATCCATATGAAACATTTGCACCTGAATCCATTTCGTATACCCCCTTCCCCCACTGCCTGCAAAGTGAAAGTGTGATATGCATAGAAAACGCAATCACGCCGATTTGTCGTTAAAATTAACAAGCATCAGAAAAGGTAAACGCCTTGTTTGTTTTTGTCACACTCCATCCCCCCTTCAGCCCCCGGTCCAAAACCACGATGTGGACCCCGATATAATGATCATCATGATGAAACTTGTCTGAGTCTAAGAATATTCCTCTCTTTGGTACAGTATTTCATTCTTTTCTTTTCTTTTTCTCAATACTGACAGCCATGATCTGGGCCCTGTTTTATGAAGAGTTAAAATTGATTATATAATTGATTCTAACTGTAAGTTTATATAGCAGCTGGTGTGGTAAGGAAATTTAAAATCGATTTGATCTTTTGATAAAACGGGGCCCTGTTGTCTTTCATATTTCAATGTTTGCAATGTGCTTCGGTTTTTAGTTTTTTCTCTTCTGCAACTAATTCATCAGTTGTTGATTGAAATCAACTTCAATGCCTGGGTAATATTGCAATTATATCAAACTGTTGGTATCCTAATGGTTATATTTGTTCGTATGCAATATTCTTTTTAACAGTATTAAATGTTGAATTCTCCACTTTGTACCAAATTTGTATCAAATCTTTTGTTTGTGAGGGTATGCGGCCGCGATTAACTTCTGTTTATGTTCTCTATCTGTTGTTAGAATTGTCATCATCAACTTTTACGATAATGATAATAAGTATCACATTTCTACTGTACTTGTATCTTGTTTTTAAAGGCAGCCGATCGCCATCCCTAATGGTACGTAAACTCCGAACGACCGAAGTTTGTGCATGCAATTGCGCAATGCTACCACTGAGACAAGTGTGTGTGTGTGCGTGTGTGTGTAAGCATCATACACAAACATTGTCACCGCGAGCTGCGGTGATTGGAGGAGAGAGGCCAGAAGACGCTGCGGCGTGTGTGTGTGTGTGTGTGTGCGTGTGTGTGTACGCATCATACACAAATATTGTCACCGCGAGCTGCGGTGATTGGAGGAGAGAGGCCAGAAGACGCGTGGCTCTTTTTGGCCTCTCTTCATGCGCATGCGCACTGAGAGTGGGCGTCCATTCGGAAGCTCTCGTGGCTCGCTGGGACAGCCATTTTGGGTTAGGAGATAGGCACAGGGAGCTTTCTTGTAGCCTACCGTATTTTCGCTGACCCATTGAGCCAGCGCTATTCTCATTCGGGGGTCACTACATTTGATACAGAATGGGGGAGGCAGCGTGTTGCGTTCGTCTCCGAGCCGCACAAACCACTCGCCACGACTGAGTGTCTTTAACATACAGGTATCGAAATCCTAGTGCCGCAATTCCCCCCCCCCCCCTCCCTCTCTCATGCAACGCATGAAGAAAGATACAAGCTTATATCGTAGAAAGAGTTCTCGTTTTTCTCATCATTCAGTTTTTATCTTTCGAACGTCCTCCTTTGAGTACCGTATGAAATGGTGTTATCTGGTAAAGAGTATTATGATATTCGTTGTTATCATGTAATTTTTAGTTCCCGCTTAGTGTCTGTTCCCCCTCTGTGTGTCCCCTTACTGTTAAAATAAGACACTGTAAACCTGATACAGTATTGCTTTGAATTTGACTAATCTTTTTGACGCTGCATTATCACCAAGATATTAGTGTGCTGCGCTTCAAGATTCGGAGTTTGTGAACGTGATTGTCAAGGAATGTACAAAGCGATTATGCCGTTTATACATCAGTTAAGGCTTACTCAAGATAGTTTGTTGTGGATGAGCACTGAATTTGGAAAGAAATCTTTGATACTGGGAAAGAAAATCACACTTCTGGAACGTTTGACATAATTATACGAGTATTTAATGTCTATACACCACGACAGTACGTGTAGAGCTAGTAAATTTTCCCTTGTATGTTTCTGAAAATCCATCATCACAATTAGCAAGTGATTTGAAACGGGCGTTATTTTTGTTTGGAAGTTACATCCCTAAAATGGGATGTTACCCTGATTGTATAATACTGATTGCATAATGTTTGCTGTCTTGCTGTGTATATCATAATCTGTTACTCAATATACAAAACGGCCTGGTCTTGGCTTTACGCTTTTGCTTCCCAGATTATTAACGCCCTCTAACGACAAAAGAAGTTGCAGCTTGAGCTGGACAGCCCAACGACCGGATTTTGTGGAAGAATCTACAGCGCTGGCAAAGGGTGTGGAAACAAGAATAAACACGGCCTTGCTGAATGACAGATGTCTGGCTGAAAAAAAAAACAAAAAACCTAAGTTCCTGAATGAATAGAATAAACTCAAGTGATCGAGTTTATTTATTTTTTTTTTTTAAGTGATGAGATGCCCATTTCATGATGACTGGGCAGTATGGAAGACCCTGGATTCTAGAGGGCGCTATTATATATCAAAGTTCGATGCTTGTTCATAGTTTTGTACTGTACCGTGTTCGGAACGTCCGAAAACCAATTCCTGCCAATATATCAGTGTACGGCGAATGTAGTAAACGACAATGGAGTGTGTATCAAATCTGAAGAAAAAAAAATACAGCACAGACAATGCTCTTTTGCTTTTAGGCATTGAAATTATTTCCCCACTTCTACATTTTTACTTCCTTGCCCGCTCTTCTCCATCGTGCCATATTCATGTACATCTTATCTATCCCATTTCTGATGCTCAGTCTGATGTGTATAATACATGTATCCTCTTTTTTTTTTCACGTACTCTCGTATGTTATTTTGATTTCATTTTCGAGCTGCTGGATTGTTATCTTATATTTACACAATAGGCCACATTCAGTTGGATTGAATTGAATTCCGCGATCTAAGCTTTCGTTGAGAAGGGGCTTCATGAAAGAAAATACAGGAACGGCTGAAATATCTATAAACAGAGTGGCGGTCCCACCTTTCATCGGGACCAATTTGCTTTCTGATATCACAGTCATTTTAATACTAATTTTCATCATAAACTTTGATTTTCATTTTGGTTTTGTATGTTCTTGCATATTCCATATGTGGCTTTTCATTATGGTACAAAGAATAAAAACCCAAAGCCCTATCTCAACCAAAACTACACTGTACCATCCCTTAAACTACTGCCCTCAACGAAAACAAAACAAACGGCACACAAACACAGCAATATCAAATTTATACACACTCTATGTATATATTTCGTACGTTGTTAGGATAATCTATATACATGTACAATGTATTACCACCACGGCAATATTTAATGCAAGTTACGATAACAAACATGTTTATAGCAACAACGGTAAGACGAACTTTTACACACTGTACCATGGACAGTTTTACTCTTACCTAATGAATAATATTCAGCCGTATGCTATTGTAATAATCATGTTCAGAGCAAAGAATTCTCGGTATCGTCAATACCTATAGGTGCCTTGCGCAGAGCAGCTATCATAGGATAGCTCAGGGGACAAACTTGCTCCTGTTTTGGCTTCATATGCACTCAGAACACGTTCCGTCTTTATCCAGGGATATTTTTTGTTGAAGATTTTCTTCGCTCTCAATCACGTGACTAGCACATTAAAGCTTTGTAGCAGTGAACCATGACTCCAGTGTCCGCAAATCAGTAAAATTTTGAAAATATAAACTCGTTTTTAGTTGAATTCCAAGCGAAGAAAAAAGCAGCAACGAAAGAAAAGCAGAAAAAAAAAATGTATTGAACTGTGTGGAAACTAAGACACACGCAAGACAACGGGAAGCGATAAGGGCACCGAGGAATACCACAGTGCATCTGTGACAGACGTATTTTAGCGTGCACAGAAGTTTTCTGCGCATTTGGCGATATCGAGAATTTATGCACATCCTCAATTGATAACATCCGTTCATTAATAGTGACCGAAGTGACCAGGTCACAGGTCAAAGGTTACATGGCGCGGGCATTGTACCTATTGTGACTTTGGGTGTACAGTGTTTCATGAAAAAAAAAATCATACAAAACCTCCTTGGGTCAATAATTATATTACTAACATAATCGGCAATACAACTATATTTCTTATTAAATTGATGTCGAAACGCAGATTTGATGTTTTGGGGGGAAATATAGACACTCTGCACTACGTCTTTGACATAGATTTGAATTTATCAAAATTTGTAACATACCCGACGTTTGGGGGAGATTGTAGTAGACACTATTATAGGATGTCTTTATAAAATAACTTCTCAGTTGATACGATAACACAAAACTTGAACATCGTGCGGAATTGCGCAATAAATAAGGACAATATGGTGAAGGTACATGAAGAGCTATGAACAAAGAAACTTTAACCTCTTTAAAACACACCTGTCCATGAACGGTTGAATTGTTCTTTTTCGGTGTGTAGGGCCTACATGAAAAGTTATTGTCGAAACCCGGAAGAAGGAGGATACCCACTAATAATGCCCGCTGGAAACTGGTGGTTTGTGCATATCTTCTCTTGGTGTCTGCATGTAAAAGTTAATGTCGAGACCCGGAAGAAAGAGGATACTCACTAGTAATGCCAGCTGGACACCGGTGGTTTGTGCATATCTTTTCTTTTCTGGGTGTTTACATGTAAAGTTAATGGCGAAACCCGGGAGAAGGAGGATACCCACTAATTTTGCCCGCCGGAAACTGGATTCCCCACCACTCAAAATACCAACTACAATTGCCCGGCAAAACTACCTAAGAGGTAATAATTGTTATTGTTATCTAATGCTTGCAATGACTGAAATTTCAGAAGATCCAAGCTGAATATTGAACAGCTGAACCATTACTAACAAAACGGTTATTGATCAAATCAATAGTAAAAGTATGAAATACTAAAACTCACGCATACCTAACGGAGAAGAGGATTTAACGCGGGTTATACAAAATAATGATTAATAGTAAATAGACTTAATATAATGATACACGCGTATGTAGAGGCCTACAGCTCGAATCACAAGTTATATAGAGCGATATTTTACGAAGGAAGCCCGGCATAAGCAGATGAATGTTGTTACCATGTGGTTACATTGATGTTCATAGCATAGAAAAGAATCTGCCTTTTGCAGTTTGTTCCATGAAATTCAGCAAATTTTCAATCAGTCTGATACCGAACCAGGTTTCCTGACCTAGCCTGGTAGGCATATAAAAGAAATTCTTGGAGACCATTCAAGAAAGACGATCATGCACATAAGTATGTGGTATATAAACACAAAAAACCTAAAATCTAGGCATCACTTTATTATCAGGCATTCTACTCTACGAAATATTATACACAATTTACTGAACATGCCACAACCATGTCATGTTGTCTACACGATACACTCACTTGTTGTGTCAACTGTTCCTCCCAAAATTCTGGCTCCTTTCAAGTTACATAGTGCAATCTCACAGCTCCTTTCACTACCGAGCTCCAGTCCAATCTGAAAAGTCTGTCCACTTGACCCCAGTGTTCCCCAGCCCCCAAAACTTGTGCTGAACCAGCGTTTATTAGTCTGGACACACAGACCCTCTTTTTCTTTTGATTTGTGTTGATTCCATAACAAGTCTATTTTCATATTAGCGAAGGCTAGTCTATACTGGCACTATCGAGTCCTACCAACATTACATTAGTTAAATTCAGACGGTAATCTGTACCTTCAAAGTAAGCTAACTTCGAGAATAAGATCGTAGTTAAGTACCGCGTAGACGCATTCGAAGTTCAGCTAACTTGCAGTTAACTTGATGATAAGAACTACGAGATTTCTCAGGGTTAACGTATTATCCACGAGCCGCGGGGGCCCTTTACTCGTAAGCCCCGTCTTATAACAGACCTTCTCCCCGGGCGCGCCAGGGTGCGCCCGAGTGTTCGCTGGCGAATATTACATTCCACAGATTCCGTAAAACACGGGTTACTAGTAAACGCCAAGTGCCCCGTTTTAACAGCATTGCTCGTAAACCTCCGGGGAGAATACGCCCTTAATAGCCTCGTCTTACCAGACCTTCAACCCGGGCGCGTCCGGGTTTTCGCCAGCGAAGATTACACTTCACAGATTCCATAAAACATGGGTTAAAGGCGAGTGCCCCGTTTTAACAGGCATTGCTCGAAAACCTCTGGGGACGATACGCTCTTCTTGACCAATCACAAAAAAGATACGAAGAAAATGAAACATTTCACACGCACATCATTGTCATTGCACTAGCATGTAATCGCGTACTATACAGTGTAGGTGCAAGTGTGAACTGCTGACACAGGCACGTAGGACCTAGTATCTACCCAGGTGTTTCCAGGTGTGTGCGCGTATGTATGTGTGTATTAACTCATAAAGAAATGTATTCATTCAATACTTTAATATCTTATGAATGAAATACTATGGGGACAGGACTTTTATATAAGGCATAGCCTTTCTGTCTGTCTCCGAACACTTTCAAATGTATTGTATTTTCGTACTGATGCTTATTGTGATCATTCTTTTCTTGTTATTATGGTGTTTTCAATTTTCTGTATTCTCCTGTTTGTTTGTTTTTTACTGAAAGTGTTGAATAAATCTGAATCTGAATCAGAGCGAATCTGAATAACATTTGGCCTATTGTTTTTCCTTGAAATATGTTTACTGTGAAAGCGTCCTCCTTTTTATTTCTCTTTTCTTAAGGATCTTTCAAAAAGAAATAAACAAAGTACAAGTCTTGAAATCAGCCACATGTCTATCACAGCACGTCTATATGCGTCTATTACGATTACGATACAGTGTTCAACCCACAGAACTCGGTGAGTGTGACGTCTGTTATATACGTAATAAAACACGACTAGCAGATACACACAGCCCAATACCCGCTGTGTAGAAGTCGAAGTGTTCCGCAAGGCATCTTGTCGCGCTGATGCATAAGGAGAGTTTGTAGGATTTGTGTGGCGCAGCGCTGGTCACCTGACGCGCGTTCACACGACGAAACCTTTCATTAAAGGTGTAGGTTATCATGGGGGTGTTATACCCCGTTCCCACTGCCGATCAGATGAACTCGATCAAGCGAGATCAATCCCGATCATCTATTTTTACCAGAGCAATCCCGACCAAATGCTCGATCGTTCTTCAACACGATCCCTTCCCGACCGCTATTCGATCTTTTACGATCCACATCCGACCATTCTCGACATCTTCAGAATCTCTCCTTGACAACACAGATCTCTACTCGAATATCCCGATCTACACACAATCAATAAACGATCGCTACACGGTCAATACTCGATTTCTACTAGATTTCTTAGACCAGCTCGACATGACTCGATCTGTGCAAGATCTTGCATCGAACGGGTCGGCAGGTTCGTACAGTGATCGAGTAAAAGAAGAATTGGTTACAGTATACGTTTTGTTATATGAGACAACTCAGTATTTATGCTTGAATACGGCGTGGCTCAAAAGAGTGCTATAAAACTGACTATTAATTGCAAAAGCATGAATGAACGACAGAAATGATTATCTTTAGTATGGGTTTTACCGGCCAATTTCGCACTTATGTCAGTCCATTTGATAAAAGGTTCATTCAATTTAGCGAAAATCCTCATCACTGCACATTCTATCATTCAAAATTGCAAGTTGTTCGTTCAATTTAGCATTCCGATCAATGAAATTTGCACATGTGCCTTTCGAATTCGTAAAACGGGCATTCAAATTGGCACGTGCTCTTCAGTCATTCAAATTCGCCAGCACTGGCGAAAGGGGTATTTCAGTCATTCAATTTCGCGTATGGGCAGTCAAATTCCTAACAATCATGGTCATTGAAATTAACGTCATGTTATTTCTTTTTTGAAAAGGTGATAACATTATTAAACGCGTATTTCTATGTGACTTATTGTTTCATCCACGCACTGTTTAGCAGTAAAAGTATCGTATTTTTGACCATATCATATAACTCGAGTTTGCTGTTTTGTAACGCCCCTTTTCTTTCACAAATGACATTTTAGGCCTACATGTACCAATACTCTAGTTTAACTTCATCTTCTTACAGTCATGACGGTACAAGTTAGATACAGACGTATTTCTCAAGGGGACAGAAAAAGAATTATGGGAGTATCTGATGATCATAACCTTGACTTCCTACAACTGGCCGAAACACGGAATAAAGCGCTCAACGACGAGATAAGTTGTGGCCATTCACTTGTTGCACTATCTTCGGACTTGAAGAGTCACTAAGCACAATGAAGGAAAAAAAAAAGATGTTGCCAAAATCTCTGAAATTATTACGAAAATATGAAATGTAATGACGCTTGGAAAACAGTAACTATGTTAAGAAAATAAAGAAAGAAGCAAATCATAAACAATTGTTCCATTGACTGCAAAAGATTTTAAATTGATTGCCAAAAAATGAATTGGAATGAACGAGACCAGCGTGTCCGTGATCACGTGACTATATCATTCTAAACTGAATGAACGAATAACCAAATGGTGCTTGTTTTACGAATTTCAATTGAAAAAGTGTTAATTAGAATGAGGCTAAAGGTAATTTGAATGCTCCAAAATGAATTTGAATGAAGAGATCATAAAATTGAACTACCGAACATGTCATCTATGGTATATTTTGCTAAATTGAATGCAGCAATTAGGAATTGGACTGACAAAAGTGCGAAATTGGCCGGGAAAAAATATAGTTGATAGAAGAACACGTCCTATTTTGAAACCACAATCATCAATTCTCGTGTAGGCGTTTCGATTCTATAGTCATTTTTCCTGAAAAAACGATGAAAAAGGCTGATCACTGCCGTTTGTGAGCCACTATAAAAGGTACAAAACATGCGTTCAGTTGTATTCATTCATTTTATCCGTTTTCAGTAGCTATTTTTGACGCATTCGTTATCAGTTTTTTACGGCTTCACTATCGCTCAGTCAAGTAGGATATCAGTGCCCAAAGTTACAGATTTTGTAAATCACAAATTTTCATGGAGATCGAAGCGCCTGCACGAAGATTGATTATGATTGTGTCAAATAAAATTCGAGGTGTTCTTTCTGTTGAATAATCTTTTTTAAATAAGAGACAGTTTTGTAGCACTCTGTCTGCCGGGACACCATGTATAATATAATAGGTTCGTTCATATGCATTCGATATTTGCAGTGGATGTGAAGAATAGCAAATCTAAGTTTGATGTCTCATTAAAAAAAAAATGTTACACCGCCACGCTTCGTAAGTACATTACATATAGGTGGGCTGAAATTAATTTGGTCTAAAATGAAACATAGGCCTATGTGCCCATAAATGCACCATTATATAGAGTTGAAAAAATGGACTGTTCTATATACACCCCTAATGAGTCGTGTTATCTTTGTCATTATTGTTCTCATCATTAAAGAATGAAAAAGTGAATGAAAAATATGTATGTATTCATTGATAAAGTATAGGTCCAAGAGTGTGTAAAAGAAAATATACATTAAATTCTAAATTCATGAAGTGTGCTGATATGTGGAACAGAGTACATTATTATGAAAATAAAACAATATAACATTTTATACTAGCAAAAAATGATGAAAATCCTGGTTGTATATTTTTTGTCAACTCATCCCAGCCAATCGATATCAAGGTGGACTTCAAGCAACGTACATACAACTCTCAATAAAAAAAAACAAAACCTTGTTAAGCGAAGCAAAAGTGTAACATCTACGTAAATAAAAGTAAAGTAAATCACTGAGCATTGAATCTACGTTACAACTGCTGTTTTAACACGTCAGCGTAAGAAATAGATTTTATATCAACTTAATCAACTTCAACTTTGAAACAGACAAGCTAGCAAAAGAATTCAAGAAACATTTCTCAGTTTATAAGTAAAGTAAATAATCTCGAAAATTTCCTTTCACGTTACAGTGATATTGCCAGAATACCGATTTTTTCTCAGTTTCAGTTGTGTTTCCTTTCTTTCTTCTGGTATTTTTGTCTGGAGAGTCTAAGAGTCTGCCATAGAGTCTGCTGTTTAAGGTTTGTTGTCTTTTCTCTCTTCGTGGCCCTTTTCTTTTCTTCAGTGGGCCAGGAGTGGCTGAAGATACTGGCGACATTTAACTTTTTAACGTGATCACGGACTGCATATATTTTTTCTTAATACCTGAACAATAAATGGGTGCTAGGAAAGTATGTCTGCACCTGCTGCAACCACTGTCAAAAAGTGCTCGGTATTTGATCGAGTGCCGGTCGAAGCATGATCGAGTTTAGTCGAGTATCAATCGGTAGCAGTCCTATATCGGTCGTGTAGCGGTCGAGTTATTCATGAAACTGATGAATCCTGGATCGAGATGATCTGAAATCAATCGTGTAGCATTCGAGTGTAACTCGAGATGATCGGGAACTGAACTCGGGGAAAAATCCGTCCCGACCAAACTAGATTTCTACACGACCGATTCCCGATCAGCTCGATCTCTTCTCGATTACTACCCGAGCTGTTGGTGTTCGGGCTTCCTACTCGAATATTTTGGACATGTCCAAAATTATCGTGAAGGAAGCAGGAGCGATGCCGATCAAGGTAAATCGACCCCGAATACCAATGCCGAGCGAGCCCGACCAGGCAAAAAAAAAGCTTGATCGGGATTGATCGAGTTGATCTGATCGGCAGTGGGAACGCACCATAAAGGGGGAAGAGCTTATCCTCGAAGTAAGTTAAATTTGAAGTTATGGGTCACCGTCTGTACTTAATCATTGTGACATAATGTCAATCTGACATATAATTGCACTTGTGTTCGTATATATTACGTAAACATCATTTTTTAAAATACTGTATATCAATTTATCAGAAAAAACATGTTTGTAGATGCACCCGTTAACAAACTATGGCAATTTCTTTTCAGCTATGGTGTTTCTTTTTTAATTTCGATAATAGGACCAGCAGAAAAACCGGGATCTCGAAACCAACCACCATCGCAAATGACAGGTTAAAGCCGCCGAATCTATCCGCCATAAATCCTGCAGATTGTGAAATAACAGTAAAGGAGAATATTTCATGGTTAGAAACGTAGAACGTTGATATACACGTGCATCTTCTAACAGCAAACATGTTTCTAAACTTGATATACAAATGGCCTATTCTTGTTAAGATACCTCTTACAGCATATTCTGTGACGTCCATTCAAGCAAAGCCGGATGTAGTTTACACTTGACGTGGAAATCAAATAGATTTATACAGCATGAAAAGTACATCATAGAATATTTATATATACATTAGGATTGACAAAGGGGGAAATATTTGATATGTATGTTCAGTGTTATTGCATGACATGACTTCTTTTTTATTAAACTATGTAAGTATTCTGTATGCGAAAACTAGGAAAAGATGAGGGGAAAGGATCTTTATTTTATCTGATAAACATGGTAAGCACGAAGAGATTTCGACGTTTTGTAAACAGTCCAACAGGGCTTGATAAGAAAAATACGAGACATTATCACTCAGGTTTCTACACACTTTTCTTTAATAACGCCTAGCATTGAAGTTACAATATTTAGAAAAATACTGGACATTACCTGCAATGAACGCACCGGCCAAAGAACCCAAACCGACGTTAAATTCTCCGATACCCATGGCAATGAAGCGGTGATCAGCAGATGCTAGGCAACGAGAAAGCATGGCAACTAATACGCCGCGACCAGCCATGGCAAACGAAGACAAGAATGACGTCACAAAGATGGCCGCTGTCCGGAAGATGGTCGATCGAAAGATAAGGACGTCACAAAGTACGAAAAATGCGTTCATGAAAGTAAGGGTGAGATGGATTTCATGAGGCCTGCGAAATTTCTCGGCGGCAAGCCCGACGACGATTCGACCAGTTATATTCGCAACGGCTACACAAACACTGACCAAGATGACGTGGAAAATGGCCAGCCCGCTCTCAGCAGCACGCGGTATCAAGAAGCTATGCCATGCCCCATATGACATGCCATACGGTACTAAGGCAGTAAATTTTCTCGTCTTCGCCTGGAGGAATAATCACCATGATCACGTGGACCTTCTGCTTCGTAAGATATGCATTCAGTTCGTCCTGGAGCAGTTATAAGACTTCCCAATTCTTCGTTCTCAGTGTAATACTGCTCATCGTCACTTGTACGTGTCACTCGGTTTTCGTGTCCTTTTTGGTCCGATTCATCACTCCGCACGAGTTTACTTTCCTCCTTCGTTCCCCGCTCCTTTCTCTCTTCATTACCCCGAGAGGACGTCGGGACCTTCGGAACAATTGCCGCGGTCATTGGCATGATATTTCCCATGAGCCCACCCAGGATCAACATGGCGCCTCTCCAGCCGTAGATGGTCATAAGGAACTCTCCGAGCAGCGGAATGATCGCCATGCCTACCGCAAAGCCGGCCATCCCTACGCCGAGACAAAGACCGAAGTGTGTGCCTGCCTGCTCGCTGAGTTCAAGCAGCATGCACATCAACATGAAGGAAAAGCCGAATCCTGCCATTCATAGAAAAAAGAAGAGACATAGAAATTTTCTTCATACATTAGTATTTATTTCTGGCAATCATGTCATTTAGCGATGAAGAGGAGGATCCCCATGGATCGATGCATGTTTTATATTTATACATCTGAAATATGATATTTTTATCATATCTGTATATGAAATTTATAAGAAATTATGAGAGCATGACATCGACAACTTTCTAATTTGAATATTCATAAGGACTGATCAAGAAACGTTTTCCGAAAATGTGAAATTTCGGTTTTTGTCAAATTTTTATCGTTGTGTAGGGAATATTTTTCTCTTTCTTTTGAAGTTTATTTACTTTTGGGAGGTTCTCTACCTCTGGGACCCAATGAGGAATTATAACTTTATGAACAATCTTTCCATTTTCTCTCGCAATCCCCCTTTTCCGCAAGTACATGATATTTCATTAATATTTTGATGCTGTTATTGAACTTGACCACTGATCGGATGTCGAGTCTAGCCTCCACACGAACCGAGATTGTTTAATTTGAAGCACGAGTGCAAACTAGAATCGTGTTTTAAATTCAGCAAGTTCCTTGCCGTGTGAATGCAAGCTGGATTCACAGAAGATGATTTAAAACTTAATCACTGTCGTGTTTCAAGATAATGACGGTCTAGAGGTGTTTTTCAATCACGTTTCGACAGAATTAAGCAACGAAGCTAGCGTGTGAACATAACTTAACTACAATCATGTTTCGGGGGCGGAGATTATGGTGACCTGCCAATCACTCCCGCAGAAAGAAGGCTCAAGAGTGATAGACGGGGTCGTTGGAAGAAGCCAAACCTCCCCTTTTCGCTCTGAAATTCAAAATAACAGAATTGGCGAAGTAATAATTACTGCGGTGTGAATGAACGATGATTTGAATCGTAATTGCAGTCGTGTTTGTAATCGTGTTTCATATTTAGCAAACTCGGTATGTTTAAAAAGGCCCTACGACTGATCGTTAACGCTCCCGGCACAAAGAAAATATTTCCAGACGGGTCTTTTGAATAAACACTATCCACAGAATTTCCTAGTGGAAGTTACGACTACGGAAATGCATCATTTTAGCTAAATTTGGTGACCTTTGACCTTGTACCCCTCTTCCTCCAGGCAACCTCTGGAATCAATTTTCACCCTAAAGTTTTATCAAACACATGATAACACCAGTGGAAATTCCATGCTGAAAATGGCAGCTTTAACCAACTTAAAGTACTGTTGCGAATCTTGTTGAGACATAATTCACGATATAGCATTTACATCATATGTTCTGTATATTCCATTTTTATTCATTCATCTTTATGTATTATTGTATCGATTTACATTTAAATTAATGTTGAAAGTAAACTGAGGTTCTATATCATGTCTGCTTCTCGTCCTCGCTCTATCCTTGTTCTTTTCGTCCTTGCTCGACGATCGGCCTCTGTCATCGTGCGATCCTTGCTACTTTACTTTCTCCTCGAAATGTCCTCTCGTAAATTTTACTTGTCTCAACTGCCTGTAGCCCTGCTTCTCGTTTTCTGCTGACTATTATTTCTCCCCCACGCTATCTTTTCATTTCTGCTCGCTTGCACTTTCGTCTCACCTTCCCTCGAGATTTCTCTGACCCTGCAGCTTCCGCGTCCGCGAGCAGTGGCCTCGTGTCGTAAAAAGCAAGGACGCCGCATGCGACCTCGCTCTTATGTAACGAAAGGACGCGTCCGCATGCGACCTCGCTCTTACGTAACGAAGGGACGCGTCCGCATGCGACCCCAGCTAAGGACAGGGTCGCGTGAGGACAGGGACACGTAAGGCCACGCCCTCGTCCGCACAATGATGGACGGCGACAGCTGGCCGTAAGGTCAGATTGCTTTCTCCCAGCAAGGCCACTCTCGCGGCCGCTAACAGGTGACCTCAGTATATATAGACTTGTTTATGCCTAGTTGAGGAGTCTTTTCGTTTAGGAGTTTCAGCATGTAGATCAATAAGTTCTGTTCGTTGTAATGTTCGTGGTGGAAATAACTTTCTTCCCAAATAAATTGGACAAACTCCATATGATGCCTCCTGTGGTCTTTGTGACTTGTGACTCTAATACTTCTTGTTCCGCAATACCTTACAATTAATTACATAATATCCAGTACACTGGCTAAACCGTAGGCACGCTTACTAACCACATAACGGATTTTGAGGAGAGTAAGCGAGGACCGGAAGCCAAGTATCCTCAGCTTACCAATCGCCCTTTCCATACCAAAATTTCGTTACAGTACAGTGGCAGAAAATCAGATGAACGGACATCCTGAAACCGTAACATCTCCCGTGTGTAGGGGTGGGAAGGATGTGTATAGGCAGCAGTAATCAGTTCAACACGTGTATAGCTACTTCGTATATCTTGTTACCCGTCTGGTGCCCAGTTTGAGCACGACTGCCACTACCCCAACCATCCCCACCCCCCCCCCCCAAAAAAAAAAAATGTATATGTAAATTATACAAGGACTGGCATCAGTCCCGCATCACATGTGGCTGGAGAATACATGGGGGCGACCGATATACCATCTATATTAGTAACAGTTGTATTGCGTGTCCACTGCCCCTAGATGAAGATCTACTCGTATACAAAGTGTGGTTTCATATCTGAGATTCATATTTCTTCTATAGAAGCAAAACGAATGTAAACAAAAACAAATAAATGTTTATGGACAGCGAGACAAATATGGATAATGGACAATGAACAACAAAATAAACGGTATCGAGAAATCTTGCGATTGTGAGTTACTTGGTACATCTTCGCTTCTGGCAATCTGAATACATACATTGTTAGAAAGTATGGAAACTTTGAGAAGTCTTTAACATATATTTTATTTTCTCATTCGTCAAAATAATCTAACATAATCATGATTTGCCGTTTATAGTTCACTTCTGAGATATATATAAGAATATGAGGCGTTATCGTGGATACATGCCAGTTTCATATTTCTATAATTTGTTGGAATATGACTTCCATTTTAGGAAGATAAGGCGCATGTTTTCGCTCCCATAATCGGGCGCAGTAGAGTGTGCTGGATGCGAATTACTCTGTGTTGAATTCCTAGTCTGTTCGAGGTAATGATTTATGTGATGTTATGGAAATGAGGGCATCCTGGTCAAGGTTATAGATAAGAGGCCGAGGATGCAGTGAAAAGTGCACAGTTCCCAATCCTCTTGAATTGCCTCTACATATTGACTTGTTTTCAAGTTTTTCAGAGGCCAGAATTTGTGTTTTCAAAATAATAAGCTGCTGTGTTTCCCATTCGTGCGAATTTTCCCGGTGTTCACACGCTATCCTCCAGAACAGAAGAGAAGAGGGCAGACGGACGGATAATTATATAATGCAGAGAGCCCAGGGTTCAGCATTTAATTGAGGACAACAGGCCATGGACTGTTCACATTGGGTTCCATTATAGAGAATGACGTCAGATCAGCAGGAAAAAAAGGGGGACTGGAAACTGGCGGCCTGCCTCACTTCATAATCGATGATAACAAAAAGTTTGAAGTACATCTTGGTAGGATGACTGGATAGTGTGGTGTCGTGTATTGAATAAGTATGCAGAAAAGATAACAAAAAGAATCTTTTGTAATATATATAAATAAAATGCACTGGTTAGGGAAGAATTCTGACATTTTTTCCCGATTGGCTAATCAAGGATAAACGCGTGAAAAGAGACAAAAGACTGATATGCGTTATCCCGCACTGAATAACAATGTGACAATAGTTTTTGTTCTTCAGTTAAATCCTTCATACTTACAGAGATGGTATTGGGGATTTACATTTTAACTTTTTGCGAGAAGATTAGAAACAACTTATGAAATATCAAAGGCACCCACAATTTTAAGAGTAATTCAAAGTTTACTGATGAAATGGCTAAGATATCCAAAAACAGACTACCACAAAGCCGTCTTAGTAAAAGATGGGTCCCAAGTTTTTTGAAGGACCTCTTTGTTTTGGATATCTATGCCATTTCAAACCAATTTGTCTCAAACTTTGAATTCCTCTTAGAATTGCATGTCCTTCCATAATTTATAAGACAGTTTCTCATTATCTCACAAAAAAATGAAAACCTAATGCTCCACTTAAACCAAAACTGTATAATCCCTTTAATGTAGCTTACCAGTTAGTCCCATGCAGGCTGTGAACTGCGCGTAGTTGGCGGTCAAGCTAGCCAGAGCGAAGCCCAGCGATGACAGGACTGGGCCACCGATAAGCATCACACGGGGCAAAGGTGAAGGTAGGCGACTGTAAAAATAGGCCACGAGGGGTGCTGTAAAACCAACAACAGTGACATCACATTCTCATCGCCCAGAAAGTCAGTGCACTTTAAACAAAAAATCCCGTTAAAGCATCGTTTAGGCATCATGATTAATGATTAGTAAAATGATGATTAAGACGATTATAATATGATGATAGTTATCATTATAGCATATTTCCGATTTATGATCACTGCGCTTAACACGGTAAATTGTCAAAATAGAACAAACTCGAAACAGAAAAGAATAGGCGTCGCAAAATTTCACTGCGACAAGAAAATCTGTTTGCGGATTTGATTGCAATCATTAACGAAAAAAAAAATGATTGTTCGGTGGCCTCTTGTCAACTGCACGGCCTTCCTTTTCCAACGGATTTTGGTCTTGTACTTTACAAACCTACTTTCAACTCCATTTACCAGATTACTACCGCCATTATCACCATGCACTATGAACCCTCATTGCTTAGGTTGTTATTGTTGTTATGGTTTTAATGACGTGTATAACTCAATACTGAGTATTTACGCATAGGCAGCGGTGCAGCGAGTAGCCTCGTTGAACAGAGCAAAGTTTTAACACTCTTATCCACCTGCTGTCTGATGCTCAGCAATAACAGACAAATGTCGCCTATTGTCCGGTAGCCTCTCGTTACGATCGGTAATCCCCTTGGCCCCTCCGACATTGTATTTTTGGTCAAATTTGAACCCTCTGTACAAAATAGAACTTACACAAGATCCAGTGAAGTGTATGTGAGTGCGTGCTTACCTGAACGATAGACATGGATATAATCCTACAAATATCACCTTTTCAGAGCTCTACTATAGGCTTGTGTTCTCTTGCTCCTTTAGAGGCACATGAATGCCATTAATTAATTCATGATGGATTGCCCATCTATATAATATAGGCACTGCTAGTCTGAATTTATGGAAAGGGGTAAAATCCAGGCACAGGAAAAAATAAGCACACGTTTTAATGTGCTTGCATACACTACATTTTAGGAAGAATGAAGACTAGCTTTGATAGTGTAATTCAAGATAAATATGTAATCGAGCATTCAAACCCTGGTCATTGTTAAGGACTTTTGTCCCACACACACCAATTGACCCCTGATGTGCAAAATTAATTAAAAGTTTTGTATTACAGAGGGTTGAAAATAGAGCAAAATCTGAAACCTAACTTAAAAACAAATCTTGAACTAAAGGAAACTGATTTATGCTTGTATATTAAATCTCCAACAATGCACTTGTACACTTTTCAGCTATTACTCCAGTGTCAGTGTTATCTGATATAAACATAGTTTTTAAACTATTAATGATCATTTTTAACACCATGTATATCAACCAGGGATCGACGGAGGCCCCCTATACATATATAGGATAAAGGATCTTAAACGTCATCCACTCCCTAAACGACGTAAGCTTTTAAGGCTATCGACATTTTATGAAATAAATATTGACTTCAAGTTCAGCCCTACTCGAGCACCGAGAGGTATGACAACCAGAAGTTATCATCCTGATAATTTATTCTATTTTATACGGTTCTTCAACTGCAGCTCTCGCCTACTCCTTCTCCCATAATAGAAAAGCGAAGGATTAGAATAACCTGCCGAGCAATATTTTTAACAGATTCATAAATTTGATACCTGAGTTGAAGAAGCGCTCCAGCGTCACCTCCGTTAGCTGCACATCACTCCACAGTGCAGAGTGATACTCTATCATTGAGTATCAAGAGTTTTCAGCCTTTTCATCCAGATCCAGATCCAGATACATATTTTACGTTTATGATTCGGTGCATGAACTATATACCAACTACTATACTACCAGTGCACGAAGGCGAGCTATTAAACATACCCGGACAGAAATTGCAGGCGGTGTACAAGCCTAGCGCCACCCCTATGCCGGTGGCAGACTCGACGAAGCTCGCCTGAATGCCGGGGAGAAATACTCCGATGGACTTGATGACTCCCATCTGGAAAGCCGATCGAACGAATATCGCTGCGACGATGAGAACAACCCGACAGTCAATACCTGACATCTCTGCGGTGGACATACTGTCAGACATGATAACTGTGCTCTCTACAATCCGTCAAATGCCGAAAAATATGAGACAGTCATTTCTCCCGCACCAACAGTCTCGTTTTCGTCGTCCACCATGGCATGTACAGCGTAGGCCCAAATCACCCGTTACAACAAGCCACGCAGCCCCACGGCAGCTGCGGACAACTGGGCACGCTGGGGTCAAAGGGCGCGGAACCTCTGTGGGGTGCGGAGAGAGGGGCTGGAGAGACCTGCCCCACCCCCCCCCCCACCCCCCACCCCCACCCCCCACCCCCACCCCACAAACACACATTCATAATATTGGTCTCTTTTATGGAATGAAATAATTTGTATCTATTTACTTACTTTGTTGTTTATCTATTTATTTGTCAATTATTTATTATCTATGTTTGCTTGTATGTATTTACTTAGTGAAATTAATTAAAATTGATTGGTTGATTGATTGATTATTGATTGATTGATTTATTGATTCATTGATTCATTGATTCATTCAATCATTCCTTCATCTTATTGTATCTCTATGCCAACCATATGTGTTTCGCGAATCGCCTGGACCATTTTTTGTGCTAAGTAATGCAGAGATTTGACTGAAAACTAGCAAATTAGATTGGAGTTTGTATCACCTGCTGATTGCTATTGATTGTACAGAAGCCATTCTACAGGCAGCCTTCATGTACATTCAGTTTGTGCACCCAAGATTTTAGATTTGAAAGAGCTGTCAAGGGCATACAAGCCATGTAATCTTCATGACATGCATACATGTTTGTGTCTGGGCACTCAACTGTTCCACTGTGAAACGATCTGAATATTGGTTGATCTTCATAGTATTTCCACACTGTTAGTCTCTGCTTGTCGGTACAGTGTACTCACTACTCAGTGATAATAAGGATCGGTGCGGTATAATGGAAGGAATGAGGTGTCTGTTTATTGGGTGTCTATTGTCATGATGTAATGCCGCTGTATAGCCACCGCATGCACTTGTGGAATGCTTCCAAGTGTGAAGAATAATAAGAATGGGTTTATATATAAGAGTAAAAGCCTACTCAAAAGCATGTATTTCATATTAGAAGAAAGCAAGCCCCACTTTTCTAACATCACAGCTCAGTGGTGATGTTTAAATCAACCCAAGTTCTCCATTTGGTGGGTCATTTTCCGAAAAAGTGTGCTGTATACAGTTGTATGAATGACAAAAATTCAGCATCGAAGATTACACTCATTTTTTTTTTGTCTATTCAGAAACCTCAATCCCTTGGGACTACAAACATCAATTGGAGAATTTTATTAAGAGCTCTTATATTTCCTAGAAACATTTCCCAACCCAGAGTCATTTTGTACATAATGTATGTTAAGACCATAGATACGCTACAAGAGGTAGCATCTTAGAAAATCGTTGATTGTCTGCTTATTTCTTGCTTTAAAATGGCAATGCTTTTTGTGAAACTACAAGCTTGAACATAAGCAAAACATCATGGAAACATTTTGAAGTCAGCCTTGATCTAATCTGTAATAAAAAATATCGTGATTTATAAAGTAAAGGCTAAATAAAAGTCAAGAACATATACATATTTCGGTTTATTTCGGTTTACCCTAAATTGACACTTTACCTGCAGCTGAATTATATCAATAATCTCATTGATTGTGTATAAAGCATTATGAATGAATATTATGCCATGAAAATATCTCTACTAGAATGAAACATTTTGGATCGAAAGAAGAATGGTGTGTGGTAACGTATCTGACCAATCAGAAGTTCCTCTAGCATACGTAATAATATAATTTCAGACCCAACAACAATCATGCTAATAAATTCATTTGAACTTGTAAGAACATCATTACGTGACTATTTTCGTTAAAACACCGCACTTCTAACCGCGAAGAATGATCTCGTCATAGATAGAAGATTAGATAAAACTTCAATAAAACTTTGAGATATACGTGAAATGCGAGAACGAAACAAATACAAATCCACAATACTGTTTTGATATAGTTCCAAAATTTTTGTAATTACGCGGAAGACGGTAAAATTAAAGTAGGAAAATATTTCTCTGCAATTAATGCGCATGAATTCAAATTTTCTTGCTCCTGTCTGTAATACATTAGGTCTCAAGAATCGATAAACGATGATACCGTATCTGACAAAGCATATGTATGTTCAGGGACACATTAAACTACAGATTTACATCAAACCCCGATCACTCAAACATGAGATTCAAAAACCTGATGCAAAACGTTTGACGTCAAACCCAATAGCCAATTTCAGAGCATAAACATGCAATGAAGGAAGTACTGTTGGCCTTAACCATAAAACTGAGCGTATTTATGTAGATAAGATGCAAAATTATAATGAATAATGGTAGACCGTTCCACTAGTGTAGTTTCGTTTGCTGTGAAGTTGTCAACTTAAAGACCTAATAAAATGCTTGCAAAATGTTTTGATATGCAAAAGAAATGTAAAATATATGTCATGATTATCAATGTGAATACAATATTCATTATGTTGTCAGTGTCGTTCCGGTTTTTATCGCTTCTAGAAACTCCCCCAAATATCACATTTTTGGAGGACCTCGTTGCAGCTTTTGCGAAAAAGATAGTCACGTGACGAACACCCCTCAACTGATTGATGACGTATAAGCACGGAGTTGTGCTCAGTTAGCAGACGCCGCTCAGCACAAGCACTTAGATTACTAGTACTAGCTTGGTACACGCGCGTACACGTTAGCTAGCCCGGCCAGGCCCGGGCCCCGCGGGATGTGCGCTCCCGGTCGACCCACTGATCACTGTCGACATGTACGCATTTAGTACCACGTACATTATCACTAAGTTAGCTTGCACAAATACCTGGTACCTCGAGCATAATGTCTTCCCCTATATGGGTAAACTTCGACATTGATGATGATGATGATGATGACTGCAGCTCTGACGATAGCGGAGAAGAAGAGGAGGCACATGAAGTTGAAGGGGAAGATGGGGAGGGAGAGGCAGCCGATGAACCAGAACGTTATCGTGGGGCTGCACCTTACCGATATGAACCAGCTGCATCTCACCCGCTGCCAGTGCAAGAGCGTATGAACATGGCACCAGGTCCAAGTCCGAGAATAGACCTCACGGAAACGATCGCCTGGGAAATACAGTGGTATGTTTGGTATGCCCCCATATAGTTTAACGTTAGAAAGGATGTTATACTGTATTCTACATGATTGACATTGTAAGTTGTAACTGTTTGTCTAGTAAGTAGTATACAACAGACACAGCTCGCTCACAAAGTGACCGGCTGCTCCGGCCGCAGCAAGCGGGAGCGTCCCGGCCGTGGCCTGGCCCGTCGGCCGGCGCTAACAGTAACAAGTTAAACTACTAGTAGTAGTCTAGTAGTAGATCAAATAGTAGCAGTCTACTAGTAGTAGTAGTAGTCTACTAGTACTACTACTAGTAGTAGTACTATCAAACCACTAGGTCTAGTAGACTAAGTAAGTAGTAATAGCAGAATCTTTAGTAGTAGTGCAGAGGCTACATTGTTAGGGGGATATGTTACAGAATACAGGGTGGGTCGTGGCTCAAAAAAAAAAAGAAAAAAAAAGCCTAACCAGTTTCCCATGGTCAGTTTCTGCAATATTTGTTATCAGTAATTTAGATGCGCCATTTTCTAAGAAAAACGATACCAAGAATGATCGTCAATTTTGGTCGAGTAGTTTTTGTTTTATGCTACAAATCATACTGTGGAAGGAAGCCCCAACGCCGTGCTTATCTACCGATGAACGCCACGGTGGGGCTGAATTCATGAGTAGGTCTAGGCCTATTAAAGCAGGTGAGTCGCCGTAGTATTAACAGTACAGACACGCAGTGGTGGTGGGGCTATCGTGAAATAGGCCCCACCGCAGTGCGCGTGCACCGTACCCGTGCGTTTATAGCAAGCAAGGGTAGGTCCTCCTAGGGTTTGGGGTTAGGTAGGGTTGTTTTTACGGTTAAATTGGCCGTTAGATTAGTCGAGGGACATATTAGGAAGTCATTTTCGCCGCATTCACGAGTATTGACTGTGGAAGGCAGCCCCATCGCCGTGCTTACCTACCAATGAACGCCACACGGTGGGGCTGAACTGACGAGTATTCAAACAGGCGAGTCGCCGTAGTATTAGTACAGACACGCAGTGGTGGGGTCCATTTCACGAGTTTGCCGAAAATAATGGATATCCAAGCGTACCACAGTTGTAATCTGTATTATTGGCAGTATTGAATCCGATACAATTCATTAAATATTCTTTTGTCTAAAGGCTTAGCCAATGACAATAGTGCAGTGCAGCACCTGCTATGCGCTCGCTAGCTCGCTCCCCAGCCAGCGAGCGCTAGCCGCCGGCCGGCTGGCTGTCGCGCGCTGCGCTGCGCTAGCCTTGCCAGCGCCAGCTCACTGCGCTGGCGCAATGGCTGCTATGGCTAGCTAGGCTGGTCGGACAATCAATATCGACGACTCCGTTCTTAGACGTCATCACAATTTAGAAGTGATAGTGCGCCGCATGCGGCGAAAATATAGAAAGTTTTCCAAAACCGAGGAAATTGCATCCATTATGTTAACAAATATAGAACAAAATTCAGAACAGTAAAAAAAAACCCCACAACCATAGAATTACTTAGAATTTAACATTCAATATTGTTACATATTTGAGAAAAAAATGCCTAAACCATTTTATTAGGTCTTTAAGGTGGGTACCAGACTTCAGCCCATAATTCTTCTAAGTTGACTTTTACAGACGTAATGTTATTCAAATTTATGAAGTTCTTCCGTCGAGATGTTTTCATTGCAACTGATTGACAAATTGCCCTACATCGACGTAAATAAGCACTGAATTGATCAGTGTTTTAGTAGTAGCCATGATAAAAAATCATGGGCGTACATACTCGAGCAGGTGGGGCTGAACTGACGAGTATTCAAACAGGCGAGTCGCCGTAGTATGTACGCCCATGATTTTTTATCATGGCTACTACTAAAACACTGATCAATTCAGTGCTTATTTACGTCGATGTAGGGCAATTTGTCAATCAGTTGCAATGAAAACATCTCGACGGAAGAACTTCATAAATTTGAATAACAAAGCAGTACCCGCTGCATGCTATAAGGATTCAAACCAACACTTGCTGTCGGGCGAAAGCTCGGTGGTCTAGTGGAGATGACGCCTGTCCGGTGATCAGGAGGTCGTGGGTTCGCATCCTGCTCGAGTATGTACGCCCATGATTTTTTATCATGGCTACTACTAAAACACTGATCAATTCAGTGCTTATTTACGTCGATGTACGGCAATTTGTCAATCAGTTGCAAAGACGTAATGTTATTGTGATGCAAAACACACCCAAAAATGAAAACATAACATAAAAAATGGATTTCTATCGTATATCTGACAGGAACTTTTTTTTTGTAAATGCCACAATTCTAAAGGGTAGTATAGTTCTGGTTTAGATGAGGATTCAAGTTTCAGCTTTTTGCAATATATAATCGAAATCCAGTTATACGAAATGCTTAAGAGCATACAATGTATTCTGACAGGAATTAAAAGTTTAATTGATCAGGTCTGTGGATGATAATCGGTTTTGAAATAGCTGAGATGTCCAAAATAAAGTAAAAGAAAGATGTCCAAATAAAAGTAGATGGGCCATCAGATTACGTTAGGACCTCTTCCTTTTACTTTATTTTTTATATCTCGCCCATTTTAAAATCGATTTCCATCAAATATACTTTTATTCCCTCTTAGAATTGTATGTTATCTTAACAAGTCATCATGGTAACGTATCTGACATGTTTCATGATAACATATCTAATGTGCCCTTTTTCTACAAAATACTAATTTTCATAAGCAATTTCTGTTGTGTGATGAATTAGTACTATAAGTATTAAAACGTACCTGATCTTTGCTTTTATATACAGCATACTTTTTTTTTAATAAATGAACCAAAGTTTGAGTAAGGTATCTTATATCTCAGCTCATCGTAACATTAGGATTCAACGGCTTCGGATCAGTATATGAATCATGTTTTTGTAACAAGATTCAATGAATGAATATGGTTCTTTGTATACGTGAGGTTGACTTTGTTTAACACAATGAATTACACTGCTATGCGGCATCACTTTGATCTTCTCTTACGACTCTCAAAAAGGGTAACGAATCTGATTGCGATTTGGCGACAAGATAAAATTGATCTATCGATCTAAAGAGGTAAAAAAACGTCATATTGATATGTAATGTTAGTTGTCAATCAGGCACTTGTGAGGCAATTGAATGAAATACGAAAGATTTGATTTGAATATGTTAACGAGTAAGAACTTGTTATATGAGCATTTACTTTTCTGGCGACATGGGGTAAATTTAGGGTTAAATCAAACTTTGGATTGTATTTCTAATATTATCCCGGATGTCCAAATAGCTTTATTGATATACATTTTACAGGTGCAACCTCTCGCATGAAATGAACTAAAAAATGTGATATCTCGAAGGGCAAAGTATCGATTTAACATGCTGGCAACACGAAAATCGTAGTTTTGCACACTTTTGGGGAGAACGGTCCTTGGTGTATCAGTTGTCAAGAATCATGCTGTTGGTGATAATGATACGAAAAGTGTATGGTATTTATATATGAACCCTAACCATGATTATTCAATTACACAGTAAGACCCTTCGGATTATGAAATGACATGGAAACAAATTACTGCGCTATATTATCAACAGAGTGAAAAAGACTCACAGACTCGACGGAGGCAAAAGAACAGTAATAAGCCAACATAGCGATCAACCTGAAATTGCTACATGAAAGAAATAATTTGAAATCTAATATCTCATGTATGAATTCAAAATTTGATATGTGAAATGCAAGATCATTAAAGAACAAAACCGCTGCATAAGTTGGCTACTGTAATTTTTTTAATTTTTTTTTTTTGAGGGGGGGGGGGGGGATCACGAATTAGACATCATTGCTCATTGTGAAACCTGGCTTGCACCTACCGACGCTGCTCGGTCAATCGACACCACAAATCCCAACTTAAAATATTCTGTTCCATTCACACTGAAGACTTCTAGATGCAATCTATAATCTTTGATTTTGTGTGGTGTGTGTGTGTGTGTGTTCTTATCTGGTATACATTGTTTGTTGTTTGCCATGTTCTTCTCTGTTGTCATGTTTGTACATGTATTATATTCATCTTTTGTGTTTTTGAAGCACCATGACACCGAAAGTTGGACCTGTGCCCTATTAAAACAAATGTAGGTCCCAACTTTTATTACGATTGCTCTGTTTTACATGTAGATATCTCAGCCATGAAATCAGTGTTGACTGCTCTTTCATATTTCATAGCAGATTTCTCATTATCTCACCAACGAGTTAGAAACCTGAAGTATGGCTCAACCAAAACTGTCCCCGTTGAGGACGAGTAGATTTTGCGGTAACGCATTGTCGATTGTCCGATTTTCCTCAAACTTTCACTGATGTGTTCTACTAATTAAAATATTGCTGCTTTCACTCAATCCACATTTCTCTTCGAGTTTTTGTTTCCTTTAATCGAAACCTGTCTACATAGATAACATGGCTGTTATCAGTTCTTTAGAGCTACCAAGGCCTGGGTCCGATTCATGAATCGATGTTTTCAATCATTCTAGAGTATATAAAATATTCTCTAAAATGAGATGGAGCGGCGGACACTAAATTTGAATGATGAAAGTGGATTTTTCGATTTCTCAAATTATTTCACTGAGTATTTCCCTCATCTTGCTTTTGTTCTTATCTGAATCTGCATTCAAGTAGGCCTACAGGGAATTCCCCTTTCACGCAGACTCTCGTACACAGAAAATGTGTAAAACATTGAATGTAGACTTGAAGGACAAGAGTTATACACCTTCATACATTTGGATTTCGCGAATGCAGCGATAATAGTAGAACGCTTCAGTGAAAGTTTGGGAAAATTCGGACAATCCGTTTAGAAGTTATGACTTTTTGAAGATTCTGCGCAGTCACTGAACATTGTATGAGAAGACTACTACAGGTCGCATGTGTAGAACCATAATAAGGAAAATATAAAGATGATTTTACAAAATATTATATTTTAGATAAGTTCACATTTCCTTTCATTGACTTGTCACTGACGTATGTTAAGGGTAATATGTTTCCCCCTGCCTTCTAAAAGAGGCAAGTCAAGCGTCCTTTAAAATGCGAGAAAGTGAAAATATGTTGAATGTCCTTTATATTTTCTTTATCGTTCTACGCACGTGATATCACAAGCTATGAGTAGTCTTCTCATTCGAGCAGTGCATGCTGCGCAGAAACTTCAAAAATTCATAACTTCTGAACGGATTGTCCGATTTTCTTCAAACTCTCACTGATGTGTTGTACTAATATTGCTGCTCACTCAGTCCACGCTCTATAGTGTCTATGAAGGTGAATTTGTCCTTTAACATACAGGCAAGAAAGAGAATGCAGTATACCTTTTACAGTAGTATCATGGGCTAATTCTCCGTCCAATGTTTCCACTATCTTTATCATTACAACTTTAAACCTATCACTCTTAAAGCAGAATACTAAAGGAAACGCATATTTTGTTGGATTATTCCCCAATTTCAAGCATAGAGCATGTTAAACACACAGGCCTTTAATTCATCCATTTAGAAAATTGCATTTTGGAGAACGGCTGCTTAGAAAAATTGTATCCTGAATCATGCTCAATCGGAAGATCCGTGGTTATTTTGGGGGCGTGTCCATGACGTCATGGGATGAAAGGCAAACCCGGAAGTATCACACAACAGCCTAAGCTTACCTATGTATGCTCTCGATGAGAGCGTGATGTCGAGGCTCATACCCCGAAATTCCAAGATATTTTTTATCAGAATGTCACAAAAAATGAAATAAAATTGTTTTCTACTTCAAGTCTCCTGTGAAATCACACATTTCCTCGTTTAAATAGAGTCTGTTACGTGTTATTTAGGCCACGAATACAGAAGCTGTCAGGCCTAGTGCCTGTACGATGGTGCTTCGTAGTCGATCAGTCACATGCATGCGCCCATCACCGGCCGCGTATGTCGCAGTGCAGTAGCCTCCGTGTATCAAAGAGCGGGCGAGAAGCCTGAGCTTCTTACCTCTTTGGTACGTACAATGTATTATATCGGCAGTTCCTCGGTAGTACTACAGCTGTGTACGCCATATACATGTATTTAGCGAGTCTATTTTTTTCGCGAATTGGGACTTGCCAATAATTTCGCGAGTGCTTGAATTCGTGGTTGTGGAGTACACCACGGAAGGGGGAAATATATACGGAAAGAGAGTTAATATTTTCTCGTGTTTTTAAATTCGCAAAAAGCACCAGGTTCGCGAAATTGGCGAAAATAATTAAAAAAAAAAAAAAACTCGCAAAACATTCGGCGTACGTGGATCGCTAATGCTAGATACCACGCAATCAATGCGCGGGCATCGGCTAAGTCGAAGTCTTGACTAGGCCGGCCGGCCTATTTGGTGATAAAATAAACGATACAGAGCACTGCGATTTTCATCGATAGTGATAAAACTTTCATGGACTCGGTGAAGTAATGAATGCAAATGGATCGTGCAGTACCTAGCTCTTGCTAGATAGAATGCTGATGAGCTGTGAACGGGAGTACGGAGTGAGTTAGCCCGACCAGACGCTGTAAGTACGCTGTGCGAATACCTGTCGCGATGTACCTACGTACAGCGACTGGGCTGTGTATAGTTAGGAGTGAGTGTGATGTGATTGATAATACTTAGTATGTAGCCCGACCAGACGCTGCGCTACTTACAGCGACTGGGCTGTGTTCAGTTAGGCCTACTGCTGCTCTGAAGTACGAGATCAAGTCAGCACTAAGCTCGGTTCATTTTCAGTTCAGAATTTTAAAAAAAAAACTCTTACCCATCTAAATTTTGAAGTCTACCTGGCATTGGTCCTGCGTCACCAACATTGTCCCCTGGCCTGCCGTGTGGCAAGGGCTCGTACTGCCAATCTCCACTATTAAAGTGCGTCCGCTTCAACCGGACCGCCCTGGGCCTTCCCCACTAGCTCGCCCGTAGCGTCTCCCTCCTGCGCCCCGCCGTGCGGCTCGTCAGCAACATCTATCTCTCCAACTTTACCAGGGTCATCATCACTAGTTTCATCATCGTTATCATCACTAGTGTGTACTGTATCAGTTCATCATCGCTCCCACATTCAAATTCCACTAAGAAATCATCCTGATCATCACTGCATGGCCTTACAAACGTACGATGTCGTGCATTATCGAAAAACAAACTTTTAAACTTTGTATGCAAATACTATCTATACAACAACTTGTATGATACAATGCATGCATTATGCGCGCGGGGGCCTGCGGCGCTCGAGACCTCGCGCGATTCCTTTCATCCCATGACGTCATCGGCAAAGCCTCGAAATTTACGCTGTGACCTAGATTTCAGGGGGGTGACAGGTGTAAATTTTCAAAATCCTCTAACTCCACTTCAAAATGGCCATTTTAAACGATGTAAACGACAAATTGTTCTGGTATTGTGTCCCACTCTTTCACTTCGTATATAATTCTATTTCTTTAGTATTCCCCTTTAAATTCATCAATCATGTCCGCCTCTTGCTCGACAGGTTTCTGAGGTATTAGCCAAGCCTCTGAAGTGAGTACATGGTGACGCAATAGGGACTGCACAGATTACGTTATCTAGCTGTTCACCGATTTTAGTGGTTTCTATACAAAATGATACTGTACCATCTCTATTCTGTACCGCCTGTACCGGTGCAAGAAGAGATCAGTTATACTGTAATTATTCTGTCAGGAGGCAAAGAAAGCACTGTGGTGTATAAGCTTTCGCTCATTCGCGAAATATTATGTTGAGAGCCTTGCAACTCTTACGTGTTTTAACCTGCCAGTCATTTTGTGTGAAACATTGGACCGTGGATTGTGTGTGCTAGTAATTATGCTCCATTCACTTTGCCTTAAAGGGATATGGTACAGTGCTGGTGGAGATGAGAATTGGGCTTTTCACTTTTTGCGAGATTCTTTAAGAAAACACATATGAAATAGTGCAGAGCATACCATTTTAAGAGGTTTTCAAAGTTTATTTGATGAAAATCGAGTTTGGAATAGCTGAAACATCCAAAAACAAAGTAAAACAAAGCGATCGTAATAAAAAGTGGGTTTTCTATAGCCCAAGTATGGTTTCTCTGCCATATATCCCATGGCATATTGTATCTTATATACTTATATAAACTCTCTAAAAAAAAGATCGAGTGAAAATATTCTTTCTTAAACGAAAGAATACAAAAAAGAGTGAATTTGGAGTGAAAATGTTAACTTTCACTCGTTGTGACCTCAGGGATCACTCCAAAATGAGTGAAAATGAACATTTTCACTCCAAACTCACTCTTTTTTGTATTCACTCCTTTATGAGTGAATATTTTCACTCGATTTTTTAGAGAGTATGTATATATATATATATATATATATAAATTACATATATGTATATATATAATAGAATATATCATTTCATTATTATATGAAAAAAGAGGGAGCCAATGTCATGTTCCTCCGGACAGTCAGTTTGTTCTATTCAACTCAGTTCAAGTTTCTTTTTAAAAATACAATTATTCTATCAACCCGCTCTGACTGAATCAGTCTAGCGCCACCATCGGCTAAGATCTTACAGCTCTCCAATGACGTATAATGAAAATGGTGTGTACAAGTATTATGCGTCTGCGCTTATCGTCTCCTTCTATGAATAAAAATCTGCCGGCATTCTCGCTTTGAGGGAAATAAATGACTCGAGATGATCAACTCCTTGATGTGCTATGTGGTCAGGACTAGTGTTAGACGACTGTTTGACTTTAAACCTCGCGAGTGAAAATTAGTTTCGGAAATAACTCACTACACTACTTCCTTTTGTATTCATTGTGTATCTGCAGACAGTACCAGAAACAGCGAAACTGTGATTTCATTTGTAGCGACCTGATAGAAGATAAAAATTCGGATCACCGTGTTTCCCAATAAGGAGACAGTGCTTGAAATATTACACAAATGTTTAATGTATACTTAGAACATAAAACATCATTGCCAATAAACAATCATCAGGTCATCAGTGCAGCTGCAGCTGCTGCTCTCGGCGACAAACAAAATGCAGCAATTTCGTAACCCATGTTCTAAGCGATCTCTTTTCGTACAGACGCGCATAGATTACTCAATGGTATAAGCTGGCTCTGGTTGCAGTAGAATTAGGGTCCCTTTGCAGTGGTTCGAAAACGCCCTCTCTCGCCCAAACACGTTTCATGCGATCTACAAGAGTATTCTCTCGCAGAATTCTGAGATGTCCTCATACACCATAATAACACAATACATTTTCACACAGTCAATAACAGATCAGCGAGTGAGAGTGGATTGATTATCGCCCCACCTTCTGTGATACGCAAACCATTCCTTCCTCTCTGTATGCAAGTCTATGAGGGAATGTAAATAAAAATATGTGTACAGAAGAGTAAGGTCAGATTGATTAAAGCGCGGGAAACGGAGGATGTAACCATGGTAACAGATGAAATTGGTGGGAGTGAGAAAGAGAGAGAGAGAGGAAAAGAGTTAGAAATATTTTCGACAAGAGCGGTGGTATAGAATATGACACATACGTTTCCGTCGAACTCTGATTAAAAGTTTGTCGGCAGCAAGCAGGCCTTGTAAAGAATGTTTTACCAATAATATCCCTCTTGACCAATGTGTGTAAATGAGCATTAATATCTATAATATTGCAGTGTATGTATAAGTAGTCCTACCTTCTGTAGGACATTTGTAAAATAAGGATTTCGTTTTACAATCAATCAGTGTTATTCATTCCTAATTGATTTTTTTTTTATATGGTCTGAGGTTTCCTGGATAATTTTCTTGAGTAATTAACTCGTTTCTTTCATCCATTTTTGTTTTCAATTTAGGAGAAGGGGTCATCGTATTGTCTTCAATCATGTTTTCAACATCATGGTAGTCCTCGAAATTCAAGCTAACCTTTCATTATTTTAAAGAGCTCAGATTTACAATCTCTGAACAAAGTTCAAGTACAATTCCCGCCATGATCAAATTTACTTCGATAGACAAGAGAGAGAGAGAGAGAGAGAAATGAGAACGGAATAATCTTCAGACATTTTATGAAGATCGGAGATGAAAATAAAACACAAAGAGTGATTAAAATTTCAAAATTGTACATTTTCACCTACAATATTTTTAATCATGGCCATACATGCAAACACAAAAGGGACAATCGTATCGTCGTATAGTGGTATTGTAAGCACGAATGTCATGTCGTGTTTTCGTGTTAGTCTATTTATATCATTAATTTTATTACGAGGATGAATATAACCATACACTGCTTGCCTACAATGACACTTTAGACGAATACAAGCCACATTAAAAATAGAATAGTGTACTTTGATTCATCTTTCGACTTGTGAGGGGGTGTTAACCAGTGTTAACACTGCCAATGTCCATTGTCAATTACAGTGTACCACTGTCAATTACAGTACCATATAAAGCAGGCAACGTAAAAGTTACATACTATAGAAACCAAAATGAAGCAGTCTGTTACAGCCATTTGTGTTATTTACTGGAAAGATTTTGCATACTCTTGATGCAAAAAGTGAGACAAACATTTGAAATTCCGTAAACTAATGTCACAGGGAAACCAGAGAAACAATGTAATATATAAGGCGAAAAGAGTACATGCACAAATATATTACACTGGTCTGATAACAAAGAGAAGATGATATACTAATATAGTACATTAGATAAATGTGCTGCAAACATTCTCATTAGCCTTGATGAATGACGTCAAACTAGCCATTATAGGGATGGTACAGTATTAGTGAAGATGAGGATTGGGCTTTTAACTTTTTGCAAGATACCAAGAAAACACTTATATGGTATAGTACAGAGCATACCATTATCAGAGGAATTCAAAGTTTATTTGGTGAAAATCGGGTTGGAATGACTGAAACATCAAAAAACAATGTAAAACAAAGCGATCGTAGTAAAGTGTGGGTCCTTGTACACTTTAGTAGAATCGCTCTTTTTTGGATATCTCAGCCATTGCAAAACCAATTTTCATCAAATAAACGTTGAATTCCTCACAGAATTACATGCTCATTCATATCTCATTAGAGCTTTCTCATTATCGTTGAATTCCTCATAGAATTACATGCTCTTTCATATTTCATAAGAGGTTTCTCATTATCGCAACAAAATTTGTTAGAAACCTGAAATTAGGTCTCAACCAAAACTATACGATCCCTTTAATTGCTCCATCCGTGCACTCTGAGAACCTTGGTATTTAACAGAATGATCTATTGCAATAATCATATCATGGCTCGTGTATTCACAAACTGCCATTGTTTTCTGCATGACCAATGTGGGAACTATAGAGTGTATAAAGATATATTCAGGTATCATTATTGTTACCATTGCATCTTTCCGTTTCGTATGTCTGACATCATAGAGAAAATCAGAACTTGCTTCCCCCAATTTCTCTCGACTCTAAAAGCTTCCTTGTGATAAGTCATTCCACTTTTCTTTGTACAACATCCCATGTTGTGGGAGCGCTTTCTCAGAATACACGTTGAAGTTGCAAAAAAAAAAAAAATGCAGGATATTGTATCAATGATAAGAACTGTTAGAATCGCAGACATTACACTGATATTACATACACTGTATACCGCTGCTTGTTTCTTTCTATGGCTTATGATAGACACGTAATAGTAATAGCATCGATGAAAAGAATTACAGCATAAATTAGAACGTAAATCTCCAATATACAGTTCTTCACTAGAATGCAAAGTTACTATCAAATTTAGACAACACTGATTGCACGCAAAGAATGTCATATAATCGCCTAGACAGTCTAATCGGCAAGAAGTAATTATTTAAAATCAAAGAGTTCCTAACTTCAATGAATAACTAAGCATGACAAAATGAACTTCATAATTTTCAAATATACACAGCACCCCTTTCGAGTAGGCCTACATGCATAAAACTTCTCACTGCTATAATATGTCTACCTATGGAATCATTGATTATACATTCATGGAATCACTACGATTAATTAACGCTCCTTCTTTGAATCCCTCCGCTGTTATACAACAATGTTATCACTCTGACCGTTAATTTGAAAATCACCCTTTAGGGTCAGAGCACGACCATACAGTCTATATCTGGGTGAAGGCTCCGGTAACTCGTAATAAACATATCTGATAATGGCCCAGTGCATATCAGCACATGGGACTAATGATGTCATATAAATGAAAAAAGCTACATCATTCTGAACAGTGGAATGTTTACCCAGGGGCCCTGATGTAGGCACGAAGAATAATTCTGAGATACTGTGGTAGATCTTAAGTAAGTATACACAAGTGGGGATTTATAATTCTGTTCATTAACATTCACAGATTTATCCAAGCTGCGAAGGTAAAGTTGCCAGTATTAGCGACACGGTATAACAAATGTATATTATATAAACTTGCAGTCAAATACTAGGTAGTGGTAGCCCCGTAAAATGAAAACAGTTGAGTAGAACAGTTCACTCCTCGACAAGACGTCTTTCCTCAACTTTTAGTCGACTGCGTTATACTCATCATCAGAAAAAGAAATATTCTCCGTACAAAGTTATTGCAAGCAATGTTTAAATGTCAATAACACAAAAAAAAAGGAAAGATCGTCATAACATTTTAAAGGGGGAGTCTTTTAATTCGGACATTGGGGCTATATAGAAGGTATTTGAGCTCACTAACACGATTCTGGCGTTTTTATCCACCAAAAATTGCTCAGTAACAAGAAATCGCTCAAAATGTTCACTGATTTGGGAACGCCCCCCAAAATTGGCAGCTGATTGGCTTATGCGATTTGACGTATCAGGGGGTAGATCCCGCGGAGCCACCGAGTTCGTCTAATGCATTGGCAATGTAAAATGAGTGAAACTTTATCTACTTTGAAATCAAGATTTAACCAGTTTTGACAATCTTTGCGTCCCAAAAGTGATTTGAATATGTTGTTTAGACATTTTAGTAGAGGCCCAGTGACGCCACTGACATTTTTTTGAACACTTTACCCATGATAATTGCCTTTTTGGATCCGGTTTACGTTTGGAAAAAACTAGATGTTTTCTGCCAGAGAAAAAGACAAGTAGACGTGCAGACAGCCGCTTTATTGCTGACCGTACATTGTGTGTGTGCGTGGATGATAACAACAAATTTCAACTGGAGACTGGATGGCACTCTAATTTTTACGATAACAGCGTACGTACCTTGCTAGCTCCGCGGATCGCATTGCATTAGCTTTACACACGGTAAACAAGCTGGTAGCAGTACGTGGTCAACAAGACAGCTAGTGTTCTCAATATGGATTCAGACCTGGATTCGCCTTTCTGGCTGCGACCCCCACCGAGATGATGAAGGCGAAGGTAAAGCAGCCCTTCGTCAGCTCCAGCTCCAGCCCCACGCAACCCTAAATCTACTGTAATCTGTATTGAGTTCACCCCCGCCCGTAGCCGTACCGTTCTGGAGTAAACTTATATGAACCCGACTCTTCACCTCCCGCCCCCGGCGCAGTGGCCCGTGAGGATGCTGCTCGAGGAACAGGGTGATGGCAACGAGCCCGCGACGAGGTTGGGACTTGGGAGATAATAATTGGTAACTATCATTAGTATCAAGTACGCTGAGAGTCTAGATAGTTCACGTTAGGCCTAACGTTATTTTTTACAGAATGCAGGTCGATTGGGGTCGGACAAACCAACAGAATTTTGTTTACAATACAACATGGACGTGAAACTGGAGTGGAAGAGGGACATCGGTAAACGACGGTATGAATTGAAAGGCTATGCACTGAGCTGGCGAGGCAGATGTCATACAAGCTCTCACATCTCTCGATCTCATTCATAATGTCACAAGGACAAACTGATTTTTCAGATCCCGATTTTTTTTTCTCGCATATTAACAGTATTGTACTTGAGTCCTAGCTGGTATATAACTTTTGATGTAATTCATAGTACCGTACCTGTATACGCATGTACCCGGTATACGTGTATAAGGAGGTCATTTCTCTGGCCCCAAGGACCTTCCTATAATGAGGTAATCGACTGGTAAATTCCAACCAAGTTTGTTTCAACTAGGCCCTAGCTACTACAGTTTCACATGTAAATTGCCGAGCACGAGACAAGTTATGAAAGGATAAGTGAAAAACTGCTGTTTGCAATAAGGTACAAGTGTTTCCCATACCATAACTGCAATTTCAATTACCGTATCAGATGTGGCTGGGCTCAGCAGTGGTTTGAAGAGTCTGGTATCAGTGGTAACCTCTCTGGCAGTAGGGGTTCCTATAGGCCTAGTCATGAACGATATTTTGTTCACACTTGGCTAGAACTCAAACAATGATTTCACTAATGACTAACATAGTCTCAATCTCATTGTGTGACAGTGCAGTACTACTTCAAAACACCAACTAAGAAACACAAAGAAGGAAATAGGAATGTGTTGTATGTTATGTTTCTTTTCTTTTTTCTTTTTTCTTCGTTTTCAGGTGCCTCTGTCGCAGCTGTGTTCCCACATGACCACTGCCAGGGGATCCATTTGCTGCAAAGAGACAGAGCACATAATGGACAAGATTGAGAATTTCGGTTCAATGAAAGACATTTCGATGCTCCAATACGCTGTATTACAGCACATCCAGGTTTCTCAACTGTGGGCCTCGATGAATGGGTGAAAGAAACTGGAAACTACCAGGATACCCAACAGTAGGCCTATGGAGAAGGTGCCTGAACAAATGCTGCAGATAACAAGTGAGTTTGTTAGGCACATTTAATTCCCTATTTTATTTTCCAAATGTTGCAATGAAAATTAGGCTTTTTTCATATCCCTGATAATTTCCTAATGAATTTTATGGTGTCATTATACGATTCTACCAAAAGTAATGATTACCTGGTACCACACCCCATGAAAGATCCATTAACATTGTGTAATTTTATTCCTGTTCTCACGATTTCTAGAGTAACACTTATGTAATATATTATCAAATTTTAGTCCCTTTGCATTCCATTGCATTCCATTTCATTTCATTTTTGTTTCAATTTCAGGCAGTCAATACATGTTTTTATACATGTATTTTATCCTGCCATTATACAGTTGTCCCCAAAATAATGACTACCATACCCCATGGGTCCCATTTACATTGTCTAATTTAAATCCTATTCTCAAGATAAATTCCTAGATGAACACATGATGTCATATAATAGGATTATCAAATTTTACTCCTTTTGTATTCCATTCTGTTTCACTTTTGTTTCAATATCAGGCGATCAAGACATGTTGCATACCGGCAACTGGTGAGATGATGCTGGAAATTTCTGGGCCAAAATGTGAGAGTCCTACTGCCATCTTCTGCTGTTAGAAAAATCTGATAAACTCATCCATCAGAAATAGTGACAGGCTTTCATTTTGCATAGGTTGTAATAAGACTGTATATGCAGCACTGATATTGGGTGTAGAATGTTACAACTTGTCACATTGCGATCTGCTTAACGGGAACGTGGTCACAGTGTAGAAATGCATCAGATAAGTTTGTACATTGCAAAATGTCACATGTATACTTTGTCAGACACCTTGTCCATTACCGGTATGTTGGGTATACATGTACTGATGATATGCTGCGTCCAACACCAACTCATCAAGGCACACAGCTGAGAAACATGCTGTTGGACTTCAGCCTCTCTGTACAAATGATCATGTATTACAGTACATTGTATTTTATTGTAATTTATTGATGCATGTTCAGTGGAACCTCAATATTATAAGCAGTGATATGACAAACTGTAGTTATAACAAGATCTTGATATACAGGAGTGATATCTCTGGTCCCATAATGTCCCTCATTATAACAAGATTCAACTGTATGTCAAATGCACTCTTGTCTCAATTCTTACTCTTACTATGCTCCCCCTCTCTCTTTTGTAATGTAGACCTACTGCATGTTTTAGCAATTGGAAAATGACACTTTCACAACCATACAACAGAAGGTAATTTTGATTGTGTAGAATTGACATGTTGAACAGCTATGTTGTCAATCATGGTCAGAAGAAATAAATAATGATATGATACAATTAAGATGCTGTAGCCTTTCCTGCAATAGCTTCACAGCCTCTATTTAGAGAACAGGACCAAGTCTAGTTACAAACTCATTGAACTGGAATGTAGCTGGCTCATATAGTAGTATTCTGTCATGAACCAGTATTCATTTGTCAAACATTCCTTCCAGCAACACATACCAGCATCAGACACACATAGGACGAATATATCATTGATATATTTTGCCCTATGTTTGTCTGATGTTCTCCTCGTGGAATGGATAGAAATATTCCCCTCATAGATATATGTACAGGTAAGATTTGTATGACATTGTACATCTGTATGCGATTTGCATGTGGTGGGAGTGTTCAAAGTGATGCCTGTTTGAAGGTGTTTGTGGGTATGTGTGTAGTATGGCTAAGGGTGTGTGTGTGTGTTGATGTGTGTATAGATAGGAGACCAAGAAAATTAGTAAAAGGGAGTGAAGAAAAGATGGGGAGGGTAGTGTACTTACAGGAGTGAGATTGTAAAACCCTACCAGTGTGTTATCTCCATATCCTAATGTTGGAACACAATGGGATTTATTCCACTGGATCAATGGCAGCTGGTCAGTCAAGCATGCATGAGTGACATCCACATTTGACATCAAATCAGTCTGGAAGAGTTATCTTTTCCACATACATACTGTATATTTCATATCAATATTATGAGACATTCTCATGTAACATTGAATCAAAAGCTTTGTGATTTCTTCTTCACTATACAGAAATCTCTACAGAACTCAAATTTAGGATAAAAATGATATATGTATTGCAAGTGTACATATACAAAACAATACAGGTGAGTGATGTTATTCAATCTTTCACACATTTAAAAATGTGTACAAAATGTGTGAATGTATGTGAGCATACGTGCATGTGGGTGTTTGCTTGTGTGCACATTTTCAGAAGTACCTATCTGCATGAATAATTATGAATGTCTGAGTCTGTGTGACCTAGCAAATGTTCTTTCATAAGACCCCTGACACCATATTCATAAAGAAACAAACAATGCTTAACTTTTAATGCTTGACTTCAATGATTATGTATGGAGAACTATAATAGAAATCAACAGAATAATTCCCCAACTAGACTTAGCATTGCATTATGAATGCGGATTCTCCCTGTGGATGCATTCCAGGTCTCGGAACTTGAGTAACTGGGCCTCGGTCTGCTTAAACACAGATGAAGATTACGTAAAATGCTAATGCTTAGAACACATCTTGTTCTCCTTTTTCATAATCTGTGAATCATATACCAAGAGTAAATTATTGCATTTCTTCTCAAAACTACATGTATATACAATTTTTTTTCCAATCCCTTTTGAGTGTGTTGTGTTCTATAATGCATGCACATCTTATTCTAAATTATCTTGTCAAAAATATCAATATTTGATCATAAGAGTGACAAGCTCTAATCTATAACAGCAAACATACAATGATAAAATCATAGTAAGGGACAGCATTCATGTAGAAATCTTCTTAACTTACCATTTTAATACAACACTGAATATCTCTACAGAATAGTGTTAAGAATGCAAGCTCATCTGTCCATAAATATGGTCATTTATGCTTTAAACATCAACAAAAGAATACACAGTTTTCCTTTTGTATCCACATGACTCCTGTATTGTAAATGAATTATGATTTTGCTATTAAAAGGACAATATTCAATTGGCAAAGAAATGGTCTTTGAAACACTATATCAAGTTGGCATCATATTGTTTGTAATGAAATGCTACATACAGGTACATGTTATACAGACGGAACACAACAGTAACCAAGGTGATCTTATCTCGTCTTTAGATGATCACTCATGAATAGAGCGCATAAGAATGCTGGGTATGTATAACAAAATTCTGAGTGTTTGTATCCAACATCTGACAGAAGAACAGATGAAAAAATCATTCTACAACAATTTAAAAAACTTTGCAAAGTATCATATTGTACATAATATGAATTTCAATCTCAATTGCAAGGATTCCTGAAACCATCACATCATTCGTCAGGTGCAAATTGTCTCCTGTGATATTCAATAACTTCCTCCCTTGGATGACACACGATGGCACTCACAAGGGGAGGCGTTGAAGGCTGGCAGGATGCAGGAGTTTTGTCATCGTACTCCACAACAGCAGAAAGGACATCATCAACATGTGCTGTAGAAAATTCAACAGAAAGAAACAAAGGGACACACAAAATAGATGGAATTAAGATGTTTGCATTGGTTTTTAGCATCAAAGTCCTTAAGGTGTCATGAACAGAAACCACCACTTTGATAATGACATAAAAAAATCTTTGCAAATTCATATCAAAATTGGGGTTTGCCCTCCTCAATGCAAAGACTTGATTTGAGAATGCCAAAGTAGCCATTGGTCATAACATGAAATGTGGAGTGTTGGTCGTCGGGAATGGAAAACTGACTGCCTCCCTTCTATGACTTCTGATTAGTGGAACAAGCATAAGACCTGCCCCTCCACCCCCTCCCCCCCCAAAAAAAAGAGAAAATGTATATCTAGACCCTTTAAAATTGATCATTTTATGTGTACTCAGTGGTCAAGAAAGTCATGCTTCTACAGAGACAAACAATAATAAAATGTGTAGTTGACAAATTGTGCCATTCTAATATTTTTCTCTTCATTGTCATTGGTTTTGTAACGTGAATTCATTTTCTTCCAATATTACATAAAATATCTACGCCGTTCTTTACGAACCTTCACACTAGAAGAGCCAGGCTTGTATTTCGGCTTCACAATCTGGTAGAGCAGATCACCTGTTGCACCTCGAGCTTGCCTCCTGTCTGGATTTGTGTTGTACACTGTAATGCAATGCTGCCAGCTGAACCCTGTAAATAGTAATAGCATAGAGAGGATTGAATAAAAAAAATGTCTATGTAGGCCTGTAAGAACATGGTTAACTAGATGCATGTAGGAACTCTTGGGAGAAACAAATACTGTTAATCACAAATAATAACTGCCATTAGTACTTCCCCACATTCAACAATGTAACCAGGGCAAGTGAAATGGTAATGATGACAACTGAAAATAAACGACTGCAGAAAGTTCCTTGTCTGATTGGAAAGTGACTTTTTTTTGTACATGTAAACTATGAAATCACATTACATTTGTCAACTAATATATGGGAAACATTTTGGGGCAAGAAAAAAAAAAGGATATTGAAGATTTCACTTGCCTAATGACAAATGGGCAAGTGAAGACAAACTGTAAATGCCCAGTCCTGGATCAATTCAATCTAATAATTTGTTTTGGAACATACCATCCAACCGTTCGGTTACTACAACTCTTTAGAGCTTTATTGGGGAAGCAAGGCAGTCCCACTCGAAACGCTAGACAGAGCTTATCAACCTATCGAAACCAAGAAACTGTTAGTAAATAATGATACTACATGTAGTAGAATACAGGGGAAACTCGGTATAACGAACACAGCTATAACGAGATATCGGTTATAACGAGGAAATTTTCTCGGTCCCAAATTTCCTTCCACACAAGTCTATGTAAAATGCTACTCTTATAGCTAGATCGGCTATAACGAAATAATTGCTATAACGAGACATTTTCTTGAAATATTTTCTCTAACTTTCCTACAAATACACAAGACTCACTGCACTGTGAAGTACGGTATACGGCGAGACAGTCGGCACTGTATACCCCCTGCTACGTCAAAGTGTCACCTGACAAGGCACGCGACCGGTCCTTGCTTTTTCTGGGGGCGTTCCCGACTACCCGAAAAATGAGCGATTTAGGCGATTTCAACTGAGTTTTTTGAAGTTCACAGATCTCGTTGAAGAAAAGCATATGCGATTTCTAATAGTATTGACACAGTATTTTCATATGATCATCCATTATAAAGTTAAAAGACTGCCCCTTTAATCAACCATTAGATAGAGAAAAGAAACGGCAAGATTGGTAGATGATTATTATCTCGAAGCGATTCATCGCTATCATAGCACTCATGTTCAAATACCTATACATATAATATATTCCTAAAATAATGCTGATATTACAAATTCTGTATCAGATTCCCAGTGAAGATGCATTAAATGTGTTGCATTTTCATCTATAAACCAGGGACGTGTAGAGTCCTTTGTAAATGTACAGCAATTAATCATAGAATAAAGTAAAAATAATCAACAGAACATCACCGTTTTACAAAGGAGTTCAGGTAAAATAATACAGTATACGAGAGGAGCAATACATATATATACAAAATAAAAAATACTAATACAAAATACAATACAAAATGAAAAAAAAAAGTTTTGAATGGAAGAAAACCAAAATGTAAAAATCACAGCAGCCAGTTCGGAAAACAAAAACACAAAACAAAACATGCTTTAAACAGTTTGTTGAAGTCATGTGACGGAGTAATATTAAGTAAAAATTGACCCTTCTATAAGTGCCAACATTGAAGTCTTAAAGGAGAAGTCCGGACGATTTTGAAAAAAATTAACCCAAATCTACATAAATAAAGGACCATAATGACTAAGTTTCATTGAAAAAGACCCTCCCAACTCGCCACAATCGATTTTTAGCATCACTAATTTTGAATCGTAACCGTTCGATTTCTGTACGTCGGCGAAAAAGATCACGTGACAGCGTGACGTATCATCCTCACATTGCTTTTTGCTTGGAGCGTCAGCTGGCTCGGGGGAGCCCTGCTTGAGCAACGGTGATACGGGCCAAGCAATCGGTAGTAGCGTACCGCTCAACAGTCTCTGACCACACAGCGGATGCACGCGGCATGATCTATTGCTTCATTAAAAAAATGCCGATGTGTCAAGTGTTAGGGTGCTGTCAATACTTCAACTTTACTATTAGTAAGTCTTCAAATTGAAGAAATATTTCGATTTTAAATTGATATTTATCCACGATACTACCTTATCATGATCCTGAATGCTACAACACGCAGCCCCATTACGCTGTGTGTATTGGGCTGCTGGTCGTAGTTACCGGCGCGGCGCGGCGGCGGTACCAAGCTGGCGCTGGCGTTTCTTCCGCGGTTCAAGTTACATGTATACTGTCGTATTTTATCACCGTCAGACACACTTTTCAACAGTCTCGGACAACAAAAGAGGCAATAATTCTGACATTGACAGACTGATTTCAGATTGTTCACACTCAGAAGTCGAAAAAACGATCGCGGATTGTGATAGCACTTGGCAGCAGCAGACGTAAATGTATGCCTGAACAGCCCGACAACAGCTAATGCATTGTAAGTGATGGGGTGGACACTAATAAGTACGGCAGTATTATAATACATACATATTTCAATTTAAACGAAAATGTTATAGCATTGCAACTATTTTACATTAATCTTTGAAGATTTTATGTAGATATATAACGAAGATTATTTGAATAAAGGAATACAGCGTTTGGCAACAGCACTCGACTCCTAAATCGGTGTACGGTCTCCTGCAGCAGCGCCGACAAGGCACACCTATGCAGCTCAGGCATGCAGATACCGCCCGCAGTCAGCAGTGCAATGGGAGATCGATGCGTATACGGTAGCTGGGCTTCTCTCGCGGTGCTCTCAGCTGAGGAAACTGCGCCTGATACGTCACGCGCAATGCATCCTGGGACAGATAGTACGAAGGGCTGCTCGCGACGGATTCGAACATGAAGAATTACCTTATTTAAAAAAAAAATCATAGTAAATGTATCTGATGGTCTTTTCTCGTCGGGAAAAGGGTAATAGGTTCATGAAAGATTGTTCTTTACACACGAAACGGCTGATAATCGTCCGGACTTCCCCTCTAAAGTAACTGGTTGACGCATAGGATCAGCATTTCAACCGGACAAAAGAAGCCAAAGTCCCATTGGTTGGCGTAACTACTTCGACAATACGTCTTCTACAAAATATTTTCTCATTTTTCCGAATGTAGAATGAGTCCGAATTTATCTTCTTCGATTCTGACTACGACCCCTCCCTCTTCCTTGTCCCCGTCCTCGTCCCCGTCCTCGTCCCCGTCCTCGTTCCCGTCCTCGTCCCCTTCCTCTCTCCTGTTGTATTTCCTGTCTTCGTTTTCTCTCACTCTCTTTCTTTTCGTCCTCGCATGCTGGGCAGATGTTTGACTTGCACTCGCTGCTCCTCAGTGCATGGCCCACGGGACACTGCCTCCAGGCATCCAAATGACTTGACATCTGCTCGGAAGAGTCACCTAGCACCATGCCTAGAGAACGGTAAGTTGACCGAACGAACCCATTCCTCCGGTATAGCTTAGTCAAACGCTCATCAGCTGATCTCCACTGTTTGTTCCCTAACCGAGTCGCAGATGTCAAAATGGATACGAGTTTCTCCATTTCAGAAGTGTCCTTTATTTCTTCGATAAGAAGCAACAGGAACTCTTTGAGCATGATTTGCCTTTTCAGTTCAGTCTCCGTATCCTGGATCTCCTGCTCGGTTAGCTCGACAGTGTCTCTGGTTAGAAAATCCTCAACCTCATCGACACTGGTTTGAAGCGCCTCCACCAACATTCCAACAGTTTCGACATCCTTTACCTCGTTGCATGCCATGTAATTTCGGAACTTGCGAATGTATGAACCGCTGCACGACTGTACGCGACTGATCATTTTAACGCGGAGACAGATGCCTTTTCTATGATCAGGGAGGTGAGACATCGCCCCCTTGCTATGATCTGATGTCACGTGTTCAATGTCTTTCGCCCATCCCAGTAAAAGTGATGACTTTTTAGTTAGACCATGGAGGTGTCTCTCCTCCCTGATGGTTAGAGGCTGACGGGTCAGGCTGTCGATCTTCCTTGTTGTTTGAGCCATCTCATTCTCGAGGTCCTCTTGGGATTTCTCAACAGCGCAACGTAGACTCTTTCGATAGGTGTGAAGGAGGGAGCCGTATCGCCTACTGACCCGTATCAGTTGGCCGCATCTCGGACAAGAAGGTACCTTCAATGAACATATAAACACAATTTCAGCTTCTTTTTTGCAAATATTTTACGTACTCTGCATATTATTTTCGATATCAAAATATCTTTTGCAGTATTATGCTATGAAGAAAATCTTTGCATATTCTCGAATGACGCGGTATACACCCGTCAAACTCTATATGATTCGAGGATATCCTATTCAATTCAAAACACACTGTCCTTTAGTTTCGTGAAACACTTCGGAACAGTTTATCCAAGGCTGTCGGTTGAAAGAAAAAAAGCGATGGTAGTAGTAAATGTCAGTGAATTCTAAGGAGAGAATGCCAAAGGAAAGTGTAAATCTATCATATGAGTAATATTCCTGACATAACGCCAGATGAATCCGATTCGAACGAGCTGCACATCTTTCTCTATAAAGATTACTCCATTCTAATGACTTATTAGACTGATAAGAACTCATTTTCCAGCGTGAACAGAGCGACGCAATTTCAAAGTTTGGAAACTAGCGTTACTTCAGTATAGATAGAATATTGATTAAATGATTAATTAATTAATCATCTCGTCCCATTTCCCCCTCTATGTGTTCTCCTCACAACAAACGTTGTAACTGCACATGATCTTCGTTGTGTTTATGGCCCGCATTTAACTCTTCACGATTCCCTTTCGTCGATAATTTCAACAAGTTTATCATTTCAAAACGAGGAAATTGGGAAGCACCTGATTATACATGTAGTCATGATTAGAGTGATAAATATACCATGGTTACGTAGCGGTCATATCAGATAGATTGATACAAGTTTTTACCACTATCTTCTTGAACTGTGTCAATGCGGTTGCTGTCTTTTCTTTCTGATATCCAAGTTTTTTATCCAGTTCCTTCACCTCGAAGACATGACCGCAGTCCTCAAGCTTGATGTATCTTTTCATAAAAGCAAAATTGTGATGGCAAATCATTATGGCAATTATTATTTAGACACCGACATGATGAAGAATCGATGGTAAGCACTATCTAATCCTACATCTAATTTCATAAACTAAAATGAGACTTATTTATTGATGTTGAATTGGAACAAAGGTTTATGCAGTGATAATAATCCTGATTATGGTTATAGGCCTAATGACAAAATGCCCTAGTAACTTTCTGTCACAGATATGAGTTTCCTAGACATCAATTAAATTGCATATATATATATATATATATACATTTGATTATACTGACAAATACACCATGATTTCAACGCTGTTAAGAATCAACTTTGAAAAAGTTTATACACGTTAAGTCAGTTCACAATTAATCGCATCTTTCACCGAGGTTGTGAATATTCCGTGTACGATAATTCTCATTCGATTGCACGTTTAAAAGAAATTATTGCTGAAATTGGTGACTGCGTCGTGCTCCTGACGATTACGTCTGGGGCAAATTGCGACAAAATAACAGGATTTAGGACTTCTTACAAGGTCTAGGGTAATTTTCCAATGGGCAATTACCCCGGACCCTTCCCCTGACCCTAACCCTAATCCTAACCCTGAACCAAATTCTAACCTAACCCAAACTCTTTACCCTAAACCTAACCCTAACTCTAATTTTTTTCTCTAACCAGCATTTAGTCGGGGACGGGGGAGGGGGAGGTGATTGCCTTGATACGCTAACAAGGTATACATAAATGTTTACCTTGATACACTCGGGTCTTCGGTTCCGAAAAAGGGTTGCTCCAGCTCGGTTTTGTCACAGACTCTACATGGCGTCGGGCAAATCTCTCCACAGAGACCGATGCAGGGATGTCCGCATATTTTCCTCTTCTTAGGACAGGGTTCGTCACACGGTGGTCTATCACATGGTTCGAAACATAGCTTAGAGCAACTGAAGTGTGGACAGTTCCACTTGCACACAAGGTATACTGCAAGGATAACGGCATTGGTCATGACGGCATTTCTGTGGACACCTCTGTTGACACGACGAGCATGGCGTCCCACACTTTTGTGTACATTTGTGTCCACAAATCAGCATCTTCTTACAAGGTTCTGTGCAAGGCAAATGGAAACGTCCTCGATTACACTCACCACATGTACCTTTGCAAGAATGCCCACATAGCAATGTTGCGTCACACTTTACGTAACATGCACTGGGTTTGTCAGAGCATTTGACCGTCACTCTGTGCTTACATGGCCAGTCATCTCGGGTTATCATTTCTCCACACTCTTCCGTGCAGGGCTTTCCGCATTTACCTCGACATTTGTGTCCACATGAAAGTAGTTTCCGACATTCTGAGGTACACAGCACTTTCTTTGGATCGTTAAAACATTTTACTATTTCAGAGTGACCACATGGAAGTATCTTCAATACGAGCTGCTGACATTGACTCTTATCGCAACATTTTGCTTCCATCTTGTGCCCACACGAGAGAATCTTCTTCGTTAAAACCTCACACACGATACTGTCAATATTTTTGTGGCATGGAAACATCTGCTTATGTCCACATGGAAGCATTCGCTCTATTTCTTGAGGACATTTTATTTTGCTGTGATCCTCGTGACACTCCACGTAGCAGGTGTGACCACAATCCAATGTCTTTTCCACGATTTCCTCGCACTCACCTTGCTGACAGCACTTTCCCCTTTTCTTGTGACCACACCCTAGCCGCCGTGTGACGACTATCTCACAAGACGGATGTAGATAATCTGGACTTTCGTGGCAAGGGAGGATGCATTTGTGAGAACATTGTAGAATCTTTTCGACAGGCTCATTACATTTGATATCAGATATGTTCCGTCCACATGGCGCTTGGCATGAGTGCAAGCAAGGTAGTAGTTTCTCGATAATAACAGGGCAGCTAGTGGCACAAGGCTGGGAGCACACGTTCGGGCAAGTGTGATTGTTACTGCAGATGGTCTTGAGACACTGTGCCTCACACTTGTACAAAACATGCTCTCTGTCAGTAAGGTGACAAAGTTGTCGGCATACATGTCCACATTCTAGCCTAGCTTCACATGGCTGGGTACAGCTTCCATTTGGGACTCTTTCAAAGTCCTCTGCTGTTTTTACAGCAATTTCTTGGTCAGGGTGGTTTGCACATTTCAACTGCAATGACTCCCCGATGCTGTTGGTTTTCTTCAGATCCTCCACAATCTCTTTCCACAAGTCATTGTGCTCAGCGAACATGGTGAAGTTACCGATGCAGAACATGCCTTTCTTCGCCCTTGACAAGGAGACACACAGCCGATTTGAGATTCTCAGAAAGCCAATCTTACCATCGTGGTTACTCCTTACAAATGAAACAAGAATTATGTCATTCTCTTCTCCTTGGTAGTTATCAATGGAAGTCACCTTCACTCCTTGACACTTATCGCGCACCATTAGTTGTTTGAAGTGAGGAAGCTGCCCTGTGTAGGGTGTGAGGATGGTGATCTGATGTGTCTTGTATCCCTGCTGTATGAAATAATAACATAGAGCAACCAGGAATTTTGCTTCATGCAAATTGGAATGACTTTGAATGTCCTCATTACATTCCTGTTTTTGTGCGTGATCAATGAAGAACAAATTTTTGGTTACACCGCGGATGTTCTCAAATTTCTTCACAGAGTCATGATCATCGAGGACATCGTAAAAATGTTTCCTCATGACGTCCGCAATCTGAGGGGGCATTCGATGTTGAAGCTGTAGCTGTGTGTACGGGAATCCGTTATTGATCAGTCGTTCAAAGAGGGAAATGTCCAGATGATATTTCTTTGCCAGCATGTAGACGTTTGGCTTGGGTCTTAGTTGTTGATGGTCACCGATAAGGATGAGCTGTTGGCAAGAAGAATGGAGGGCAGTTGTGATGTGAGCTTCGAGTACTTCAGCAGCTTCCTCAACAACCACAATCTTTGGTCCCACTCTTTGAAGTACTTGTTGTTTGTTAGCAGCCCCAGTTGTCGTCATGCCGATGATGGTAGCGTCTCGGAGCACTTGCTCCTTCTCTATGTCCTTGGCTTCTTCTAGTTGTAAACACAGTTGCTTATACTTGTTTTCATAGACTGGCAGACGAATACGAAGATCTTCGATGTACTCGCTAAGCCATACGTGATAAAGTGCCCATCGTTGATTTGGGGACATTTGCCACACATCTAGAATTTCGTTAATGGCAGTTGCCTCCATTCTATCTCCCCCAAGCAGCTTTTGGGAAATGTACCTCTTGAGTTGATTATTTGTTTGAGAGAGATTGAGACCTAGAAATGGGAGGTCGTCCTTCTTTTCAGCTATTTCTGTCTCAAAGTCTTCTTCGATCATGCGTTCCACCTCTATGAAGTCTCCTTCCTGCTCAGTGTCTACTGAACTGTCGTCGGCTCCTGTCATTTCTTTCGCTACAACCTCCTTTTCTTCATTTGCCTGCTCTATGTCTAGCGTATTGTTGCTGGCTTCCGTCATTTCTTCCGCTATCTCCTGATCTTCTTTGGCCTGCTCAGTATCTTGAAAACTGTTGTTGGCTTCTGTCGTTTCTTCCGTGCCTTAGATACCTTCTCTCCTTCTTCATTTACCTCTCGTGTTTCTAGTCCTTGCATCCAGTCGGAGTACCTTTGACACTCACAGAGAAGCCATTCCACCATCCACGATTCAACCTTCTTCAACTTGCAAAGTCTGAAGAGACTGTAATAATGCGTCCACGACATAAAGTGGCTAAGTTCAGACTCGTTCACGATCCCCGCTTTAGCTCCAGCCAGTCGCGCCTGTGTTCGCTCCACGATATGCTTTGCAGTATGAACTTCCTTTCTGAGATGCCTGACTCTTCGATCAATATAGTTTTCCTGGTTTCCATCAGGGTCAGGTCTTCTGCTACCACGAAGTAGTTCATGTAGATTGAATTTCTCGAGTGCTTTGCTTTTACTTCGACTACCAATTCTTACAATACCCACTTGAAGGAACTGTAGAATACCTTCAAGGAATTGATCAAGGGCATGATTTGTATAGCAAACCAAGAGAATGGGTCCAGGATCCTCTTGAGTACACCATAAATGCCTATTCCGAACAAGGATTTCAACGATCTTGAGACCGACATACGTTTTGCCTGTTCCTGGCGGGCCCTGAATGACGGAGAGTTCGTTTGTGAGTGCTGTCTTCACTGCCTCAAGTTGTGATGGATCAAGTTGAACATCACCGCCATTCGGCCAAGCATCATCATTCGTGACTTCAATTGCTTGCTCAAAATCTCGCTGCAGTCCTAGTTTCAAGCGATCACTTGGTCTGTTATCAAACAGTGGGGATATGTCCATTTTCTTGTACGCAGTGTGCTCTGGTAATTCATCACACTTTGTCCGCAGATAGACTGGCACGTCTGCATTTTCACGGAGGTCGAGGATGTATCTTGCAAGGGGCAAAGAAGTGGATTGCATTCGCTGAAGTCCCTGCAAAACTGGATGATAAGCTCCAAAGAAAACAGTAGATTCTGCCATGACAAAAGTTCTTCCCAACAGACGGGATGCGTCTCCTTGATCGACCAAACGAATAGCAACACGGCCGGCTCCCAGTTCTTTTACATCTCCGTTGGTAACTGTTGCAAAGAAAAATGTATGGAAGTCATCGCTGGAAAGGAGAACTAGAGACCCAAACATAAGCCTCTTAGCTGTTTCCCATCGAACTCCTGGTAGAGTCTTGAAGGACATACAATGAGAGACGCCGGAAAAATCACAAATAGGTCGAACAAATCTAACGTCTTCATATATTCGGATGACATGAATTCTGGGTGTCTTGTTGGGGTGCTCTCTTTTGAAGGCAAAGTACTCTGAGAAGCCCATACGTAACGGATAGATGAAATCTTCCTTGAGGAGTCTGAACTGCACATCCAGATAGTGATATCCATCCGCGTAAATGCCTTTCCTGATATGAGGCCGAAGGAAGGGTTGATACCCGGCCTCAAGTTCTTCTGCGGTAGGGAAGATGCCTTGCTCGCGAAAATTATCTGGAGGAGGATTCTTGAGGGCGCGATCCAATTGGCGTCTTTTGTCCTGCTCCTTTTCGAGGGCATCAATGTGGTGTGATAAGTCAGTCTTGATAGACTCTAGATGCTTGTAGAGATCTGGCGATACTTCTTTGAAACCTTCCACCGCGTCTACCAGTAGAGTGAAGGGAACCTTGACATCTGTCACTCGACTCGGCAAACTCTGTAGCATTGTTTTGTTTGTTTGTTTGTTTGCTTTTATTTCTGCATTCAATCAGATGCAATTTGAATGCAAACTTCAAAAAGTACAAAGACAAAGAATAACAAGTGCAGTGAAATAAATCGATAACAGTACATAAATAGATTCACATAGGTGATTGCATTGAGCAATGTAGGTACACAGAAACATAAAATAAAATATACAGTATTTTTCAGTAAACAGCAGAGATAATTGAATGCAGGAGACCACCATCATAAGCGATTAAGCTTGAAATGGATGGAGGCCTCATAAAATGACTATCCAACGACATAACTCTCTTGGAGGAAGGTGATCAGGTGAGTGCAGTGCAGTTGCAGGTGAGAGTGCAAGATGCAGTTGTAGGAAGAAAATTGAGATTGACAATAAGATGACAATCTATACTATAAATATTTGTTAGCTCAATTGGTTTGAAGAATATAATTGTATCAAATATCGTTTAAGTGAAGCTTTCAAAGAATAAATACTTGAACAAGACTTTATATTATCCGGGAGATTATTCCAAATATCCGGACCCGAATGTCTTATAGATTTGTGTGTCACTAATAATTTGGGATTCAAAAGGTGGAAATTTCTACATATACGAGTAGGGTACGAATGAACAGAAGTATTGAACCTAAACATGTTATCAAACGATGATGGAAGTTGATGATGTATATATTTGAACATAATTACTGCTACTTGAATAATATTCAAATCAAAAACCTTCAATGTTTTAAGCTCATGAAATAAAGAATCAGTATGAGCCAGAAAATGCGATCCTGTACAAATACGTATAACTTTCTTTTGTAATTTAAATATAGAATTTATTTTGGTAGAGCCGCAAGTGCCCCATACAACATTGCAATAACTTATATATGGGAGAATTAAGGAATTATATAATAGAAATAAAGTTGAACGAGGAAGAAAGAACTTCAGCTTGGAAATTATCCCTATATTTCTAGAAATACACGTTGTAACATAATGTAAATGCTCATTCCAAGTCAAACTTTCATCTATATATACTCCTAGAAATTTTGAATTCATTTTCTTTTCTAATGGGATATCATCAATGTTAATATGTATCAACGTATCTTCATTATGAGAATGAAGTTTGAAATGAATAAAATGAGTCTTTTTTATATTCAAAGAAAGTTTATTAGACTTAAACCAATTTGATACTTTACTAATTTCAATATTCAAAGTGTCATTTAAAATCTTAAGATCTTTATGAGAATAAAATATATTCGCATCATCAGCAAATAGAACAAAAGAGAGAAGAGAGGATGTATTTATGATATCATTAACATAAAGAAGGAATAATAATGGGCCTAAAATTGAGCCTTGAGGAACACCACATTTAATTAAAAGGGGGTCAGATTCACAACCATTAAAAATAACATATTGTCTTCTATTAGTTAGATAATCTTTAAGCCATAAAAGTGCTTGTCCTCGAATACCGTAATGACTAAGTTTGGTGAGTAAAATAGAATGATCAAGAGTATCGAATGCTTTACTCAAATCGCAAAATATACCTGCAACATGTTCTTTGTTTGCAAAAGCACTCGTGATTTTGTCATAAATTTGTATTAGTGCTAAATCAGTTGAATAATTTTTTCTGAAACCATATTGATTGGGAATAAGTAAATCATACTTATTAATAAATTTAAGAAGTCTATTATAAACAATTTTTTCTAAGATTTTGGATATACTAGGCAATAAAGAAATAGGACGATAATTGCTAATTTCATGAGGATCATCTTTTTTATGTACAGGATTAACTTTCGCTATTTTCAGCAGGTCAGGGAAAATACCTTGTGATAAAGAAAGATTAAATATATAACTTAACGGTTCTGCGAGTGGATAAACTATTTCTTTCAATAACATCATACTTATTTTATCAGAACCACAAGATTTAGAGCTATTTAAAGATTTAGTGATACTAATGATTTCACTGGGACTTGTTGGGTTAAAATAAATAGACTCTTGATTTTGGTCAAAAAGATAATCTGTAAAATGAGCAGAAGTATTGCTAATTTTAGTAGCAAGTTCCGGACCGATATTAACGAAAAATGAGTTAAATGAATTAGCATACATATTAGGATCATTTATTTTAATACCGTTTAATGTGATATCATCCGTTGGCGGAGAATCAGGCTTTTTACCTAGGACCTCTTTAATAATTTTCCATGTTGCATTAATATTCGAAGAAACCTTTTTCATTCTATCAGAAAAATATAATCTGCGGGATAAACGAATCAATTTTGTCAATTTATTTCGATAAACTTTATACATATTCAAATTAGATTCAGTTGGGTTACGAATATGTAACTTATACAAAAAATTACGAGTGTTTATGGATTTCAAAATACCTTTTGTAATCCAAGGATTTCTTGGTTTATTTCGGTTACTTTTTATTCTGCATAAAGGAATATTATTTTCATAATAATACAACAATTTATCATTAAAACATTTATATACCAAATTAACATTGTTAATATTATAAATATCTGTCCATTCCTCTAAAAATAAATTCTGTTTCAATAATTCCACATTACGTTTTGACTCTTTATAGTACCATATTTTATCATGTAATTTATTGCGACCCACTTTACATTCACAAATTGAAAATATTGGTAAATGATCAGAAACTTCAGAACATAATATACCCCCCATAATTGTATTATTATACACATTCGAAAATATATTATCAATCTGAGTTGACGAGTGTGGATTTATCCTGGTGGGTTTATTGATAATCGACATAAAACCATATGAATACATTAAATGCATAAAATTAAGGGAATTATTGTTATCGGATGTGGGGGAAAAGTTAATGTTGAAATCACCAAAAATAAAAACATGTTTGCTTTCATTACCTATCTTATGGAGATATAAATCCAATTCATCACAAAATAATTCACAATTCAGATCAGGAGGTCGATAAATTAAACCTATAATAACGTTTTTAGAGATTGGGTTCTCAATTTCAATAAATAACGTTTCTGCATATCTTAACGTGATTTCAGAACGGATTTTGAACTGTAAATTTTGCGCAATATAAAACGCAACACCGCCACCCCTTTTTCCTTGACGATCAGCCCTAACTAATTTATGATTGGGTATATTAAAGATATCTGGGGAGTTTTGATGTAACCAAGTTTCACTTATTCCAATAACAGAAAATTCAAAATTGTTTAAAGAGTGCAAAAGATTTTCCATATATTCAAAATTTTTATTCAAACTCCTAGAGTTTATATGAAGAAGTGAAATATTATCTGAACTATACGATACAATATCATTGAATTCAAGGGGTGTGTAATATTTACTGTCGCGCATAGGCATAATGTCAGCAGGAATATCGGGGGTATTCACATGTGACGACGCCATTCCGTAATACAGAGATGTAAATTACCGGAGATTTGAGAGACAACAACTGCATAGGTGCTAATGTGCATTTTGCAAGTGCATACTACTGTGCAGGTGTGTGTGCAAAGTGCAAATGTGTGTGGGGTTTCAATATACAATACAAAATTTGGTACAATTAGACCCATCTTGGTCACACTTACAATAATTACTAGTACGCAATTACAACAGATCACCAGGGGATAGCCGGACCACTCAGTATAAAGGTGTTGTGTTTTAAAACACGTACAGACAGAGAATTCAAGGACCGTGACACTTGCCCAGTTAAAGTTCAGGGAGACTTTCCCGTATACAGGGGGGGGGGGGGGGGGGAGTAAAGGGGAGTAAACAGTAAAGGTACATTTCTTGCAACATCTGTATTGGCTATTGAATGTGGGACTTTTAACCATGCACCCATTAACACACGTATCAGAGAAAAAAAAAACAGTACAAATACTGAATGGAAATCAGGGTGTTAATAGCAACCCGTTTAACATGCGTCAAACGCAGGTGCTACTTGCAGTGGCTTAATTACCATTGGAGATCAGTCGGCCGTGGCGCGAAAAAGCAGCCACGCCTCGTGTCGACACACAACATGTGAACGATTATACATTCATGGAAACTGCTTACTGTACATGTATACGGACGTCTTATCAATGGGTTCGGAGTTTCAACAGGTGATTCGTAGAACAAAGGGATTTTTTTTTTCCCGGACAGTTCACAGGAGGATAAATATCTGCCAAAGCAGTGAGGGATGTGCTGTACTAAAAATAATAATAATGATAAAAAAAATCGGAGTTCAATACCAAAAAGTGTGGGAGGTTTAAAAGAACCATCTACCAGTTATAAATTAAAAGAGATTAGTGACTTTCTTTAAAAATTTAAAGTTATGGGTTCAAAAACATTTTGAAACTATGAAGTGAAATATGTGGGTAGAAATGTCTGGCTTCAATCTATACGTGAAAAAATGAGGTACTATAAACTGTCACCATACTGTGGAGAATGACCAGGTGGTGGATGAGCATAACCTTGCAAAATTGAACCGTGTATCCCTAAAATGATGACCGAAAAAGGTTTTCTTTTTTTCCCGTTAAACTTTCTTGATAACCGCCATCAAAACAAAATATATATATATATATATATATATATATATATGTACATATGAATGTATATAATAGGAAATAAAAATGGTTGAAACAAACCATGGTTCTATCATTCATTACACACAGCGTTGGGAGTCACAGTGGATCAACAAGGAGGACAGATAGCGGAGGCGTGGAGGGGAAACCTCGCCCTGACATTGGTTTACGCACAAGACACGTAATTAACAACACATATATTTGTAGTGATGTTACAAGGTACAATTGAGTTCTACGGTTAAATATCGAAAAAGGAAAAATGTATGGAAGCTTAGTTGACAATTGGTTGACTTCAGATGTTCTTGCTCAATAACAATAAGTTGTAAGAAAAAGGAAAACTGTCAACCAAAGAGCTCCGGATGGGAATGTGCTTTGACATTCCCATTCCCAGTAATGGTGGACTTGGCAATTGAAGGCAACCGTTTTCGATCAAAGATTACGTAACTTTTTTACGAGTCAAAGGGCGATGCCCGTCAGATAAATCCAACAGGGCAAATAAAATCTTCCTGTATGGTAGCTTTTTAATGGTTCCTGGAAGGTAGTGACAAACATACATTCTTTTCGTGGCTAATGTGTTAAATTATTTTTTTTCTTTATTTGTTATTTTTTTTAACTCAACCGACGCCATTGTGCCTTACATGATCCTTAGCCACAATAAAACCAATACAAGTTGATCATGAGAGTCAAAGTGTCGAAGTATTTGACCCCTCCATACGAACAGGAAAAATGGCTCAAAAGACCGATATAAAATATTAGATTTAATTTTTGCCGTGGTGAGGAAGGGGAGCCACGCCCTGTGTCTATATTTTAGACGTGTGTGGACAACTATAAAGACTACACATTTGTTTGTTTTTTTATATATAATTATGGTTACGTTGCAGAAATAACTGAATAAAATCATTGGTTGACACAAATTCATTATACAAATTCATTACAAACTTTAGAGTTCCTTTATATGAAAACCAAAGGACCGTGGCCCTTGTCCAGTTAGGGAGGGGGGGGGGGGGGGGGAGTAAAGGGGGAGTGAAGGTACATTTCTTGCAATCTCTGTATTGACTATCAATGTACGAGACTTTTAACCATGTACTCAGTACCCATTAAAAGACACGTCGAAGAAAAAAATACTGTACAAATATTGAATGGAAATCAGGGTGTACAAACAGGAACCCGTTCAACATGCGTCAAACACAGGTGCCACTTGCAGTGGCTTGATTAACATACAGAGATATAAGTAGGTCGTGGTGTGAAAGAGTAGCCACGCTCAGTATCTACACTAAACATGTGAACGATTACACATTCTTGCAATATTCTGATAGTACACATGCATAGAATAAGAACGTTACGTCAGTGGAAACACCTCTGACTGTCACAAAGATGATTTGCAAAACAAAATAATTTTGTTGGGCAAGTACAGGGATAAATGCCTGCCAAAGCAGTGCAGGGGATACTATACTGAGAAAATCGAGGTTCAATAACAGGAAGTATGGAGGTTTGTAAAAACCGTTTGCCAGTTATCAGTAAACTTCAAATTGATTAGTAACTTTCATTCAGAAAGTTGGAGATATGGGTTCAAAAAAGTTTTGAAACTTAAAGGGAAACAGGCAGGTGAACATTTCTGGCTTTACAATTGATACGTGAAAACGTAAGGTACTAATTGTCAACATTCAGCTCGCAGGCTGGTGGCGGATGAACATAACCTTGCCGATTTGAACTGTGTACCCCTACAGTGATGACAGAAACTGATTTCCCTTTTTTCTCATTAGGTTTTTCACCTTACCGGTTATCAAAATCTTTACAATATAATGTGATTTCTTTAAATATAATAATTTATGAAGTGAATCTCTATACATTGATTCACAGTGGATCAACGAAGAGGTCGGATAGCAGAGGCGTGGAGGGGAAACCTCGCCCTGACATTGGTTTACGCATGCACAAGACACGTAATTGGCCACATGTTTTGAACACGATGAAGACGTCGGTTAGGAGAGTTTGTATTTCATCGACATATTCGTCTGCGAAACTTCTTAGTCTGATGAGATAGGTCGGGAGATGCAGCGTAAGCAGTTGTGAGTCAGAAACCAAGGTGAGTAGCATGGTGACTGTATGATCTGCGCCAATGGTTCCACAGATATATGCCAAACTCCGCCATATAAGCCTCTGCCTTTCCTCATCAATTGTGAGTTGATTGAAACCGGCTTCTACACATCCCTTGAGTGAACTAAGCTCCACCGCTGCCTCGGAAGGATCTTTTTGAAGAATTTTCTGTAGCAATTTAGAGCTTATTGGTAGAAAGTTACGATGCCGATGCTGGTGGCTCCCACTTGAACGAGTACTAGATGTAAATGCCAGGGGGAAACATAGAAGCGTTTACAAGTTTGTCATACTGCATACTATGTAATCTTTACTGACAATCCTCAAAAAATGATATGCGCTTTATCAATTGAAAAACTATAGTGAATGAAGATGTGACTTAAATTCACGTTGAATTGCTATTTTTCTGGTTAAATTTTCAAAATGTACACTCTTATTTCTGCCGAGTCAAAATTTCAACTCTGAATCCGAGTCAAAAAATTTTCACTCCGATCCGTGTAAATTTAACACCAACCGTGTACTTCTGACTCAAATCCGAGTTATCATTTTGACTATCGGACTTTTTACACCTGCGCAGAGTCACATCAGAAATACCCAGCGCGGTGTACATGACATACGTGCGCTACAATTGGACAAAACATTTCATGTGTCCTATGTGACGTAGTACCCCCGCGAAAAAAAAAAGCGTCATTTCTCGACGATCCGCCGCGGCCGCGAGATGTCTTGCAACTTTTTGTTTTCAAGATGGACAATTTTGTTAGCACTTTTCTAGAGGAATGCGGAATGGAGGAATACATAGGAGTTTTCATCGGTGAGTACCCACCTCATTCACAACACTCATATAAATAATTGCCTGAAACATGGTCTAAACAGTCAGTTTTATTTAGGGCAAAATGAACTTTCGACACGGACACATTGACTGGTAATGGCGTAGTCGTAGGCGGCCGTACGGTAGCTCGTACCTTTTGTACGTAGCCCTTGGCTATATGCTATACGTTAGAACCAATCAACAATAGATGTGAACCTACCTAGCTACACCTCCACTGTAAATGCATAAAATACACATACGATCTTGATTGCTTATTCGAGCTACCGTACGGCCGCCTACGGCTACGCCATTACCAGTCAATGTGTCCGTGTCGAAAGTTCATTTTGCCCTAAATAAAACTGACTGTTTAGACCATGTTTCAGGCAATTATTTATATGAGTGTTGTGAATGAGGTGGGTACTCGCCGATGAAAACTCCTATGTATTCCTCCATTCCGCATTCCTCTAGAAAAGTGCACACCAAATCCGAGTCATTACTACACCAAAATGGGTTACTTACAATGCGGGGAAACGACACCGTATCAGAGTGAAATTGTGATCTTTTGATTCGGAAATCCGTGCCATTTTGCTGGAATAGATTGCACCTAACTGATCCCATTTCCGAGTCAAATTTGACACTTTCCGAGTTAATTTGACGCCACAGAAATGACTCGGAAAGTGACTCGGAATCCGAGTGAAATCATTTGACTCGGAAGTCCGAGTAGCTTTCACTCGGAAGGAGTTGACTCCCAGCTGGCGCCATTTCCGAGTCACATTTCACACTTTCCGAGTTATTTTTGACGCCGCAGAAATAAGAGTGTATACATGTGAAATACTGCGAAACAAATGGAAACTTAAAAAAAGTCAAATGCAAACAGCAAAGATAAATAATTCCATTGTTAATCCGTGGCAATAATCAGTTACAGATCCATTCTGCTTTTATCCAAAGCTATCAGTTACTCCGTTAAAAGTTTTGCCGTTGTATTTTCTTCTTATTAGGCCTATCATTAGACATCCTTCCAATGAAATAAAGCGAAAAAGAACGTATACGTGGTATGACCATCGCAAACCTTCATTATTCCTTTTTTTAACAAAGATTCACTTTCGGTTATGTTCAATATGAAAACGAGGCAACATCCCAACGAAAATGTACCTGGAAAGATCATGTCTTGTCCCATGGCCTCGTCGACCACTAGTCGAGTGTGATACTCATCTCCTGGAACCATCCGCACCTCCCTGTTCCACTTCGGGGTCCCGAAGGGGATCTGGATGTCGTCTTCTTCCTCGTTCAGTCTCTTCAAGGACCCTTCCACGTTGGCGTCTGCCTATTCTCCCTCCACCACGCCCCTTATCGTGACCGGCGTTTCGTGGACTTGCCATTACTGGATAATGAAGTTCAGATATAAACATGATTTATCGTAAAGTCGGACATGACACCAAGTTCACGTAAAAAGTATTTACCTCTTCACTGAACATAATCATTCAAACTTATCATTGTCTGTAACGTCTATAGCAGGGCATGCCCGAAATTGAAAAGATCCAATTCGTGAAGTATATTTTTATGCCTGCAGTATAGCAATAGATTGGATTAATATAGAATGTGATGAAGCTATTCCTATAAATTCACATTAAATAATTGCGAAACTTTTCCTCCTTGAGACGACCAATATGTCGTCCACAAACAGTGGCCGTCTGTAAAGCAAGATCGTCTTACAGAAAAGAAAGGAAAACTCCCGAATTCATATGCATATACTGTACGTGTGCGGGTTGGAGAGAGTGTGTTTGTGCTGGCTTGTATCCTGTATCCTGTATCTTGTTACGGATGTGTGTTAAATTCTACATCAAGCAGAAAATGGAAGATTCTAATACATTGTATGCAAAGCGCAGTTTTTTTACTTGTACTGTGACGTATAAAATGTATCTGTGCACGTGCTGCATTATTTGACTTTTTAGTGTGCAATGATGTTTGATAATTCTGTTAATAACATAGGCTACATGAGATAAGCAATATCCTTCCTTTTGCAACGAAAATGTGATGTGATAAAGTATTGCCGAACAAGTTATTCCAAGGGGGAAAGTTAATTAGATATAGCATAATCTTTCTGGAAGGAACAGGTAAATAGTCTACATCATGAAGAGCACATGACAGGTGCACGAGGATAGTCCTACATCTATTCTATAAAAATGTTATAAATTAAGTGGTTGCAAAGAAGAAATGTCAGTACTTTTAGCTATGAACCAGCGACGGTGTAGGAACGCTAAGAATAGAAAATTAGCAAAGTACGTGAAGGATTGGTTAGAGTCATTCGACTTTGTTCTGGAATAAGAGTGCAATGGAACTGATCAGAACCTGAGTGCAATGGACTCAGCGCGATATGTACTCAGGAGTACGTTCGACAAATTGTTGAAAGTGCTTGGTAACAGGTATTGTGAATAAGCCAGTTCGGAGTTCCACTCTGAGCGTGAGCAGAAAAAAGGTAATTCGGACCAACAGGCACGTTGGTTTTTAAAAGTCACTGGGATAAGCGTCTGTGATGTATTATTATGTATAATGATTATTCATGTAACCTATAAATGCTGCTTGCCAGCACATCCACCTGACAGCAAAAGTGGTATTTGGCAATATCGATAGAGAGGTTGTTCTTACATTCAATGTAAGATAATGAAATGGATGCTTTCCCAAGTGTTAATTGACGGATCATTCTGGCCATCTGGTCTATGCGAGTTCATTCTTTGTTTAAGCAGGATTGATGAATACCATAAATCGTTGCGTAAAGCTTATGCATTATGTCGCTCTGAAAACGAGTGAAGAGCCCCTTAACCATTGTTAACCGACTGAGAAAAAAGAAAGGTCATTCGGACCACTGTGCCCATGAGCTAACTCCGAACTGGCTTATAAGAAGTGACCACTAAGAATTCAGAAAGGGGTTACACTTTGCATCTTAAGCTACTACAATGTGAATACATGGGATGCAAGGTTGCCAAACAACAAACAAACAAACAAACAAGCCGGAAATAATTTTAGCGCAGTATCAGTGCATACCGGGATTCCAAAAGAGATAATGGGGTTACAAATCCAAGCATGAAGTAATGAATCAGCATATTAAGATGAATGAGTTAAACAAAAACAACATTACCTCGAATGGTTTACAGGCATTATAAATTGGATGTACTACGTGTTACAAAAAACATTTCGTATTTTTGATCCTTAATAGTTCAAAAAGTATATATCAGATACAATTGTCATTGATATGAGTAATAGCTGAATAGTGTATAATTTTGTTGGAGGTGATTTTAATATGAAAACCTGTATCAGTTTCATGAAATTTATGATTACTTTCAAAGTTAAATTCCAGATTTTGGTCAAATTTTAACCCTCTGTACAAAACTTGAACCTTCGCAGAAACTTGTATGTGAGTTTGTGCTTACAATGACCCTGCAAATGGACATGGATACCACCTGTTCAGAGCTCTGCTCCAAGGCACATGACTGCTTTATTAATCATGATGGATTCCCCTGGGCACTGCTAGTCTGAATTCATGGCAAAGGGTGAAATGCACGCACATGAAAAAACGTAAACTCATGTCTCCATATGCTTACATACACCACATTTCAGAATGAATAAAGGCTGTGATAGTGGAATTCCTCATAAATAAATAATGAATAATTCAAATCATGGCCATTGTCCAGGACCATTGTCTGGGTGTCAACTACACACGCCCATACACACCAGTAACTCTTGAGCAAAGTTGAAATTTTGTATACAGAGGGTTGGAAACAGGGCAAAATCTGAAACCTAACTGAAAAATTACTGCTTAATTTAATGAAACTGACTTATGTTTTCATTTTCAAATTACCTCCAACAAAATTGTACACTATTCAGCTATTGCTCATGTGTTATCTGATATATAGTTTTTGAACTAAGGATCAAAAGTGGGAAATGTTTTTTAGTTGCGCGTTGCAAATGCATACCTTAAGATATAACCGGCATATACAATACTCTAATGCACGCGTTGCAAGTTGAAAGAAGACAAAGCGAGCAGGACGCATACAGATGAATGAATACTGTACGTGGGTTTCTATGACATCACCCTAAAATGTTTGACTGAAACAGCAAAATTGATAGACGTGTATCATAGTTGGAAGTAAATAGATATATTGCCTAAAGATAACTGTTTGGATTTGAATAGAAGGGATAACGATAAAGTACATGTACAATAATTTATCTGATTGGATTTATAACGGGGGTAGCTATCTCGTCGTGTCGAAAGTTTGATAGAAATTAGACTCCATTATCTTTGGTGTTTGGTTTGTTGACTGAAGAATAAGTAAGACTGATCACTCGTATCATAGCTGAACATTAAGACTTTTAGTTTGAAGTAGCCGAACGGAGTACCTCTCTACCGAGCATTCTACTTGCTCTTTTTAAACCCACTACACTGGACTCCCGTTATAACGGAGTCCTTGGGACCGGCAGTTTTCTTTCGATATATCGAAATTTCGTTATAACGGAACAAAACAATAAAAGAACATAGAGCCGATAATTTTGCGATCTTGATTTTTATTTCCTTATAACCGTCTTCGTTATAACGGGAATGCATTGTTTTTCTCCACACGGGACATGGTGTATAAGTGTGAGTAGGCAAGGTAGGTGTGTGTGTGTGTTTGCGTGTGTGTTTTTGTGTAAATCGTGTCATGCATCAAATGAAAAGCAGAGAATGGGGAAATAACGTCATACCGTTATCAGAAAAACGACTTCTCCCGACAGATAGCTCCTTTTCTTGTATCGCGACACACCATCGAGTGGTGTGCTCTCTCTGTCCCTTCCATTATCATAATAAATTTGTGACCGTGCACCTCAAAACGAACATAAAGTCGCACACACTAATTTTGCGTGAGGACTGAAAATAAGTGAAATAGGTCATCCTAGCCGAACTTGACTTTTTCATATTTTCTGAAAGAGCGGGTCTTCTTTTACATTACGCTAAAATTTGGTATCATAAAACGGGCAGGAAAGTGTGTTTTTTTAGCAGTTTATCTCGAACATTTTTGGTAAAATAGTGCGATTAGGTGTGTCTTTACAGTCCCTTTTTCATTTCTGAAAAACCTTGTCCCCACTCTTCACTTTCAACTCTAATAACTTTAAAAAAAATTGTGCTACTGCTTTGAAAGTTAGCATTGATTATGGACAGAATATGTTAATGAGGCATGCTTAATTTTAGTTTAATCTGATAATCCCTTCATTGTTGTTACTCTGGTGGTTTACTACCTGTTTTTTGTCACATTCATCGCACAGCCAGCACGGTTTGGTAAAGATTAAGCGCTTGAATAGACACTGTACTTCAGAGCCTCTTTTCTCAGTTCCCACTTTTCCTGAGTTTGTGCTTTCTTTTCAATATTTAGATAGGTTAGAAGAGTTCATTTGATTTGAGTTATACATCATTTTAAAGCTTAAAGTCTGCTCTTTCAGAATCTGGTCTTAACTAAAAATTCATGTCTGGCGACTTTTTGTTTGTTTTGAAGTGCAGGGTCACATTTTATCTATCATTATAATTGTCCTTCAAAGGCTTGTGATAGAGGTCACGACAGTATGAGTGCATATACTCCCTCCTAACGAATGAAATAAATATATATATTCAACTCAAAGACAGAAACAAAGATTTTGCTCACCACGCAGAATCGATGCCTTGTAATGCAGATCACGCAGACAATGATGCTACAGAGATCAGGAAATGACACTCATTGAACGCACCGACATTGGCGACTTGTGCAACTGGCTGTATTTGAACATAATTTATTACACATACCTAAATCATTGCTATTTCTGATATCTTATATCCGAATGCCTCGCAGATCGATTTCCAAGTCCAGACTCTGCTACTTACAGTTCTTATCCCGCACGTCGAGACGAATAAACATTGAACAATAAAATGTTCCGTTCCTTTCGGCAGTGGCCGCGAGTATATTAATTATGATGGCCAATCAACGGCGGAGCCTAGCGACAAACCAGACCCCAGATGATAGTTTTCGCTATGCAGGATATTGCAGCGTCAAACCAGCCTATATACCCTTTGTGACTGCTGGGGAATTCCCCCTTCTTGAAAATAGCACAGATTGACGTCAGCCACAAAATAAAAAATGATAAAAAATGAAACAACTGAAAACATGTCACGCGATCAGCAAATATTAGCATTAGTAGTGGCCCGACGGAAAACATAGAATGACTCGTTGATCCAGTTTTGCACATGTTCAAGGGTGCCGGAAGCGGGGGAGGTGGGGGGGGGGGGGGCGGGGATGGTCTAGCTTTTGGACTCTTTTGGACTCTTTTTACTCGTAGCCTTGATTCAGTGTACACGACAAGCCGTATGAGGGCGTGACACCCGAGGCTTGCGATACGCCCACTAAGAGTTCTGTGGATACACCGAGAACTGCGATACCCGTTGGGCGCGCAGTCTCTCGATTATCGCAATCAGAAAATTTGCGCCCTCTCTTGGTCTGTCGCAATTGGCAAAATATCAGACCAAGGAAAAGGGGACGGAGCCCAGACTAGGGCAGGGGTGGCACTTGCCCCCCTCCGAGTTTTTGCGCCCCCCCCCCCCGTGCCCCCTGTAACAAATAATTAATTAATTATTTAAAGACCAAAATGAACAATACACTAACAATATACATTATCATATCTATACACTAATATTAACTTATGAGTGAATTTAGTGTATACATGGTAGCCTCGCATATTCGAGTGTGCCTGCTGAAACATAATTTAGTAATCCTTACATTTTCCTTTTCTTCTCTGCTTTCTAGCAGTATAAAAATACTTTTTATTTCTCGAACAATGCGATCACGTTTAAACTTTTAATGAATGCATTTCAGACGAATGGCAAAGATAAAGTGGCTCGCTGGCTCTGCCCGTACTTATGGTAAAAAATTTAATGAATAGTTTTCATAAGTTATGATCATAGTCCTTCCATGCCTTCGCAGTGATTCTCTTTTATTTTGTTTGGTTATACTATACTACTTTAGATTGCTTCGATTGGTTTAATTCTTAGATTAATAATTTTGAGCTGATTCAAACATGTTAAGTCAACATAACGATATGATTCAACATGTCAAAATCGGAGCGGAGTGAAATTGCGCTTGTATGACAGATTTTACTGACCATCCCCCCCCCCGAAAAAAAAAAAGAACGAAGGTAGGGTATGGCCGCTTCGATTCATCTTAATCGTCCTTTTCATACTAAATTAAGAACACACACACACACACACTCACACAAACCTAAAAACGATGTCGACCGTGACTAATGACATCAGAAATGAAGTACTAAAACGAACAAGGATATGAATAGAATAAACCATTTTCTTCCTCATTTCAAAACCAGAAGACGCCATAAGCTATACAATCGACTTTCAAACAAAAAAGCAAATGCGATATATGTTAACTCCAATTTTATCAATGTTCATGCCCTTTTCATGGTTTTCATTCTGATTACAGTGCGGCAATGATTATTAGAAATAGCCTTGAACATGTAAAATGATTTCCCGGCACCTCTCTTTGTGGTTAAAGTCTACATTAACTTCCAACTCCCCCCCCCCCCGTAAAAAAAAAGTATTTTGAACTAGAAATGCCGCTATGGCGACTGATGCCTCCGCTATAATGCATGATTCTCCCAATAGGTGTATAGTACAATGTCTTCACAATGTGTGATCCATGACATTTTCACATAACTGGCAAAACATGGAAATGACAGGTTTGTCAGAAATGTCTTGAACTGGGTTTGCCATAATTTTCTAAAAGTGCAGGTATACATATTTGGGGAATTTTGGGGAAGTTTATGCATTGAGTAATTTCAAAGGTATGAAGAAAGAGTGTGATAACGGTACCCAAAATTTTTTTTTTTTCATTGAAACCTGGCCTTTGACCCTTAACCTTTGACCTTCTGGCTTGAAATTTCCTGGAGAATCTCCATTAGGTAATGCATGTACAGTGTACTAAGTTTTGAAACTAATAATGCAAGCATTGCATTACTAGTATATGAGGGAAATAGTAGAATTTTTGAGGAGTTGCCTTGACCTTTGACCCCTGACTATTGACCCATGACCCCTAAATTCCCTAGAGAATCCCTGCCAGACAGTACATGCGTATGTACCAAGTTCCATGAAAATACATTGAACCATTCGCGAGAAAAGTGATATTGCAACATTTTCACCTAACCTTTGACCTTATGACATGAAACTCTCTCTGGAGAATCTTCACACAGTAGTACATGTCCACACCAAGTTTCAAGAAAATACCTTCGGGCATTGCATAGATATGGGGGAAATTGCAACATTTGTAGAATTTGACCTTGACCTTTTGACCTTTGACCTCTTGCCAATGTCACTAAAATCTACTCAACTAATTGTCCCATCATACATCATCCTTGGACCAAGTTTGGTGAAAGCTGCTTCATCCAGTTTTGGGTTATCACGTAAACAGATAAATTTTAGGATTTGACCTTGATCTTTGACCTTTGACCTCTGTCCGATTTCACTGAAAAACTAATCAAGTAATTGTCCCATCATGCATCATCCTCCAACAAAAGTTTGGTGAAATTTGATCCATCCAGTCTTGAGTTATCGCGTAAACGGATATAATTTCATGATTTGACCTTGACCTTTGACCTTTAGCTAATTTCACCCAAAATCTAATCAACTAATTGCCCCATCATACTTCATACTTGGACCAAGTTTGGTAAAATTCCAGTAAACATTACTCAAGTTATCGCGTAAACGAAAGCGGACGGACGTACGGACGTACGGACGGACGGACAACCCGAAAACATAATGCCTCCGGCACCACTTCGTGGCGGAGGCATAAAAACCCGGAAAAATGCTGTATTCTTCAAGAAGAATAGTAATTTGCGTTTGAAACCTCTAAAAGAAGATGTGAAACATTCTTCTCTATCTTTTCTACCCGCATTTACTCGCATTGCGGGTCTGTTCTATTTTTCATATATAAATTCCAATTTACAGAATATTTGAAGAGTTTGTTCGCAAAAAGTCAATTTTTGAAGATTTTGAAGTACGGTCTCCGTCATAAAGTACAATATAACTCCTTTTAAATAATATATTGGTCACTACATATGAAGGTGCTTTTTTGAAGTTATGGTCAAAAGAAGCAAAAATTTTCTTATTATTCTCTTTATTTTTCTTGACCTTTAATCGCAAATATCTCCATTTGGCAAATATGGACTTATCGGTTTTTGCGAACAAACTCTTCATTTGGTAATTTATTGTTGTCTATACACATCATGTCTCAACACTTTACATCAAGCTAACTTAACTTCTCTTAAAGGTATGGTATAGTGTTGGTTAAGGTGAGGATTCAGCTTCTTCTTGTTATTTTGCGAGATACTTAAAAATCACTCAATGAAATGTTAAAGAGCATACATAAGAGGAATTCAAACTTTGTTAAAATGAAAATCAGTTTTGAAATGACTAAGATATCCAAAAAACAAAATAAACAAAGCGATCCTAATAAAAGGCGAGTCAAAGACAATTGACTCGCGTCTCATTTCATCATATTCACAAGTACCAGCCACTTTCTAGGGAAAATATGTCTTTGTGATTATAATTACTTGTCGCCGGCCCTACCTATAAAAGATAGGTACAATAGTATGGTAGAGACACGGGGATGCGCGAATAGAACTTGCGCCAAAAAAAAAAAATGATACAATAAAAATGAATTTACTCGACTTGGCATGCCGTGGTAGTTAACTAATACTACTGTCAATAAAGAATTACACTTGCAGATTATTCTATTTCAGTTTTATTTGTGAAAATTAAGTGTAAAAGTGATAAAACCGGCTTTTCAGGAGGGTAAAGCTTTAAAAACTTTCACATGAGACAGCTATGATTTACACTTTTTTTTCACAAACTTATTTTGTTTTGTATACTTTATCATTAAGTGAGATTTCATTTCATTTAATGGATAAACAAGCAAAATATAGCCAACGTTATGTTGACGATCAAAATGAGTCTTCAGATTGCTGAGCAAGACGACGGCATCAGACATCGATCATCAACGGCACCAATGCAAGTTTTTTTTTAATTTTTTAAATACATGAATAGGAACTATTTCAATAATCACAGCCAGTTGGAAGCTCCGCCGAGAGAAACGGCACTTAACCGTTTTCAATTAACTCAGAGAACACAGAAAATGGTCCAAAGTCTTTGTTTTGTTTGGCGCATTCACTTTCATCTTTGATATCGCAGACTTACGCAGACTTATGTGCATTCAGGGATGATAAAACTACCACAGCCGCTTTATCATTTTGAGTGGCAGCTATGCACGTAATGACTGTGCACGTGTATGCTATGTATACATGCATGTATCGTATATAGGCCTACATTGTTTGGTTTTAGCAAAGTAAACGAGTCTTGATAACATAAACAGATAAATGGGAATTCAGTTCTTGTGATTAAAGGAATACTTCATCATCACCTTTTACCTTATACTTGATTTTGACCCCGTTAGTATCTATAACGCACTTAAGATACAAAATGATTCTATGTGCATTCACACATTACACAGTTCGAAGTGTGTGATTCAGACGCACTGGTACATGTTATATTCTTTGCCCGCTTCCGCTTCACTGATACTATTTCACTTTGGACTATTTCGCTTTAGAAACCTGCCCCCGCCCCGTAACATTTGTCATGTATCACTTAACCATGATCATCAACCATATATTACTTATAAAACCATGTGCAAAGGGTGGTGTACGGGTGTGCAACTTTTAATCTGTGTATACAGGGCTATGTTACTGGTGCAGTTACAAGCAACAACAAATTTAAATTATTATAGCAGCCTCATGTTTGTTGAGTGAAGTGTGAAATATATACGGGTTTATTTCAAATAAGTGTGAACAACACATTAAATGTTTTTGCAGTGAAATCTTAATCACGTAAAGATAGGCACCAAAAAAAAAAAAAACGGTTTCAAAGGGTTAAAATATGGCAGTGTGACTGGTTTAAGGCCAAGCTCTACTGAATAATAGACGGTGAAACACATCGAAATGTGACATACTAGAAATTCGTATACCTGACTAAGTTTCACGCTAACGCTTATATAAATATATAAAACACGTCAAGAGCGCCAACCAGACGGAGTCATAATAAAACATAGACTATTGTGTTTAGATCATTATGGTGAAAGACCACTATATCCATAAGTTTACTGAAGTATGATAGAATCAAATCGTACAAACAGAATTAAAGAAGTTATGAAAAATCATGTGCCATGTTATAATCTCATGTAGTACTAACCTTTTTTTTTTGTCATTGACTCAGTCCAGCTCCCGATGACACTAATTGCTTTATGGAGAGGCTTACCAAGACATTTTACCCCGTGACACGCGTAACTCTCCATGCTGATGTGCACTCCATTCCATAGTGATCCTTTCACACATTACTGTGAACCACATGAACTAGAAACCAAGTACAAGTGTATTCCTTTACTAAACTGCATATACAGACGAGACGTAACGAGGACACTATGGCAATTCTTAATTCCTAGACAGTCTATTACCCGGGCGAGTAACATCGTTCATGTGATATATCAATCGTGTAATTTGATATCTGTCAAAATTAGTGTTTATTCTCTGTTTCATATTGCTGTGTTCAAAATAAAACTGGATGGTTCTACCAAGAATTGTATGACTCGGAAGCCTCCAAACCTACCCAATGTTGGGGATAGGAATTATGTCAGCAGAGTAAAAATAATGTAATATTTCCTCCTTTTTTTTTGGTGGGGGGGGGGGGGAGGGGGCTGAGGGCCGATGAGGTTCAGAGGTCAACCATATCTCCCCCCCCCCCCCAATTCGCCGGATGTCAAGAATCTCGTGGTGAAACGCTTCGGCGTTCGTCATTTTCTCATCATCTTAGAAATACTACTATACCGGTAGGCCTCTACATATAGACAAAGAGGTGTCGATATCCCTGGTGCGACAGGATACACGTCCTTAACACTACATAGTATTTTGTTGTTTTATTTCAGCACTTCATTGTTGGAACACGATGACGTAAGTATATATATAAAATAGCATACATACTTATAATACAGGCCGGCAGTGCACGACAAAAGTTATAGTGCACGCAAAATATAACGATTGCAAACGATAACCCACTATCGATTTGATATCGGTTTTTGCTCCCTCATTTTAATCATCGAGTACTTGAATCCCGCACCTTATCAACGCGATTGCGCCCCAGCCGCGATATGTTTTGCTCGATATTATCGTTATTCTCAATTCTCGCAGGCTGGCAGGCTGGCTATGCCAGCAACTTGTCTGTGTGATGGGACTTGACTTTCAGCGGTAGATTTAAACATGGAAGCTGAAATGAACAGGTTCGCTACTTTTAGAGAGACTGATCTATATAAACAGTATCTTAGACAATAAGGACACAAAGGATGCCATCAAATACGCCCTACGAATTTTGGACTCCTACTGTTCTGAAAAAGGAATCAATCCGACGGATATTAGGCCTACTGAGCAAGTCAACCCAAGATTTGTGCCGCTTTCTCCGTACATTCTACGTGGAAGTGCGCCGTGGAAATGGGCAGTGTGTGGTGTGTACAGTATACGCTAAGCGCTCTTTGATCACGCTACGCTATGAACTTTACTACGACATTCACAACACACTCTCGGAATCCGCATGTGCAGCAATGGGGCCTGGCACGAGCCTTGTGTTTAAATCCAGTAGATCCCTAATCCTACAAAACATCATCTAGTCCTGGTCCTGGACCCACAGTGCAGTAAGTAGGGCGTCTAACGTGTTACTGTTCGTTGACCTATTGTAGGGTCAAGTGTTAACTAGCTCTGTTTGCTCGTAAGTGACGTACAGTACAGTGTACGTAGATCTAGTATAAAAACGTTAGGCCAGGACCCCTAGGGCCCTAGGCCTAACCTATTGTAGGGCCTAGAAAACGTTAGATATAACCACGTAGACCCTAGACTCTATAGTTGAATTTGGATCTTCAGGATTTTGTCTACACAGGTTCAAATAAACTGGTATTGCTTGTGTAGACACGTGCAAGTGTTAGAAATGATCTAGGCTTATCTTGACTGGGTATGTATGCTATTTTATATATCACATAGTGCATGACATCTTATTGCGCTATAACAAGTACCAAGCACCTCCAAATTCTGAATTTGCCCTCAGGCAATTATATTCAATTCGGCCTGCGGCCTCATTGAATATAACTGGCCTTCGGGGCAAATTCAGAATTTGTCGGTGCTTATATTGTTATAGTGCATTCAGCCTCATGCACTATATATATAATAGTAGGCCTACAATAGTACCGCAAATGTTTGTGCCCATCATTTGTGCCTGTTTGTGCCAGTTTTTCCTCAGTTTTGGCCACCACTACTTGCACCCAAGAAATGTTTTAGGATAAACGTGCCATTTTCCTTTACCTGGAGATTCCAAAGAAGCAATGGAGTGAGTGGATATCATTATTTTGGATTTTGAAGCCCACACTCTTGCCAGTAAGTGTTCACAATTCTGACTACCTCTTACTACTTCAGTCCCACTTCGATATTTTCGTGTGTCTTTGGTGGTGACTTTTTCCTGCCCCAGCATCTATCGCCTGCTCAAAAGCCAAGCTCTTGCCTATAATGGCAACCCGAAACACAAAAGCGCTTGTGAAAGAAATTCTGCAAGACAATGAAGTGCTTTCCGTGATAAAGGCGGCTGTAATGGAGGCGGTGGAAATAAAGCTGAATGAGGTGTTGACTTGCCTGGAACAACAGGAGAGTAAAGTGCTGGACCTGGAAAACAAGATAGACAGGTGTGAAAAGGTAATCAAGGATCTGAAAAAAGAAAATGAGTCGCACAGACAAGAGTCAGCTTCTCTCAAAAGGAAACTGGATGAACAAGAACAATACTCCAGACGTAACTGTGTGAGATTTTTCGGCATTCCAGAAGCAGAGGGCAAACCCGAAGATACCGACGAGACCATCATGCGCGTTGCTCGGGAGACAATGGGTGTTGACCTTCCCCCATCTGCCATAGACAGAAGTCACCGTATCAGGCGGATGAATCCCCCTCCTGAAGGTGCTGCCAAGAAACCAAGACCGATCATTGTCAAACTTACGTCATACAAGTACCGCCAACTTCTGTTCAGCAACAAAAGAAAGCTCAAGGAAGCCAGAGGGAAGAACAAGGGCATCAGCCTGTACGAGGATCTCACCGATGCAAGGAGAGCTCTTCTCTGGGAAGCATTTCACCACATGAAGACGCCGAACAGCAAGATACAGCACGCGTGGACCATGGACGGGCGGGTGTTTGTTGCGTTGAACTCTGCAGGCGGACATTCCACAAAGTGATCCATTCCAGAAGAGACCTAGATATGTTGTAAACCGAAAAAACAGCTATATTAATCATGTATTCTCAAAATTATTCACTATACAACATTTTGATGAAAAACAGTGAAATCTCCAGGTACAACAGATTTTCTTTCTTTCATTCTCTCTATAGTGTCTGGTTTATGCTTTGAATAATCGTGCTTAATTAGTTATCTGTAGGTGTGTGTGTGTGTGTGTGTGTATTGAACGCAATTTTAAGTGTGTATTGTGTATGTGTGTTGTAATGGTGCCTGACAAAAAATCACTCTTACAATCTCTGAAACGATATGATATGAAAGCAGTATCTCAATATCCATCTCCTCCAAATGACAGCAATGATGAAGACTTTGAACCCTCGTATGCCTTTTATACTCCTGATGAATTTAACAAAAATAAGATTATGTCTGCAAAATTATTTTCTTGCCTGCATGTGAATTGTAGAAGCATGAATAAAAATTTTGATAATATGATGTCATTACTTAATGTTCTTGATGTACAATTTTCAATCATAGGTATTTCTGAAACGTGGTTAAGATTTAAAGATTCATATTTTGATATAAATGGGTATAATTTTGAGTGTAATGGTAGAGAAAATAGGAGGGGTGGAGGAGTTGCATTATATATAAACAGCAAATTAGATTTTAAGTGTAGATATGATTTAAATGTGAATGTTCCATGTTTTGAGTCTATATTTATCGAGATGAAAAATTTTGATAAGAATATCGTAGTCGGTGCTGTATATCGCCCACCAGATCAATATGTGCAATCTTTTACTGAAATTTTGAATGAAATTTTGATGACTGTAAATAAAGAAAATAAGTTGATTTATATATTAGGAGATTTTAACATTAACTTATTGAATATTTCTGTTTGTCAAAAGGCAGCTGATTTTTTTAGATGTTTGTATGGTAAATTGCACATACCCACTTATTCATAGCTCAACTCGCATGGTAAATAGTACAGCCTCTTTACTGGACAACATATTTACTAATGACTTAGAGGATATGTTTACTGGTATATTATTTGCAGATATAAGTGATCACTTTCCAATATTTTCTTTTTCTCATCTAGAGTTAGATTTTCATAATTCTGATCCAATATATAAGCATGTCATAAATGATGATAATGTTTGTCAATTTGTGAAAGAGGTAAATGAGGTAAATTGGAATATAAATGTTAGCGATGTTAATGTAGCCTATGATGAATTTTTGAAGAAATTTCAGTATATTTATAATTTGTGCTTTCCTCTGAAAAAGATTGGTGAAAAAAAGGTCAGAAACAAGCCATGGCTTAATAAGGATTTAAGAAAGTTATGTCATAAAAAGTATATCATGTATAAAAGATATTTGAGAAAACGTACTCAAGAGAGATATGACAAATATAAAGTATTACGAAATCATGTAACTCAAGAAATTAAAAATGCAAGAAGATTTTATTTTAAAAAGAAATTTGAAAACGCCTCTGGCAACATTAGAAGCACATGGAAGATAATAAATGGCATTATTGGCTCAGGAGTTAAGAAGAATGTACTACCCACGACTGTTCATTGGAATGATAAAGATGTTACTGGGAAATGTGCAATAAGTAATGCATTTAATGAATATTTCATTAACATTGGAGAAAGTGTGGCAGAACAATGTGATGATATATAATACGACAAATGCATGCAATATGTTCGTAAAAACCCATCAAGTGCCTTTTTCTTGCCATGCTCTCCAAGAGAGATCATTGATATTGTGTGTAAATTAAAAGATACGAGTCCTGGTTTTGATAATGTTGATGTAGCTATTATAAAGAAAGTTATTCATATTTTGTGTATCCCAATATGTGCAATAATCAACTTATCATTTACTACAGGTACTGTTCCTGATCAAATGAAAATTGCAAAAGTTATCCCTATTTTTAAAGGTGGAGAAAAAGAACAGATATCGAATTACCGTCCCGTCTCTATTTTACCGTTGTTTTCAAAAATTTTAGAAAAGTGTGCATATACACGCATTGTAAAATTTCTGGATAAGTGCAATATCATAACAAATAGTCAATATGGTTTTAGGGCAGGTCACTCCACATCTTCTGCCATTATTGAATTTGTTCATAAAGTTGTAAATGTTTTTGATAATAGAGATGTAATGATAGGGTTATTTTTAGATTTAAGTAAGGCATTTGATACTCTTAATCATATTTTATTGTATAAGCTTTATTTGTATGGAATTCGTGGAGTAGTATTGAAATGGTTTGTAAGTTATTTAAGTAATCGTAAGGAGTTTGTGACCTCTGAAGCTGTAGAATAAAAAAATGATGTCAGTAAGATGCGGTGTGCCCCAGGGATCTATTTTGGGCCCACTCCTTTTTTTGCTCTACATTAATGACATAGTCAATGTTTCTAATAAATTACAAATGATATTCTTTGCGGATGACACGAGTGTGTTTATGTCCGACAATGATCATCGTGTACTTCAGAGTAATTTCAATAAGGAATTTAGTAAACTTGTTGATTGGTTTGATTGTAATAGGCTTATGATAAATGTAAATAAAACAAATTATATAATGTTTACCAATAGAAAGATTAAGGTATGTGATATACAGATTAAATTTAAAGATGTATTGATAAAGCAGGTTAATTCAACAAAATTTCTTGGTGTCATAATTGATAATAAGTTGAACTGGAATGAGCACACTCGAGTCATCTGCAACAAATTAGCCAAAAATGTTGGAGTTTTTACCAGATTGAAAATTTTACCTAAAAATATTTTGATTACATTGTATAATACCTTAACTCTCCCGCATTTGAATTACTGTTCGGTAATATGGGCCAATTCTAGCATGTCAAATGTGAATAGAATATTATTGCTTCAAAAGAAACTTATTCGTTCGATAAATCACAGTGATTATTATGCCCATACTACTCCAATATTTTACCAATTGAAACTTTTGAGGTTTCAAGATATTTATATTTATCAGTGTGCAATATTTATGTATTTGTGTTTTTAATATGATTCCTAAAAGTTTATTAGATTATTTTAAGTTATATACTAATTGTAGATATAATATGAGAAATGTTAACGTATATAATGTTCCTTTTGCCAGAACCTTGCCGTCTCAAAAATCGATATTTGTCAATGGACCTAAAATATGGAACGGAATTCCTCCTGATATTCGAGGCAGCACATCATTACGATTATTCCAAAGGAGATACAAGTTATACCTTCTAAATCAATACATTGAATTTTCTGATTGTTAGGCCGTTTGTGTTTAGGCGTACGTACAAGTGTATGTGTGTGTGTGTGTGTGTGTGTGTGTGTGATAGGTGTGTACAGCCATGTTTCAACTTGCTGAAATTGAGATTTTTTATATTTATCAAAAATATTTCCATGATATGATTTGTTATAATACATGTGTATATTTTTTTCTGGAGACAGACTTAAATATAAGGCCGTGCCTTTCTGCTTGTCTCCTAACACTATCCAATCATTTTGTTTTGTTATACTTCTCATGAATGTTGTTGTACCTGATAATGCTTTTGTGTAGTCTAATTGATTGTAATGCTGAATGTTTTCTGTTATATGTTGATTTGTTTTTATGGAAGTGTTAAATAAACCTGAAACCTGAAGTATTTAAAGTATATCGTGTACATTACTAACATTCCACAGCAACTTGTAATCAATTTCATAAACAACGAGTAATAATATCATATTGGTATCAAACCTAAAGAGGCACAATTAAGTAAAAGACATTCAGCTCATCGTGGTGGGTAAAATGTATGTCATAATAAATATACAGTAGATGTTCCACGCACCCTCATATTATGTGACCGAAGTCCCAGCCACAATATCCTTAAAGAAGAAATCCACCCCAAATAAGTAAACTCCAAAAGAAAGAGAAAAATATTCCTTTGCGAACGATACAAAAATAACAAGAATCGGAACAAGTAATAAGGACGATATGACATTTTGAAATTTCACATTTTTTTCGGAAAACATTTCTTCACCAGTCCTTTTGAACATTCAAATCAGCAAGTTGACGATGTCATGCTCTCACCATTGCTCATTCATTTCCTTCACAAAAATGACAAAAATCTCGTATTCCAGCTGTATAAATACAAATCTTGTCTCAAAACCACCAAAAATAGAAAATAACAAATGTTCAACTCTGATATATCTCGGTATAGGAATATATTTTTACTTTTATCAGTTTATAATTGTTTCTTTTTTTTTCGAATTTCGACGTGTATAACATGTATGAAAATTGTGAGGGTATATTATCAACACGCTTATTTGAATATTCATAAGGACTAGCTGGTGAAGAAATGTTTTCCGAAAAATATTAAATTTAGAAATGTCATACTTTCCTTATTTCTTATTTAATTTTTGGTATTCTTGTATCACTCTGTAGGGAATATTTTTCTCTTTCTTTTGAAGTAACTTTTGGGGTTGCTTTCTTTTTAAAATCAAAATAATGAAAAAGCATGTTTGGCTTTTTGAGCGGCTATTAATCTAAATGACGAAGTAAAAAGGGGAACTAGTTATAGGTTGCATACTAGTCAGAATAATGATAAAGGGTCTATCAAAGTACAACTGTATTTGTAACGATATATAGGAGGAGATGCATCCATGAAAAGAATCATTAAATTTAAATTTTCTTCCCCTTTGCAGTATTATCGTATAGAGGAGAATAATACACAAAAACCACGAATTGTGTTACCTAAAAAAGTGATGGATAGCCCCCCTGCATTTTTGTCGAAAAATGAAAAAAAAATGAAATTGAAATTGTATCATATCGACGATGAGCCGCGGCAAATTTCAAAAGCTTAGAATAGACTGACAGCATTTTCATATTAAGAAAATTACAGTTTCAGATAGGATTAAAATTTTTTTCTCAAAACGTGGTTCCTGAATAAATTGTAGGCAGTTGGGTAGGATAACTTGCAAATGACGGGAAATGGAAATTGAGAAAGTGGTGAAAATACCTTATTGAAGACTACTAGCTTTATTGCGAGTTTATTACAGCTCATTAGACAGTTGTGAAACAGGAGTTGTTTACAAAGCGCTCTTAGTTGAACGTGCTTGGTAATCACAGTCAGAAATTCGGAATGTTTTAGGTATTCAAGATGACCATGTCACCGATGTATCAGAAATTAGTGTCTGGAATTAATGTAGTCCCTATTTGTGATATGTAATTTGGTATATGTAGTTGGAAAATAGAAGGTTGGATTGGTGTGTTGAGAAATAGGAGTGAGAAGGATAATTTTCATAATTTTGTGAAATTTTGCTGTAAACAGAAATAGAGAGTAGGGCGGATGAATATTAGTCATTTTCCAGGGGTTGAGTTGCACATGAATGCGCCCTTTGTGCTGGTCGTATGTACCGCGGGAAATTGGGACACTTGCACTGCACAATGCACGACACACACCTCACTTCGCACTCTCGCACACCGTAGGACAAGCAACCTGCCGCAATGGGTTGAGTCTGGCTGTTTTCTGCCTGTTATGATGTCTTTTGGTTTTTGGCAGTTTCTTTTGGACAAGACAAACTGTAAGTCCTTTACATTGTGTTATAGATATCAAGAGAAAGATTTTTGTGACAGTATAAAAATCCGTTATTAGTTAATTGTATACACGTGTACATTGTTATAAAACTGACAGGTGTCGGGTGTAATTTGTTTGAGTTAAACTAATGACAGTATAAATCGAGTTGTTGGAAAGTAAATGGGAGAAGTTTGAGTTGATGTGATTTTTGTTCTATTCACAGAAATAATATGAACTGAGAAATCATTTCTTCTTCTTCTTCTTGCTTGTTCTTCCTCCGGTATTCGGAGATCAGCGGTTATCCGCATTGAGCTGTGATATAAGGTTCAGGCGTGCAAGGTGAATTTTGAGAATGTATCGGAGGCAGTGGGTCGTAATATCAGGAGAGAGAGAGGTAGGTAATGAGAGACAGGGAAACAGAGTGCTAGTGGTGAAGATGAAGATGTCATTTGCTGTGAAATCCTGGATGACTTGGTCTGGAGGGTTGAGTGCACTGATGTGCTGAATCAAAGCAGCTCTATGGGTCTGAAGGGTTGGACAGGAAGCAACAAAGTGGGTTGTGTTCTCCTCCTCCTCTCCACAGAGTCTGCAGATGGGGGTGGAGGACTTGCCTATGGACATCAGGCGGTACTGTGTTGGGTAGGTGCCAGTTGTGAGCTGGGAGCGGAGTCTTGAGGCATTGCGGAGGTGTGGAGGCAGGGAAGCTGGAAACAGACTAGTAGGGGTTGGCAGGCTTCTGCACTGTTTCCATAGAACAAGGGAGTGCCTAGTATCTACGGCAAGGCGAATCTGTGCAATGTGGTAATTGTGGACAGCTTGACGACACAGCCTTCTCCAGCTTTGGTAGTCGATGTTGGGGGTGTCTGAGAGGAGAGGGGGTAAATTCAGCTTGGTAAGAAGCTGCTTCCAGTAGGGGATGGAGGGGGTGTTGCTTGCAAGTGCATGGAGAAGGATCCTGTGCTCGAACCTGTCTGAAGGCAGTGTGACTAGTTGTCCGAGGGAGAGGATAGTGAAGAGATCAGCATGAAGGGAGAGAGGAAGGATGCCTGTCAGAAGGAACACAGCTTCATTAACAGCACTTTTGGGGAGGCCAAGGAGTTTCTTGAAGAGGAGAGCCTGTGCGGAGTCAAGCTTCTCCCGAGAACGTTTGTTGAGCCTCACAACGGCAATCCCATACAACATCCTGGGGACACAGTAAGCGGACCAGAGCTTTGCAATGATGGGTGGCCAGAAGTTGTTCCGCGAGGCTGATCCTCCAATGAGGGAGAACAGTGTATTATATCCCTTGGTGATGATGTTGGGAATTGGGTCTACAGGTTGTGTTGATTTGGTGATGCCTAGGTGGGGGTGTTGGTTGACTTCCTGGATTTGCTCGTTGTTCAGATGCCAGGTGTGAGTATTGTTGCATTTGTGGCTGAAGACTAAGATGGCACTCTTCGTAGGGTTAATCTTGTATTTCCAGGTGTTGGCATAGGTTTGGGTAGTGTTGAGCATCCTTTGCAGCTCTTCTGCTGACGAGGCAATCAGAGCAACGTCATCTGCCAAGACAACTACCCCAGCGTACAAATTATGGAAGTGGCAGCCCAGGTCTTCAGCTCTCAGCACCTTTATGAGCCCATCTATGAAGACGTTGTATAGAAGGGGGAGATGATTCCTCCTTGTCGAACTCCTTTCTGGAGTGGGAAAGTGGAGCTGACTTCACCTTTCCACAGGACCCGACTAGCTGCTCCTTTGTACATTTCGGCAAGAGTGCGTTGGACTTCAGATGGGATTGGTGTGGTGGAGAGCTTCTGGAATAAGCCAGAATGCCATACACAGTCAAAGGCTTTGGCTGCATCTAGGAGGGCTAGGTATGTTGGGTTTTTTCGGACAGAGTTGAGTTCTAGGATCAGCTGAAGGGTGATTGATGTAAGCACACAGGATCTGGTTGCTTGGAATCCAAACTGGAGTTCGTCTGGGATACTGACTCCTGTTAAAGAGTCTTCTATCTTCGGCTTCAGAGTTGTTTCCAGAAGCTTAGACAGTGTTGGGGTCAGCGAGATTCCTCTGTAGCTGGATGGGTCATTAACCGCTTTGTTTCCTCCTTTGTGTAGTGGGATGATGAGAGCCTCTTTCAGAGGTACAGGAATATGTCCTAGTCTGATGGAGTTCTGGAGCAAAAGGAGAAGCAGCCTACGGAGGATAGGACCTGAGTGGACCAGGTGCTCAGTGGTGATGTTGTCGAGGCCAGGAGCTTTGCCTGTCTTGAGCTTCAGGATGGCATCATCGATATGGCGTGAAGTGAGAGTGAGAGTGTTGTCCCCTGTGCCTTGCATGTTGTTATTGTGAAGTGTTGCATTGAAGAGCTGAGAAGAGGATGGTGGTTGAGTATCTGTGCCCTCTTGGTGGCGTGTAGGTGGAGGGTGTGGATCATCTCTATCGGCATCGGCTGAGAGGTCTTGGAAATAGGCATGCCAGCCCTCCATGACCTTCTTACCATGGAAGGTGATGTCCTTGTAAGTCAGGAGGGGGAGGTCCTGTGTTAGGGAGTTACCACCCCTATTTAGCTTTATCAGCTAATAGAATAGGGTGTCATTCCTTTCATTGGCAAGCTCTAACTTCCCTTGTGTAGCTAGCCTTTTGGATGCTTCTGCTTGCCTGAGGGATCTTCTGAAGGAGCGCTTGGCCTCCAAATATGACGTCCACAGAGGGTGCCCATCTTTTGGTTTGCCTGCATGTTTCCATTTTTTCCAGCTTGATAGGGAGTGTGAGTAGGCACTCTTCACCTCCTGGGTCCACTGTGGTTTACCTTGCTTCCTGTCTTTGTGAACTCTGTGGGGGAGTTTAAGTGACTGTTTCATCATGTGCTCCTGAAGACGTGCTGACAGACATTCTATGCCATCCGGATCAAGTGTCAGAGAGTGTAGGTCTCGGAATAGAGAGGTCGCTATGGATTCCAGTGGGTCAGTGTAGAGTTCTGCAATGTTGTTGGGGTCTGAGAGCCATAGGACTGTGTATCTCTGGGCTGGGTAGACTGGATTTGGCTTTGGCTTCAGCACTGCATGAGATTCACATCCCCGAATTGTAGCAGGGTCATCTGACGAGAGGTGTGCAGTAACTAGCACTGGGCGGTGGTCTGAAGTGTTTAGTGGGTGTTCCAGGATGATTTTGAGGTGATGGAATAGCCCTGCATCTCGTCTTGGGATGATGAAACCATCGATGTTGGACTTCCTGGAGCCATCATTGGACATGAAGGTGTAGTGAGATGAGGAGCATCTCAGAGCTGTCAAACTACAAAGGTCTTCTGACATGATGGTACTCTTGAGAATCTCTGCTGTGCACTTTCTCAGTGGAGTGCGGGAGATATCTGCATTAAAATCACCTGCAACGATTTTCAGACTAAACTTTGTGTCGGTGGTGTTAAGGAGTGACAAGATGGTAGACAAGCAGAAGTGGTACTCGTTGACTTCATCAAGTGAGGTGCCACTGGGGAGGTAGCAGTTAATGATGAGAATCTTCTTAGATGTGGAGACATGTCGAGTTGAGATGGCAAGAACTCGAGTAGTGTTACACCTGAGTTCTTTTGTGTCCATGAATTTTGCTTTGCGAAGGAATGTAGCGAGACCTCCCTTGCCTCTGCCGATCTTGGGAATGCCTGGGTAAGAATCTTCGGCGTGTGCTTTGGCGAACGTGAGGAATTGGGTGTCCATGTTTGAAAGGGACTGGAGCCCGTGTTGATTTGACCAGTGTTCTTGAATACATGTGACATCTGAGGTGCGTAGAAGGTGCTGTATGAAAAGGGAGCTACTGGTGGTGCCTCGTGAGTTGAATGTGCTTAATTTAACTGTGTCAGGGGTGGCAGAAGACTTAGGCTGCTTCGAGCCAGGTGAGATATTTGCTGGTGAAGGTGGTGCAGGTTGGACAGGATCATCTGATCCGTGGGAAAGGCTGGATGCATGAGGAGGTGGATGGTCCATGCTGCGGTCTGCTGGAGTGATTCCAAGAGTGATATGTGTGTTAGTGCCGAGGCTCTGCCCTGGTGAAAACCCGAGGGGATTGGAGTGAAGTGATATGGATAGCTAGCTGCAGTGGGGGGATTTCCATGATGGGAGTACGGCTGTTGAGGCTGTGTAAGCCCCTGACTGTGATGAGCTTGTGTATCAGTGTGTCCTGCTGAGTACTGGGTGGGAGGAGCTTGTGGAGGATTCTGCAGGGTGACAGGATTAGGATTTGGTAGCCTTGGGGTGTTGGTCCTGCTCACAGGATGTAAGGTATGCAGGGAGGCCTGGTATGGGATATTGCTGGGTCGATGTAGTTTGCTTCGAGTAGTTTCCTGTCCTGACGAGTTTCTTGCAGGCTTGGTTTGGAAATCCGGCTGAGTGACTGAGGGTCTCTGTCCGGATATCATGGGGTCTGAGTGTCTGGTTTGCTGATGACTGTTGGTTTTGCCAGTAGGGTTTACTTGTCTTTGGATCTGTCCTGCTGAGAAGAGAGTTCTGTTCTCATTTATTTTGGCGGTCTTTCCCGAGGTATGAGGGTTTGCAGATCCACCTGCTGGAAGTGTTGCTTGCATAGATGTGGGAGCTTTGTTGGGGTGACCAGTTACTTTGTTTGGTGACCTATGTCCACAGGGATCTGGTGATATGGGTCTCTTTGAGGGCTCTCTCATGGGTCGAGGCAGAACATCTGCAGTCCTGTTGCTTTTCTCACGGTAACTGTCATTGGAGATGCGATCAAGTTGAGTAGTTCCAAGGTGTCCACGCACATCATGTTTGACGGGTTGGTGGTAGTGCGTCCTCTTACCGATTGCAGCCTCATTACGACAGCTCGTGTCCGCTGCCTGACTCAATTTCTTGGAGGATAGGCATGGGTCGCTCTGGCTTCTGTGTAGATGCTTCCCACCAGTGTTGCTGCGACCTCCTCCTGCTTGTGTGTGTTCACGGTGAGTGCTTTGCCTTCTGGGGTTTAGGGCATCATCCTTTGTGTCCTTGGAAGCGTACTGGTTATCAGTCACGTGGTCAATTAGGACACTAAAACGGTTAGAGATGGTGAGGGAGTGTTTGTAGGATCCTCTGTGTGTAGTCAGAGAGCTTAAGTGTCCAGAATGATCAGGGGGGATATGATGTTCCTTTGACGCCTTGGGTTGCTTCTCTGGGTAACTTTCCTCTGGAGGAGTGGGGAGTTCATTTTCATCGATGTCATGGTTCAGACAGATAGCAACAAGGTGGTCATTGGCAGATAGGAGTGAGACAATTTCTTTCTCTTTAGCCTCTAGTTGTGACCTGAGGTCTGCAACAAGCTTTTGAGCTTCCCTCTTGTGGTTGGATTCAGAAGTGCGTAGCCTTTTGAGGGTCTCAATTTCATATCTTGCCTGCTGTAGGTTGGATGTCACTTGTTCGTGTTGCACTAAGAGTACATCTTTTGAGAGATTGCTTGCGGCAAGTTGGTCTCTTGTTTCCTTGAGTTTTTTGGAGAGGCTGTCACACTTACATGCAGATGGAATTGGTACATGTTCCTCAGGGGGATCACACGCAGCATCTTGTTTAGGCTGGCTTGGTTGACAGGCTTGACAGTGCGAAGGCTGCTCTGAGGTTTGTGAAGCCTTAGAGATTTTAGGCTGATCTAGGGGGATTGTAATAAGCTTTGTTTGGGAGGGCTTCGACAGTACGGCTCGATGCACTCTGCTTGGACTTGTCTGAGTGGCGTGTGATATACATGTGTGTACTGAGGGCCATGATAGTGTGGTTTGCGTCCCGACTGAGGTGGATGTAGGAGTGTTCATGTCCAAGGACCAGCATGTCGGACATGTGTCAAGCACATCCCTTTGAGTGTTGAGCGATGGAGGGAGGCAGGTTATGTGGTACCATGTTTCACACAGGTTGCATTCCATAGAATCAGTATCTGCCAATTGGTTACAAAAAGGGCAGATACATAGCAACTCAAGAGGCTCTGGAGGGCTGGGAAGTGACTTCTGAGTTTGATCTTGGCAGGGTGAGCAGGTGAAGATGTACTCTGGATTAGGGAGTTCCTTGATCTCTTCATTTGGTAACCCAGTACAAGTGTAATGGAGCCAGCTTTTGCAGTCAGAGCACTGTACTGCGTTGACACATGCATGGGTGCCGCATGAGGTACAGGTGATTTCCTTATCAGCCGTGGAGCACTTGCATGAGCCAGATGTATTGTGTTTTGATGATGGTTGTGATTTGATGTGATTGCTGATATCCTTGAGAAGAGTAGGGAGCTCCTCAGAGTGGAAGAGCTTGGGGTGTGCTTCCTTCAGTTGGTTACATATCCATGGAAAGATAGGGTCAGCAAGGTAGGTAAGGTATCTCCCTTTAAATTGGATCTCGCCAGATGTACACAGGAGAATTATCTCGAATTGTCTTTGCCTTCCTGCTCTCCCTGTCTTGGTTGACTTATTGAGAAAAGCGATCTCGAGTTGATCATTTGGGGATGCTCCTGTCGTGCTTAAGCTGGAGGTTAGATTTGAGTTGTACAGCCTACTGTGATCTCTCAGGAGAGAAAGTACTATGTCCTTGAGAGCATTAAAGACTCTGAGAGGGAACATGGCTACAATCTTTTTGTCACCTTTCTTTGAGGAGACATCTTTGAGGGCAAAGTTTGAAAATGTCTTACCATCTAGGCTGTTACGTTTTCTCTGTGAACCATTACCTACAGCAGAAGTCATGGTGCTTTAAATTACTGACAATTGCTATAAAATTGAGACAGTAAAGCTATAAAGGTACACACTGTAAATTAGATGACCAGGGAAAAGAGCAGGCTTATGAATTCTGTATTTCCCAGGCGTGTATTTATAAGGTGTATGGTAACGTGGAGCTGACAAAGCAGGTCATAAATACAGCATGCAAGGAACAGTCATAAGTCAATGGATGAGGCAGTAATAAAGAAGACTGCAGATACAGACGGCACTGGGTGAGGCATGCGACGTACGGTTAAGGAATACAGACAGTATAACTTGTACAGACAGCACTTGACATGCAACAGACACTGGGAGAAGCATGCAACAGTCACTGGGTGAAGCAAGCAACAGAAATATAACGGATGCAGATGACACTTGGTGATGCATGCAACAGTTATACAGACAATTGCGAAAACAGACGGTATACGATACTTGGCATGGCACGGTGTGCATGTAATACCGGCAGCTAGTCACTGTCTCTGACTGTCACTGGCCTGGGTTGAGCATGTACAAACGGGTAGGACGTACTGCACTTGACTTGTCACAGCAACATGCAACATGGAGCACTGATTGAATTAGTAGTTAATGTAGCACCATGAACGAAAATTGGCGTCAGGAACAGAAATTGACGACACACGGCAGAACTTAGGTTGACTTGCAGCTTAAGTGAAACATTCAGCACCACGACACAAGCACCACTGCACTGGTCACAGTAAATTTTACAGCCAGCCAACATGCAACATTCATACCTTTTCACCAATATAGTATTGGTTTGTTGACTAAAGCGGGGGATGAGGTTGACTTGCAGGCAGTTGCGGGTGCAATTTAGCTGTAGCTGTGAAGAATCAATGCCGTGTCACCGTTTGTGTATCGCTGGTAGGCCTACCGTACACAGTCGGTCTTTTGCAGCAGCGCGCAGATGAGTGATGATGAAGAACCTTGCCGTCAGGCTTACACTGACGCTGAGTGCAGTGTATGGGACTACGTATTGGTTTGGCGCCACTGGAGAGGGCCTGGTTAGATGGCGGTTTATCCAGTAAGACCCCTAAAGATGGCGAGAGTTTCGCTGGTTTTCTGACAGCATTAATACAAAAACGGCCACAAGAACAGAGAACTATTGGTAGAGACACCAAAGTTCACAAAATTATGAAGGAAAAAGGATTGGAGAGGATAGAGTAAATTTAGAGTGACCGATCGCCACTGCCACCGATACACCAATCACCTTTCATACAAAGTATGAATGTTCTCTCACACACGTAGATAATCTACATCGTGTTCCAATTTGTGGTACAACTTGTATTTATTGTATGTCAAAGTGTGAATTTAGGTGGAGGGTGTTTTAATTTGAGTCAATTCAAAATGGCGGCGCCCATGATTTAGATTATTCAAAATGGCGGCGCCCATGATTTAGATTATTCAAGATGGCGGCGCCCATGACTTAATGAGGTTACATGGCGCCAGTTTATGAATCAATCAATGGTTTTCATAGTAATTTCACGCTTTAATGTATAGAATGATCATAATTTTGATGAGTATTGTATTCAAAGTATGGTTAAGTAGATTTATAATTGTGACTCTGCACCTCAAAACAAACAAAAAGTCGCCAGACATGAATTTTTAGTTAAGACCATATTCTGAAAGAGCAGATTTTAAGCTTTAAAATTATGTATAATTCAAATCAAATGGACTCTCCTAACCTATCTAAATATTGGAAAGAATGCACAAACTCAGGAAAAGTGTGAACTGAGAAAAGAGGCTCTGAAGTACAATGCCTATTCAAGCGCTTAATCTCTACCAGACCGTGCTGGCTGTGCGATGAATGGGACAAAAAACCGGAAGTAAACCACTAGAGTAACAACAATGAAGAGATTATCAGATTAAACTGAAATTACGCAAGCCTCATTAACACATTATGTCCATAATTGATGCCAACTTTCAAAGCAGTAGCCCTATCCTTTCAAAAGTTATTAGAGTTAAAAGTGAAGAGTGTGGACAAGGTTTTTCAGAAATGAAAAAGGGATTCTAAAGACACACCTAATCACACTATTCTACCAAAAAGGTTCGAGATAAACTGCTGAAAAAACACACTTTCCTGCCCGTTTTATGATACCAAATTTTAGCATAATGTAAAAGAAGACCCGCTCTTTCAGAAAATATAAAAAAAGTCAAGTTCGGCTAGGTTGACCCATTTCACTTATTTTCAGTCCTCACGCAAAATCAGTGTGTGCGACTTTATGTCCGTTTTGAGGTGCACGGTCACAATTGATTTATTTTCTGAGTTGAATGATTGTAATGTTGATTGAGAAATTTATGTAAAGTTTGATAGAAGAGAATTGAAATTTGTGTTCCTAAATGAACATTATGATAGTACAGTGGTATACTGAAGAATTAATCTATTTATTTTTAGTGTTCATGGGTGAGATGTTCAGCCATCCGGTACTGGTGTTCTCATGTCTGAGGATGAGGGTTCATACTTCCATAGAGCGAGTTGCTACCTGACTTAGGGTAGGCATGAATTATTTATGAGCAATTGTTCATCATGTTTGTGTAATGTGCAACTGTTTATGATACAACTATGAATATTTTTGGTGATTTATCTATTGCTAAAAAGGGGGAAAAGCTTTTGGTATGCAGAAACTGAAACGGATTTATATGGAAGTAATTATTGGAATGTATATGATTTATGATAGTCGCTATGGGGTAATGATTAAATTGTTTATTCGAGTGCATGTTTAGATGGTACATGCGAGTTTAGATGGTGGTTGATTAGAGTTCATTGATACAATACTAGTTCATGTATCGGGCGATGAATGTGTCATTGAGTTTTGTGGATATCCTGGGAAGTTTGGATATTCGAGATAATTGTGTGGATAGTGAGTCCACGAGTGTTGAAGGCAATTTATTGTGTATTGCATCATAGCTTCTATCTTGATCTGCATTGAAAGTAATTACATTTGTAGATTTAGCAAAAAATATATACATATAGTTTTCACATTTTTGGAAGTGCTCTTGCACTGCAAAAAAAGGGGGATCAGCTTATTAAGAAATGAAATGTTGAATACAAACTTATGACTGTTTTCCTGTTTCTTGCAGGGTTTTTTTTTTTTCATTGGCTGATTTACTGACACCAATAAAGTCAAGTGAACTACAATCCTGCGTCCACTCATTCATTTGAGTCCTGGGGTCTATCACCACATCATCACAGCCCCCTAACGTACCACCTATCCACGACAAACTGGCGACGAGGATGGGATGGTCGTCGCAGGGATGTTCGTCGCTTCAAACCCTTTCGTCGAGACGTTCTGCAAGTAGCAACTCTACAGTTTGATCTGATCGGGCGGGATGTCTGGTCGGGTATTCAGCACTGGATCTTCTGCTGGATGTCGTCGTGTCTATGGCGCGAGACTGTCGTCTGATGTCAACTAGGAATCTGGACTGACTGCTGCGAGGGAGAATAGACCTGAACCTTATCTCTACCACCGATGGGACGAATTGGAGGGAAGCTGGGAATCCGGACATAAACAGGACTGGTTTTAAAGTAGAGATTAACATAGAGTTATGCATTGTATTAACACATGTAGAAAATAAGTTGTAAAGTACAATTCTTTCCCAGTGATATTTCTCTCAACAGCTCTTTGTAACGATGGCAGAATCAATGACAGAAATGTTACAAACCCTTACGAGTGTACTTCAGGGACTGAATGTGCAAAAGGCACCACCGCCTGTAAAATTGAGCAAGTATAGGGGGATCCCTCAGGTTGCTGGTGACTTGTCTTTGCAGGAGTGGCTAGATAACTTTGAGAGTTATGCACGACATTATAATCTTGAGGGTAGTGAGAAGGTGCAGTCTCTCATTGATCACTTGGCTGGAGCAGCAAAGGAGGAGGTTCTCTGCAGAGGGGAAAGTGTTAGAAAGGATTGTGATAAGCTGATTGGTGTGCTGAAATCATTGTTTGGGACGGTAGAAACAGTGCAGTCCCTAACCGCAGAGTTTCATAATAGGAAACAGTCTGGTACTGAGACATTGGCAGACTACAGCAGAGCACTTATGCGCATCTACAGCAGAATAGAAAAGGCAGCATCTAGTTCAGACGAGAGAAAGGCCTTAGAACAACTTAGAGATTCATCCTTGAAGGAGAGATTCGTTACCGGAACAAACCAAGCCTGGGTCCAACGGGAACTACGAAGAATCGAGCTCGGTTCGAAGAAAAAGACTTTTATAGAGATGAGAGAAGACGTTCTCGAGTTCTTCCGAGACCAGGAACCCCAGCGGAAGCCAAGGGTGAATGATGCTTACGAGGAAGTAGGTGACGATTGTCCTGCGGCACAGAAGGTTAATGTGGAAGAAGAACACTATCACAAAGAGTTGTCACAACTTCGCAGGGACGTATCTCAGCTTACAAAGTGTGTGAAAACTTTGATGGAGAACCAAACCACAAGTCAGCCCAGAAGACTCGGTGATGAAAGGTGTTATAACTGTTTACAGAAGGGTCACACCAGGAGGTTTTGTACAGAAGATACAGTGTGTTACAAATGTCGGGGACGAGGACATATTAGCCATGATTGTCCGCAGATGCAGAACCAAAATATTTCATCTACTACTTCAACACAAAGCAATGCAACCCAGAACCCTGAGGCTAGGCATGGCAGCGTCGATATACATGCAGAGCGAATGGAGACTGAACTGGTGGATCGGTTGTTAGCCCGAAGCCCCTCATGCACAATGTCAATTGGAGGATTAGAAGTGGGTTGTGTCATGGACACTGGCGCTGAGGCCTCAATCATTCCTGCCTCCTTTTATAATGAGAAACTGAAAGATAGGCTGGGAGATCTGAAGTCCCCAAGTGGTCTTTTTCTAAATGTGATAGGTGTCGGAGGAATTCGCATTCCTATTCATGGATACATTGAAGTGCCCATTGTTGTGAAAGGACAAGAACTGTTAGGAAGTTTCTTGGTAGTATCAGATGAAGCATGTACATCTGAAGTGAACTATCCAGTGTTGCTGGGATGTAACATCCTTAGACATTTGAGGGGAGTGGTGATTTCAGGCAAAGAAGTTAATGTTCCTCAATCTGATGCAGTAGAAACACAGACTTTTAAATTATGTACCACCCAGAAGGAAGTTCTACCACCACATTTCATTCGCAAAGTGGTTTGCAGTTTCCGAGCAACTGTCCAGCAACCAACCAAGGAAGTTATCAACAATGTGATTGTGCGACCATCTTCCATTTCAGGCAATGAATTAGTGGAAGTCCATGAAGGATGTCATTCAGTTCAGTCGGGGAGAGACATAGAAGTGTTGATAGCAAATAAGACTGAAGGAGAAGTACAGTTAGACTCCCATACTATGATCACAGAGGCTTCATCAGTAATTCCAGAGGAAGAAGTACTATTAGATGAGGAAGGAAACAATGTGAAAGTTTCTGTGTGTGAAGTACTGCAAGAACAATTTTCAGAGTGTGTCGTTGAAAACCTTGGATCGGTGAGAGCAACAGAAGATACACCCCAGAAGGAAAGAGAAATTCAAGAGACACCACACTTCCTCGTGTTTGGTAGACAACCTGAACTACCACTAGATCATTTATTGGATCGATTAGATGGAGAATGGGAAGCCAATCATGTTGCAGAACAAGAGAAACCAATCAAGCGAGCTCAGCTAGTAGTTTCTAGCAGACTGAGGGATGCAGCTAGGAAAGAGAAACAGAAGCATGACGAACGTACTACAGATCCATCTTTAGAGATAGGAAGCAGAGTCCTACTCAAAAGGAATGCTTTTGATGGTAGACACAAACTTCAGGACAAATTCTTTGAAGCAACTCACATAATTGTGAATAAGAATGAGTATGAGGATCTTTATGAAGTTAGATCAGCGATGGGTGGAGCATCACGATGGATTAATCGAAGACAAGTTATTCCTGACCCTCGACAGGAAGAACCACATGTTTTGGAAGAAGTCTTACCCAGTGACTGCTCTACCGATGAAGAAATACAATCAGGACGCCTGGGAGATGTTGGCAATGATGATGATGATGATAACGACGATGAGGCGGAAGAGTTTGATTTTCGTCATTTTCGATATTGTTATAATCCACCTGAGACCCTTCATCTGACTGAGGAAATTGTCTGTAGAAGGGGATCAATGTAATGATGGACCTAGACGCTCAGCTCGTAGCAACAAAGGAATTCATCGTAATCCATCCAGATTACCAGTGTCTGCAATCACTGGGTTACCGGTGTGAAAGTTCAGGGTTAAAATATGTGATCAAATTTGATATGACAGTAAATTATTGAGATTTTACTGATTTGAAAGAAAGGAAAGAGAGAAGTATGCTCTTTCACTTGTTGAAATTTCATATGGAATTTTGAGTAATTTATTGGGAAATTTACGGACTTACTTGTAATCTAAAGATTACATATGAAATTTTGAAATATTCGAGACGAATATTTTCTTTCCGGGAGGACATGACGGGAAATGGAAATTGAGAAAGTGATGAAAATACCTTATTGAAGACTACTAGCTTTATTGCGAGTTTATTACAGCTCATTAGACAGTTGTGAACCAGGAGTTGTTTACAAAGCGCTCTTAGTTGAACGTGCTTGGTAATCACAGTCAGGAATTCGGAATGTTTTAGGTATTCAAGATGACCATGTCACCGAAGTATCAGGAATTAGTGTCTGGAATTAATGTAGTCCCTATTTGTGATATGTAATTTGGTATATGTAGTTGGAAAATGGAAGGTTGGATTGGTGTGTTGAGAAATAGGAGTGAGATGGATAATTTTCATAATTTTGTGAAATTTTGGTGTAAACAGAAATAGAGAGTAGGGCGGATGAATATTAGTCATTTTCCAGGGGTTGAGTTGCACATGAATGCGCCCTTTGTGCTGGTCGTATGTACCGCGGGAAATTGGGACACTTGCACTGCACACTGCACGACACACACCTCACTTCGCACCCTCGCACACCGTAGGACAAGCAACCTGCTGCAATGGGTTGAGTCTGGCTGTTTTCTGCCTGTTATGATGTCTTTTGGTTTTTGGCAGTTTCTTTTGGACAAGACAAACTGTAAGTCCTTAACATTGTGTTATAGATATCAAGAGAAAGATTTTTGTGACAGTATAAAAATCCGTTATTAGTTAATTGTATACACGTGTACATTGTTATAAAACTGACAGATGTCGAGTGTAATTTGTTTGAGTTGAACTAATGACAGTATAAATCGAGTTGTTGGAAAGTAAATGGGAGAAGTTTGAGTTGATGTGATTTTTGTTCTATTCACAGAAATAATATGAACTGAGAAATCATTTGTGGTACAACTTGTATTTATTGTATGTCAAAGTGTGAATTTAGGTGGAGGGTGTTTTAATTTGAGTCAATTCAAAATGGCGGCGCCCATGATTTAGATTATTCAAAATGGCGGCGCCCATGATTTAGATCATTCAAGATGGCGGCGCCCATGACTTAATGAGGTTACATGGCGCCAGTTTATGAATCAATCAATGGTTTTCATAGTAATTTCACGCTTTAATGTATAGAATGATCATAATTTTGATGAGTATTGTATTCAAAGTATGGTTAAGTAGATTTATAATTGATTTATTTTCTGAGTTGAATGATTGTAATGTTGATTGAGAAATTTATGTAAAGTTTGATAGAAGAGAATTGAAATTTGTGTTCCTAAATGAACATTATGATAGTACAGTGGTATACTGAAGAATTAATCTATTTATTTTTAGTGTTCATGGGTGAGATGTTCAGCCATCCGGTACTGGTGTTCTCATCTACTTTAAAAGTCTGTGTTTCTACTGCATCAGTTTGAGGAACATTAACTTCTTTGCCTGAAATCACCACTCCCCTCAAATGTCTAAGGATGTTACATCCCAGCAACACTGGATAGTTCACTTCAGATGTACATGCTTCATCTGATACTACCAAGAAACTTCCTAACAGTTCTTGTCCTTTCACAACAATGGGCACTTCAATGTATCCATGAATAGGAATGCGAATTCTTCCGTTGGAGTTTGATTCTCCAGCCGTACCCACTGAGAATTGTGCGCATAGCAGGAAAGGACAACAAATTAGCAGACGCTTTGTCGCGAGTTTGAAACTGTGCACGCGCTGATAATGTTGCCGAACGATAACAATCTCAAATCTACAGTGAAACCTACATCAAGCAGAACATTTCAAACAAGACTCAAAACAAACAAGAAACTGATGTTGACTTTTTGTGTGTACATAACAATGTATACATGTGTTTATGTATTTTCTTTCTGTTTTCTTCCTTTCCCAAGGACATGTGAAGGAAGAAATTGTATTTATGCTAATCATGTTTGTTTTAACGAAAACAGTACATGTGAGTGATGCTAGGAAGAATGAGAAAGTACTAGTACACAATATTCTGTCTTTATAAGAAGACATCACTTTAAAAATTTTATGATGTGTTACACGCCAAGCATTGTATGATGTTTTGAAAACCCAACGGAAGAGTCAGGATACCAAATTTGTGGTGTGTAAGATTACAGTGAAAGTTGTGCTTCAGTTGCACACTTCTATTTTGATTTCATTCAATGTACTAAAGAGTCAAAGAATTCATATTGTTATGTATACCGATACGTTACAGAGTTAATGCTTGCAAATGCAAAAACAGTATAGCAAAACACAACCGGTCAGTCACAGGAAAACTGTTGATCAAATTTTGAGTTTTATGTCAACCGATCTGTGTTAAAACAAAAGAATTTGTGTTGTTTTGTATTAATGAAAGCGTGTTGAGTGACAGTGAGGCATAAAGAAGCCAAGATATAATGTCACTCTTGTAAATCAACAACCTGTGTATATATGTATTTCGTTACAGAGTGACAGAGTCACATTTGTGTGTCGAGTATGATCTCGATATTTTCCAGAGTTTACACGTATATCATAACATGCTAACGAGTGACAAAACATATATGTGTGGAGTGACAAAGAGAAATGTCCGGTGGTTACATTTTTGTTGTTGCTTTGGCTAACTTATGACACAGAGTTGACATAAGTATAAGATTTATTAGCAAGTACATTGAGTAGATGTACACCTGTGTCATAGTGTTTAAATACGATTTTGTTATAATCAAGAGATGCGTGCTGTTACCTCATTCAGTGAAACACCAGTGAAAGTTTGTGTTGGAGACACAGACATATCTTTGCAACAGTCAGCACAATTTCATGAAGAAAGTGTATTTTTGGTTTTCACATTTAAAGATGCAGTGTATGTGTTACAAAAAAAAAATACTATTCATGCCTGAAGTTATGTAAGTTTATTGATCGAGTATGTGAGGATATAATTACAGTCGAGACAGAAAATACAGTCTCAGTCTAAATATCGATGCTACTGAAACAAGGAAAAGTAGAAATTACACGGTGCGTAATATATGTCCCCGCCGGAAGTAGCATTTTGTAGCAAACTGTACAATATAGGTCAAAAATCAAGGTCAAAGAAGTCAAAGAAGTCAAAGGTCAAAATTCTGTGTAGAAGTTTTGAAGCCCTCACCTAGTGCCATCACTTAAAGCAAACGGAATCGAAATCGGGTTAGAAATGGCGAAGGAGTAGCATTTTGTAGCAAAATGTACAATATAGGTCAAAAATCAAGGTCAAAGGTCAAAGAAGTCAAAGGTCAAAGAAGTCAAAGGTCAAAATTCTGTGTAGGAGTTTTGAAGCCCTCACCTTGTGCCATCACATAAAGCAAACGGAATCGAAATCGGGTTAGAAATGGCGAAGGAGTAGCATTTTGTAGCAAAATGTACAATATAGGTCAAAAATCAAGGTCAAAGGTCAAAGAAGTCAAAGGTCAAAATTCTGTGTAGAAGTTTTGAAGCCCTCACCTAGTGCCATCACATAAAGCAAACGGAATCGAAATCGGGTTAGAAATGGCGAAGGAGTAGCATTTTGTAGCAAAATGTACAATATAGGTCAAATATCAAGGTCAAGGTCAAAGAAGTCAAAGGTCAAAATTCTGTGTAGAAGTTTTGAAGCCCTCACCTAGTGCCATCACATAAAGCAAATGGAATCGAAATCGGGTTAGAAATGGCGAAGGAGTAGCATTTTGTAGCAAAATGTACAATATAGGTCAAATATCAAGGTCAAAGGTCAAAGAAGTCAAAGGTCAAAATTCTGTGTAGAAGTTTTAAAGCCCTCACCTAGTGCCATCACATAAAGCAAACGGAATCGAAATCGGGTTAGAAATGGCGAAGAAGTAGCATTTTGTAGCAAAATGTACGATATAGATCAAAGGTCAAGGGTCACAACTGAAATTCTGTGTAGAAGTTTCAAAGCTCCCATGTAGTGCTATCATATAAAGCAAACAGAATCAAGATTGGCTCATAAATGACAGAGAAGTAGCAAATTGAAGATTTTGATCACACACGGACGCACACACAGACACACGGACGCACGGACACACGGACACACGGACACACACACGTACGGAGTCCGTTTCATAGTCCCCTGCTCGAACTCGTTCGGCGGGGACAAAAAATGATTGATTACATCTGGTGTAATCTATCCGGATTATGTGCACCCGTATGTGCACCTGTTGAAAACAGTTTCACATGTGTATTACTGTAGATACATTGCGTAATTATTGTATTTACATGTTTTGTAGGGGGCTTGTCAAGTTTTCATATATTGTTCTAAAAGTGGACAATTGATGCCGGAGTTAACTGATTCTGATAAGGCTCAAAATCAGTAATTATAAGTGTAGTATGCCAGGTGAGGTTGTGAGAAAACAACACAAAACTATTTGAGTTTGTAATCGTGTAAGCTGAATAGTACGCACGAACAGTGAAGCAAGCCTTACAACGAAGGTGTTTATAGTCGAAAAGTTACATTCATAACTTTCCTCTTGTTGGGGGGAGGTGTGACGGAGAACCGTGATGTACCTTGGTGAAACCAGGGTGGGATGGAATAAAAGTGTCCATTCGGGGCACGAGAGTTGGATTTGGCAGACATGGCGTGAAGAGCTGCAGTCATTCGGTGCTGATCCAAGAATGTTTTGTCGGTGTATGACAGATATTATGCCGGTGCTGACGGATGTTCTGTTGGTGCATGACAACAGACACTCTCGCTTTTATTGTACATAAGAGAGACATGAACAACCTTGTTACTTTGGCACCTCCATTGGCACATGACACGATTTTCATCCCGTTATAGCTTCCGCGGAGCTGCGAATGGGATTACTGCAGCAAGTAAAAAGTAACAAGTAAAAATGACACACTTCTGATAGCAAGTTACATTTTGTTTGAGCGCACAGCCTTGCAATAATTATTATAACTAATCAATCTTTTTGTGGATTCGCTATATACCCCGGCCCCTTTCATAACAAACCGAATTGTAAGAAGAAAATGCCCGCATTATTTGGCTGTAAAATCGGCTGTACCCTGAGGACATCGGAGTACACAATCGTGATTGTGACCAAAAACATGTAGGGCCTCCGTGGTTATTTTTGCCGTTTAAATACCATTCTTTCTTCAAGATCTTAATCATGTACATGTATATGTATTTAAGCGTGCTATGAAACGTCTTAAAGTTTGAGAACTCACAAGACTAGTCTTGCCTGAAAATGTTGACTCGTTTGCCGTTTTGCGCAAAGGAATATGAAATATAACCCGAACACGAAGGTAAGCTGGGCAATATATATGTACAATATGTGCATGCCTGCTTTACACGTGCGGTTATATTATGGAAGTACAACATACCCATTCCGTCAGCTGGCTGTAGAAACTTGTGAAAGAACCGTGCGTCGCTTTCTTAAGCAAATAATAATCTGCTTTGGGTGTCATTCACTTATTTGGACTCGGGAGTATGAACTTGGCCATGGCCGAGGATTTGACAATAAGCTGCACAAGACTCGAATTCTATCGAGTTACGTAATCGCTCAGTAACCGGCTGAGCGGTGAAGTTCGTTTACCCCCGATGTGTATAAACCTTGAACCCAAAGGGATCTAACGCAGCAGCTCGCGCGGTCTTCAAAATCCTGATTCTGTGGTCATTAAAGAGTTTGTACGCAAAAACCGAAGTCCATTTTTTGAAGATTTTGAAGTACGGTCTCTATCATAAAGTGCAAATTTAAATAATACCTTTTAAATAATATATTGGTCACTACATATGCAAGTACATTTTTGAAGTTATGGTCAAAAGAAGCAAATATTTTCTTATCGTTCTCTTTATTTTTCTTGACCTTTAATCGCAAATATCTCAATTTGGCAAATATGGACTTATCGGTTTTTGCGAACAAACTCTTAATCTAGAGAAGAAATTCATTCTAAAATTGTATTATTTTCATAAGAAAGAGAAAACAATTCCAGCAAAACATTGTAAAAATGATCAAAATCATATAAGAATTAAGAAAGTTTTGACATTCTGAAATGTCATTTTTTGTTTTGTTTTGTTTTTGCTTTGTTTTTGGAAAGCACTTTTGACCAGTCACTATGAATGCTCATATCAGCAAGTCGATGATGTCATACATGCTCTCACAATTTCTTATTTTTTTATACAGAAATATCAACATTGTCATATTTCAGCAGCTGCATGAATATACAACTTGCCTTAAAACCACCTAAATCAAAAAAGCAAAGTTTTACCCTCTGATATATTTTGGTAGAGGAATACGTTTTTAGCTGTATTAGCTAAAAATAAAATTTTGCCCAAATTTCTTATATAATGTACATGAAGAAAAAAATTGTGAGGGCATGACATCATCAACTCTCTCATTTCAATATTCATGGGGACTTGTCAAAAATGTTTAGTTTTTTTTTCGAAACAATATGAAACTCAAAATGCCATACCTTTTTTTATCTCTTACCAAATGTTCGTCAGTGCTGAAACCTTTTGTAGGGATTTTTTTTTTCCTTTTGCTCTTTTTTTTTTGAGGTAATTCAGTTTTTGGGGTGGATTTCCTATTTGCACTCTCTCAAAAGACAAGAACTTACAAGCCTCGTGGTGTTATCACAATCTTTTTAAATCTGATCCATATGAATCATTTGCACCTAAATCCATTTCTTATATCCCCTTTCCCCATTGGCTGCAAAGTGAAAGTGTGATATGCATAGAAAACGCCATCCGGCCGATTGGTCGTTAAAATTTGCATCAGAAAAATAATGTAAAAGCCTTGTTTGCTTTTTTCACACCCCGGTCCAAAACCACGATCTAGACCCCGATATAATGATCATCATGATAAAACTTGTCTGAGTCTAAGAATATTTCCTCTCTTTGGTATTTCATTCTTTTCTTTTCTTTTTCTCAATACTGACAGCCATGATCTGGGCCCTGTTTGATGAAGAGTTAAAATTGATTATATAATTGATTCTAAGTGTAAGTCTATGGCAGCTTGTGTGGTCAGGAAATTTAAAATCGATTTTATCTTTTGATAAAACGGGGCCCTAGTGTCTTTCATATTTCGATGTTTGCAATGTGCTTCAGTTTTTAGTACATTGTATTTCTCTTCTGCAACTAATTCATCTGCTGTTGGTTGAAATCAACTTCAATACCTGGGTAATATTGCAATTATGTCAATTTTTTGGTATCCTAATGGTTATATTTGTTCATTCGCAATTTTCTTTTCAACAGTTTTGAATGAATGAATTCTCCACTTTGTGCCAAATTTGTATCAAATTTTGAATTGTTTGAATTGTCTGTTTATATTCTGTTTCTGTTGTTAGAATTATCATCATCAACTTTTACGATGATGATAATGTACATCTCTACTGTACTTGTATCTTGTTTTTAAAGTATCAAAATCCTCTCTCTCTCTCCCTCTCTCTTGCAAAGCACGAAGAATGATGAGGTTATTGCGTAGAATGAGTTTTCTTATTTCTCAACATTCAGTTTTTATTTTTTCGGATGTCTTCCTTTGATTACCGTATGAAATGGCATTGTCTGGTAAAGAGTACAATAATGTTCGTTGTTATTATGTGCTTTTTAGTGGTATTATCTGGTAAAGAGTATAATAATGTTCGTCGCAATAATGTGCTTTTTATGTGCTTTATTATGTGTTTTTTTAGTTTAGTGTCCCCCCCCCCCCCTGTGTGTCCCCTTCTGGTAAAGACTTTATTGTTTCTTGGATATCAAAATGATAAACCAAATGAATATTAGTGTCCTTATGGCAACCAACGTCATCATTGTTCTGGGTCATTATCCCTGAATTTGTCTGTGGAGTTCCTGTTTGACCCACTCCACTAAACAATAAATGCTAAAATAGAGGGATAAATTCTGGCAGGAGGGCCACCTTCCAGCTCAGAGGGTCATTTATGTTTGGGGATCAGAGGGCAAAAACACGTCATCACGTCATTCCCCGTAATTTGGCGCGGGACTTTGGGGGTGGAGAGTGTTGACCACCAGCGGGGAAAGTAGCCAACATCAAACTCATAAATTCCTATGACCATAGACTTTTCTTGGAAGAGGTGGTTTTGACCACAAAAAAAAGAAGAAAGGAAATAGCTGGAAGGAAGATAAACAGTTTCATAAACTCCAAGAAGGGGAAAAGACTGAACATATATTGACCTCACAGGGTGTCTAGGAAAACGACTGCAGTGTTCTGTTTTCTGTTACTCTCTATCCTATTCTAATCTATTCTATTCTATTCTATTCTTTATTATAAACATGTGCTAGTAGCCATCTGGGCTACAATTGTGTTTGTTTTGTACATCCTCTAAAGGTCACCAGAGGTCAAAGGTAGAGCCCTATCTGTGCTCTTTGGAATATGAAGACAATTTCTTGTAAAACAGGTATGCTTGTTTTGTACATCTTAACCATGTTTATCATTAACTAATGACACTACAGATCAATATTATGATATTTTGAGGTCATTGACCTCTAAAAAGTCACCAGAGGTCAGAGTAAGAAACCTGTCTTTGCTCTTTGGAATATGAAGACAGTTACATTGCAAACCAGATATGCTTGTTTTGCACATCTTAACCATGTTTATCACTAACTAATAACATCACAGATCACTATTATGGTATTTTAAGGTCATTGACCTCAAAAGGTCAACAGAGATCAAAGGTAAAAACCTGCCAATGTCCTGTGGAATCAGAAGATTTGTTGTACAAATGCATATTTAGTGCAGCGTAACCAAGATCTAAGCCTATCATTCACAAATGCTTCCAAACATCAATATTCTGATATTCAAAGTTCATTGAACTCTGGAGGTCATCAGAGGTCAAATCAGACTTACCTCCCGATCTTAAAATGAAACTTATGGCATGTTCTAACACTGGTGAAAGTTTCATACTTTAGTCAAATTTTGCACAATTCTCATGATTTTGAGGGCTTAACCGCTCTGCTACACTGCGTTTGTCCAATGTTAATCCAACTTGATTGTATGTTGGCACAATGTTAGAAATATGACGTTGTTCCGATGTCATTTTGGCAATCGGACCAACGTTGACCCAACAGTGAAAGCCTGACGTTTTTCCAATGCTGGTACAATGTCAGACCAACATTACATCAACTATACGTGTATACTTTTCAAGTTTGAATGCTACGTTCGTCCAACGTTGGTCCAACGTCATGCGTGTATGTTTGCACAATGTCAGAAACGTGAGGTTGGCCCAACGCCATTTTGTCCGTCGGGCCAACATTTTTCAAACATTGAAAGCCTAATGTTGAACCAACGTTGGTAAAATGTCAGACCCTCATTGTATCAACAATTTTCCACTTTGAATGCTGCGTTTGTCCAACATTAGTCATGCGCGTATGGTGTCACGTCAGAAACATGAGGTTGGCCAGCGCTTTGGCAAAGAGTTGCGTGAGTGTTAGCAAATGTTGGGGAGATTATAGCATATATGTAATTCACAACCGGGTACTTGTCCAAAATGTTGATGAGTTGCAGCAAACATTTGAGTCAGCTGGAAATGGTCTACTGGAGTAGGGTTGGTGTACTCCTGGAATGATACTCCGTATAAGTGATCACTATAGCTTGGTCTAAATTAAGTTGGGATAAACGTCATTTCCATCATTATCCATCATAAGAAGAGTCTGTAAATTGAAAACTAATGAAAATAGAACAAAGACATTGAATTAAAATGTATTGATGCCAATAAGATTAAACTTTTCTTTTAGATTCAACAATTTTATTCTTACTTCCACCAAAGGAAAAAAAATATCTAAAGCCGTACATGTTGTCAATTTGACTTTCATTCATTGAATGATGGATCACCGAACAGAATATAAAAAAAGGCACGAATATTATTTTTAAAAAATGCACACTTTGTCATTTGAACAAAAGAGATAATAATCATAACAACGGAAAAGAGAAAACTAAGGAGACCTCCGGATGATTTTCAGATTTTTTTGGCATGTGAACAACTGTAAATTAGTTATACTGAGAACAGAGTTTGAACAGTATTTATGATAACTGGGATGAAGAATAAGAATGTTTTCAAAATTTAGAACAAATTGCAATGAACAAGGATGATGACATGGCATAGTCACCATAAGTATGCATGAGTTGCGGCTCAAGGAAGCAGAACAAAAGAAGAAGGCATGCATAGATTATACACAGGTGAACTCGCAAGCAAGCAGTATTGTAAAGGAATTACACTGCTACATTTCTGGAATATGTGAACCTCATATGTCATCATCCTTGTTCAGTATAATTTGTTTAAGGTTTTTCAAAGTATTGTTTCTCTTATCAAGAACCACAATAAATTCAACAAATCTATACATGGAGTTGTCGATTTATGTACATACTACATAATGTGAAATTATAAAAATCGTCAGGAATGTCCCTTTAAGCTATTTAAGTGTTTACTGCTTATATTATTGAAACATGTTCATGATATAAAGACATATTTCAATACACTGTATTGGGATCTTTTTTTGCCAAGTCCTAAGCATGTGAAAAAGCTTTTCGGACAACGGTGGCCCAAAGTTGGAATAACGACGTAAAAACATCATGAATACTAATGAGAGAATTTGCAATTCAAATCAGGTAAAAATGTTAAAAAAACATTAAATTTAAAAGTATTGATGCTTGGATTAAACTGTAAACTGTGTTAGAAATTGCCATCAAATTATTGCTGATTTATGCACAATTTCCACTCGCGTTTGTAAAAAGCATTCCGATGTTTGATGGAATTTTGACGAAAATGTAATGAAAGTGTCATCCAGTTAGTAACCATGTCTTGAAACATTATCATCACGCAGGGGTTCATAAAGAAAACCAAATATTTTTCTTTCAGCTAGGAAATAGGAATAGATATAGGTATACGAATATGTATAGGATGTAGAAGCTTAGGAATATGGTAGATTGTAGGAATTATAGGAATAGACTCTAATTCAGGTGGCTTCTGCTCAGAAACAAGACTACGATGGCCTAACGTCAGAAACATGACTTAGTAAAGCGGTTAAGCCCTCAAAATCAAGAGGATTGTGCAAAATTTGACTAAAGCATGAAACTTTCACCTGTGTTAGTACATACCATAAGATTCATTTTAAGATCGGGAGGTAAGTCTGATTTGACCTCTGATGAATGAACTTTGAATATCAGAATATTGATGTTTGGAGGCATTTGTGAATGATAGGCCTAGATATGGTTACGATACACTAAATATGCATTTGTACTACAAAGAAACTACCTTCCGATTCCACAGGCATGACAGGGCATTGACAGGTTTCTACCTTTGACCTCTGATGACCTTTAGAGGTCAATGACCTCAAAATATTATAATATTGATTTGTGGTGTCATTAGTTAACGATAAACATGGTTACATAATCATGTACAAAACAAACATATCTGTTTTACAATGAAATTGTCTTCATATTCCAAAGAGCACAGACAGGTTTCTACCTTTGACCTCTGCTGACCTTTTATAGAGGTCAGTTACCTCAAAATATCACAATATTGATCTGTGGTGTCATTATTTAATGATAAACATGGTTAAGATGTACAAAACAAACATATCTATTTTTAAATACAATTGTAGCCCAGATGGCTACTAGCTCATACTTTCCCCTTCTTGGAGTTTATGAAACCGTTTACTAGTATCTTCCTTCCAGCTATCTCCTTTTTTTGGTGGGGGGGGGGGGGGGGTCAATTCTCCTCTCCCAAGAAAAGTCTATGGTCTTATGAATTTATGAGTTTGACATTGGCTACTTTCCCGCTAGTGGTTAGTTCCATGCACTCTCCATCACCAAATTACGGGGAATGACGCGATGACGTGTTTTTGCCCTCTGATCCCCAAACATAGATGGCCCTCTGAGCTGGAAGGTTGCCCTCCTGCCAGAATTTATCCTTCTTAGTTTAGCATTTACCGTTTAGTTTAGTGGGTCAGACAGGAATTCCAAAGACAAATTCAGGGACAACGACCCAGAACAACAATGATGTCGGATGTCACAAGGACACTAATATTTATTAATATCTATTTGGTTTATCATTTTGTTATTCAAGAAACAATTAAGTCTTTACCAGTGGTTACAGAGATGAAGTAAATGAAGAAACCATAATACGAGTTCATCAGAAATTGAAATTGAGTTTTCACAGAAACGAATAGGAAGAGCAAAATAAATTGAACATTTGACCAACAAGGAATTAATATCTAGTGAACACCACACCCTAATATAATATTGAGCCAATGAAATGTTTTAGGGAAAAGAAGTTTGTTAGTAAATTAGTTATACAAATAAAATGTTTGAGCCGAGAAATCAGTTAGAGTGGCAAGCACAATGGGAGCGGCTTCACACTATGTAGTGAAGCAAAGGCTGTAGAGTATTTTGGAAGTTTGAGGAACTTTGAGAATAGTTGAAGACCACTCAGATAAAGTCAGGAGCTGCTCCCCTTTCTTGATACATCATGCCCCCTCCTAGTCAATCAACCAATCTTTATCGACGTTGAATGCACCATCGACCTACGCTGTGAATGTGATGAGGATCCGACTGTCATGACTGAATCAGCGAGCAGCAGCACATGAGGAGAAACTGTGCATCACGATTAGACAGAACTTTGGTTAACGACAATTTGGAGTGCAATCACAAACTCCAAATAGTTAACTGGTGTCATCGGAGATGCTAAAGCTGATACAAAGTGGACAGTGATGGTGACGAAGAGTTTAATGAGGGCGTGGCAGCAGACCACTCAACGGACGGCCCAGCCACACTGACGAGATCGACAATGACATGCAGACGAGGACCTCATTCGTCGACCGTACCGACGTCGAGATAAGTGGCCACACCCGCTAACATCATTTCTCCCTATATACTAACCAAATCCCTCCCTGTCCCATAGAATAAGACGGTATATGAAATGGTCTCAAACGCTGTAAAGACTTACTTAAGTGATGAGTGGAATGCTCAACTAAGTTGTGAGGAAAGAAATTTGTTTGTGATTAAGTCTTTGTTTCAGACCTACAGGGAGGCAGGTCGTTGAATAAATATGCCGTTAGTAGCATTGGTGCTATCCATGTAAATTTTATCATTCTTCTGCAGTTTGCATTTGGTGTTGTGGAACAATATTTAGTTTCTTCTACTTTTGGAATTTTGGTGATGATTGGTTTCTATGTGAGTACCTAACCCCCTACCAGTACAGAGAGAAGCTGACGGGACCAATCCAAGCTGACAGAGGGTTTGTCGAACCCCCCTCCCCCCCCCCCCCCCGCTAAAGTAGGACAGTACGTGTATACATACAAGAGAGTAATCATTTCAGAGGAATTACTTTAATTTAGGTTTGAAGATATTTCAAGAGGTGTAGTCTGATTTTTTAAGGGGCAAATCATTCTACTGTTTGCGGTCTTGTAAACATACTTGTATCTTTAGCGAAAACTGTTCGAGTACGTGGACGGTGATAAGTATATATCACTCTGTCGAGTAAATTATGTATGAACAAAATGGTTTCTTTGGAACATATATTGTATTGTGTTGAAAAGTTCTTGGTAATTCTTTTGCAGGCAAAATGTGTACGTGAAAATTCCGACGTTAAAAGCATACGATGGGAAATGTAAACAGTATGTGTGAATGCTTCTATGTTTCCTACTAAACGTATTTTTTATTGGTGAAAAGAAAAGAAAAGAAAAGAGAATTCTCGCTTCATGAGAGATGTTCAGATCCCGCTCTACGGATGTCTAGGCTGGAGATTGGTTGGAATGTCTTTTATAGAGCACCAACAGTAAAAGTGCAGATTAATTGGCACGCAATCTTGAAGAGAAACAATACTTTCACAAAGATGATAGCAGAAAGACAACTGATAATCATCCGCTCATGTGAAATCAAGCAGAAAAGTTTTTCAAAGCATTTCAAGAGGCATCTGGATGAGTTACAGTCTAGTCAATATAATGTGAAAAACAAATTGAAGGCCACCTGCAATAGGCCACCTGCAATACATCCTCGCATTTTCCGACATCACAAGAACTTTGGTCAACACATTCCATATGTACTCATGATAGAGAGGGAAAATATTAAACAACAACATTGCAAGATTGATGCATTTCTGCCAAAACAACAGACGGGAACTGATTCCACGTAAAATACATAAACATGTATTTTGATTTTTCCATGCATTTTTCCCATGTCATTACACACAAAGCAGTGTCAATAAGTGCAAAATGTGGGAAATGCTAAAAATAACCCTGATATAAACTGTCAGTCTCTTGAAGTATATTGGGATTGAAGAAAGTTTGGAAATTAATTGGATGTAGAATTCTTGTTTAGTTGAATTTATGTGCTTTCAATTTATCTAGTTTGTTATAGATTTTCAAAATTGAGGGATGTAAATTCGGCAGTACAATATATAGAGGTTACTACTAAATACAATGAAATCGGACTTTAGTTATCTAAGTGAATTCCTTATTGTAAATCAGGACAGTATCATTTTGTTGATATTTTCCAACCAGTGTAAGAAATATTGATTTAAAATACCATTAAGGGTGTACTGTTGTACTTGGTACCATATCCCCTGGTGACGCCATAAGGGTATGTTTTACAGGTATAACGTCATTTAATTAAGACGGTACATACTGGGTATGCCGTAATACCTCATTCATGACGACATTCAGGGTCCATTAACATTCTGAGGTGCTTGGACCTAGTTGGGGAGTATATTTGGGTGCACGTCACGAGACCGACCCACGAATCATACAGCCCACGAGTCATACAGCCCATGAGTTCGACACTAAGCAAACAAGGCCCACAAGACCGACACATTAAGCCCCTTGTTGTAATGTCGAACTCGTGGGCTGTTCTAGTGTCGAACTCATATGGGCTGTATGACTCCGTGGACCTTTTTTTTCAATGTTGAACTCGTGGGCTGTATGACTCGTGGGTGTCGGGTCTCATGGGATGGTCTCGTATATTTTCCTGTATAACACTGTAGGACATACAGGTCCTACAGTTGGGCATCCCACGTATACTTGATATGGTGTTCAGCTCACTGTGTGCAGACTGAGCACGACCCGATAGTTCAGAACCTCTGCCTGAGAAAGGATGGTGACCCCTCGAGTCAAAAAGAAGCTTTCTTATCATCTCGTGCATCCTGTACTCTATGTGCAATGCACCCATCATAGCGACAAACTGGTCTTCACCTAAACTGTATAAATAATAGATTATTGCCATTGGAAGACTGATGATCGCATACAGTAACTGTGTACCTATGAGAACGCCCTGGTCTGACCTCGGGATGTCTATCCAGTTTAGTTGTGGAGAAGATTTGTGTGCCGATCCCTGCATGTAAGCTCCATCGCGTGCTTCACTGAAGACGCAGATGCTGCCCTGTCTTGAAAGAGATCGAGGGTATAGATCTCGACCAATTTCAGCAGGAGGTTACACTGAATCATCACTTGCTGGCAGAGAGTTTTAACCGGATCATGCAGGTGATATTACCCGCTGCCAGCGTACCCTGATTCACACATTGGATGCAAACTGGACGGCGGCCATATTGGAAACAAGCAATATTTGGGCATGGGGACACCACTCTTGGCCAGGCCCAATTGTTAAGGAGTATAGAATATAAAGAAGACAATTAGAGCAAATAGGAGTTCCACTCCTATTTGGAAGTGAGGTACCTAAAGAGATCATCAACAAAATGCGCCAAACTTAATTGGATGACAAAAGCAAGTTGGAAGACACAGGATTGCTTCATGTGGAATGCATGTTAGGCCTCACAGTATGTCATTTTCCAGATGGTCCATCACGTCACTGTATGCTCCAGGACCATGAGTCATTCATCGGAATCATACAGCCCACGAGCTTGACACTGGCAAACACAGGCCCGCCAGTTCGAAACTGTAATATTGCCCATGAGCTTGACACTATAGGCAAACCAGGTCCATAAGAGTCCGACACACACGGGGTGGGGGGGGGGGGGGTCCACGAGATCTACACTGAATAGATTAAGCTCTCTGATGTTATATTAATCTCGTGGTCCTTGTTTTCCTCGAGGGTCGAGCTTGCGGACCGCACAGTTTGTTGGCCTATTATATTTGTGACCCTGCACCTCAAAACAAACAAAAAGTCGCCAGACATGAATTTTTAGTTAAGACCATATTCTAAAAGAACAGACTTTAAGCTTTAAAATGATGTGAAACTCAAATCAAATGGACTCTCCTAACCTATCTGAATATTGGACAGAAAGCACAACTCAGGAAAAGTGTGAACTGAGAAAAGAGGTTCTGAAGTACAGTGTCTATTCAAGCGCTTAATCTTTACCAAACCGTGCTGGCTATGCGATGAATGGGACAAAAAACAGGAAGGGATTATCAAATTAAACTGAAATTAAATATGCCTCATTAACACATTCTGTCCATAATCAATACCAACTTTCAAGGCAGTAGCACCATCCCTTCAAAAGTTATTAGAGTTGAAAGTGAAGAGTGTAGACAAGGTTTTTCAGAAATGAAAAAGGGATTCTAAAGACACATCTAATCACACTATTCTACGAAACATGTTCGAGATAAACTGCTAAAAAACACACTTTCCTGCCCGTTTTATGATACCAAATTTTAGCATACTGTAAGAGAAGACCCGCTCTTTCAGAAAATATGAAAAAAATCAAGTTCGGCTAGGTTGACCCATTTCACTTATTTTCAGTCCTCACGCAAAATCAGTGCGTGCGACTTTATGTTCGTTTTGAGGTGCACGGTCACATTTGATGTCGAGCTCATGGACCTTGTTCATCTCGTGTTTAGGTCACGGGAGGTATGACTCGTGGGTCTGCGTAACTCATGGGCTGTACGACTCTTGGGTTGTTTGACTTGTGACATACACCCGACGAGGTGGGCCTGTTGTTTTCTGGTTAGCATTTTCACGCTTTCATCCAGTTCAAGGGACTTTGCCATGCCTGATTCACAAACTATTAAAGGACAAGTTCACCTTCATAAACATAAGGATTGAGAGAATTTAGCCAATATTAGTAGAACACATCATTGAAAGTTTGAGGAAAATCGGACAATCCGTTCAAAAGTTATGATTTTTTTGAAGTTTTTGTGCAGTACCCCGCTGGATGAGAAGACTACTGCAGTGTATGAATAACTTAGATGTCACATGCGTACAACAATATAAGGAAAATATAAAGAGAATTTCACAACATTCCATCTTTTGAAAAAAGTACACATTCCCCTGACTCGTTACCGATACATGTTATGGGTAATATTATTCCCCCTGCCCTTAGAAAGAGGCAAGTCAATTGCTCTTTTATTATGCGAAAAAAGTGAAAATATGTTGAATTTTCTTTTATATTTTCTTTATACTGTTGTACGCATATGACTCACAAGCTGTAGTAGTCTCCTCATCCAGCGGTTCCAAACGCAAAAATTTAAAAAAATTCATAACTTTTGCATCGAATGTCCAATTTTCCTCAAACTTTCACTGATGTGTTCTACTAATATTGTTGCATTTTCTCAATCCTTATGTTTATGAAGGTGAACTTGTCCTTTAAGCATCACCCCCAAAACACAGTGCCCCTCTCCCCACCTTCCATATCTACGCGTACAAAAACGGCAAGCTAGTCTGCATAACTAACCCAAACATAAATATTATATTTGAGGTCACTAGCCATCACTGAAGGCACGTAAGCTTCATTTCTGAAGTAATTGACCGCTCACATTACTGAGACCTGTTACTATGAACCAATGCTCTGCGGAATACGCATAAAATACTTTGATCATAACGTCAAGGCGTGATTTTGTACATAATTAAACATTTAGGATTAAACCAATGAAGCCAAACATCAATTATGTAATCCTGCACAAATTTTGATATTCTAAAAGTCTGACCTCACATTGTCCTTAGAGGTCAAAGTTGGATATACACGGGGTAATGACCAATGTTCTGTGGAATGAGAAGACACTTCTATTATAGCATAAATGCTAATAGCATAATGCATGATTGCACACCAGGTATACAGTAAACCAATGAATATACATCAAATATCAATATTCTGATATTTTGAGGTCATTGACCTGTCACAGTCCTCAGAGGTCAAAGGCAGAGACATGTAAATAACATCCTTTGATCTGAGGAATAGGATAACGTTTCAGTTGTAACACAAATGAATTTTTAGGACATCGTTATCATGTTATCATCAACCAATTGCACCAAATATCAATATTCTGATATTTTGAGGTCATTGACCTCTGGAGGTCATCAGACGTCAAAGGCAGAAACCTGTCAGGGCTCTGCGGAACATGAAGACAATACCACTGTAACAAAAATGAGTTTTTAGTACATCATTACCATGTTTAACATGAATCAATGACGCAAAATGTTAATTTTCTGAAGTTTGAGGTCATTGACCTTTGAAGGTCATCAGAGGTCAATTCAGACTTACCTCCCGATCTTAGAATGAATCATATAACATGTACTAGCACTGGTGAAAGTTTCATGCTTTAGTCAAATTTTGCACAATTTTTCGTTTTATCTGCTCTACTAACATTGGCCTAAAAAACTTTTTTGGTCATCGCACCAACGTTGGCTCAACAGTAAAAGGATGACGTTGAACCAACGTTGGTATATCGTTGGCACAACGGTGAAAAGTGAATTATAAACTGTTGGTCCAGCGTTCGGACAACGTCATAATAAGGTCGGAGGGGAATTTTTATGACGTTGGTTGGAAGTTGAGATTACGTTATTATATGGTGAAAAATGGTTGGTATAAGGTTGGTCTATCGGTGGGATAACATCAAAACACTTTTAAAAAGTGGTAGGTATAACGTTGGGATAGGTTATAGCATGGTAGAAAAGTGGTTGGTACAATATTGCTTTAACGTTGAGATAATGTCAGAACACTGTGGAAAAGTGGTTGGTACAACGTTGGTCTAACATTGAGATAACGTCATTGTGGGGTGGTTGATACAACTTTGGTCTAAGGTTGGTCTAACACCAAAACATACTTGTAAAGTGGCAGGTATATCGAGGGGATAATGTTATAGTAAGGTATGAATAGAGGCGCACGCACTTCTGTGGTCATTTCACTCATGCCTTTTTTAACCCATGATCCAATCCCGGCTTTGCAGCAGCGTGGCAGATGACATGTTAGAACTACAGCGTAGTTTACTCGTGCAGATTTTAGAAAAATTAAAAAATGTACAGCAGTAAAGATCTGATTGCGTTTATTTTCATTTCATTCCTTCAGAATGATCTCATAATGAAGATAGGCACAAAAAGGATAACGAAATCGGTCCTGTTGTGTACCTTTCAAGAACGCATGTACAAAATGTGACGAGAAAAAAATAATTCATAGAATCATCGCAGTCCCGTTGAAATTTGAGGAAACAACAGGCACAAAAATGATCTTGAATTCGGTCCTGCATGCCGTGTTGGTTATCAAAAACGCATGCACAAATGCGAAGAGATTATCGGGAAAAAACTACTTTCAGTCCTTCTTGTGCGTGCATCACATCAGATTACAGCCAAAAGAAATCACGAAATCATCGCAATCCTGCTGATATTAGAGGTATGGAAATAGGCGCAAAAAAAAAGATCTTGATATTCGAAGAGTGCGAAGAGATTATTAGGGGAAAAATAAAGGACACATTTTCAACCCCTTCTGGTGCGTGCATCATAAAGATTACAGCCGAATATCAAATCATCGCAATCCCGTTGAAATTTGAGGAAACGATAGGCGCAAGAATTGGATCTCGAATTCGGCCCTGAATGCTGTGTACATTTCAAAAAACGCATAAATAATTCCGAAGAGATATTCGGGAGAAAAATAAGGAACGTATTTTCAACCCTTCTGGTGCGTGCATCACAAAAGATTAGAGCCGAAATAATTCATTAAATCACCGAGATGCCGTTAAAGTTTGAGGAGACAATATAGGCGCAAAAAGAATCATGAATTCTTCCGTGAATATCTTCTAATCCGAGAGGACGCGCATTTACGAAATGCGGAGAGATTATCGGGAAAAAGTATAAAAGGACACATTTTCAACCCCTTTTGGTGTGTGTTCATCGTAAGAGATTACAGTCGTAGGAATTCATGAAATCGTCACAATCCCGCTGATATTAAATTGAGTTAAAAATAGGCGCAAAAAGGATCATGAATTCGGCCGTATTATGATCTTTTATGAACGCATTTACGAAGTTCGAAGATTTTATCGGGACAAAATATAGAACATATTTTCAACCCCTCTTGGCACGTGCATCATTAGATTATAGCCAAATAATAATCCTTGAAATCATCGCAATCCCATTGAAATTTGAGGAAACAATAGGCGCAAAAAGGATCGTGAATTCGGCCCTGCATGCTGTGTATCTTTCAAAAACGCATACCGCAAGCACAATAGATATTCGGGAGAAAAAGAAGACACATTTTATACCCCTTTTGGCGCGTGCATCATAAACGATTACAGCCGAAATAATTAATGAAATCATCACAATCCCGTTGAAGTTTGAGGAAACAAGAGGTGCAAAAACAATCATGAATTCGACCGTATCATATATCTTCTAGTCCGAGAGGACGCATTTACGAAATGCGAAAAGATTATCGGGAGAAAAATAAAGGGCGCATTTTCAACCATTCTGATGTGTTCATCACAAAAGATTACATCCGAAGTATGCTGCCGTATATACCTTTCACGAGCGCATGCATAAATGCGAAAAGATTATCGGGAGAAAAGTAAAGAACCCCTTCTGGCACGTGCATCAGAAAATACTATACAGCTAAAATAATTCATATAATCATCACAATCCAGCTGAGCACCAAAAGTGTGAAAAGCGCAGCAACTTAAGTAACGCGTGTTACTCTACGTGCGCCGATGTTTACAAAAAGTCACAAACGCATTTGATACAATCTGATTTTGTTCATAATCATTTAACACTTTAATTCACAAACATTCAGTTCTTTTAAAATTGTTCTATACACGAAGAAGAGATAGGAGTACAAAGCATCACAAATTCGACCCTGCAGTGTACTTTTAAGAACGGATACTTACGCATACGGGAAGAAATTTTCGGAGGAAAGTTGAAAACCGCATTCCAGTCCCTTCTTTTTTTTTTACTTCCTTTTCGTATCAACAAATCCATTCACAAATGATTCCTTTTTGTTCCTTCTCAATGTAATGATCCATAAACAAGGCACTTGAGTTTACAAAATATTTATTTGTCAAATGTACTTTTTTTTGGGGGGGGGGGGGTAATATTAGTGTCGACAAAAACATGAATATAAATTTGCAAGCCATTTAATGCTTTTTCAAGTTGTTGTTGACCAGTAAATTTTTTGTTCCGACCAGTACAAAAATGGGGGGAAAATGGGTATTTACTGGTCCGACAGAGACAGGCCGGACCGGCAGAAAGAAATGGGTTAGTGTGCAGCCCTGCTTTATCCAAGATTTGGTGATGAAAACCAAAGCAAGCACTCTTGCCAAACCCAGTTGGCAACATTATGAAGGTGTCATTCTGTCTCACTGCGTTCTCAATAATTTCTATTTGCTCCACTCTGAACTTAATTCTTCTTGCCTCCTCCTCTACTTCCCTCGGAGCATCTTTGAACTCCATGATAGCTATGGTATTGGTAGGAACAGGTGTACTTTATCAGACCGAGAACCAAATACGAGCAACATTGTACATATATGGCAGATGACGTAAAATATGAATATTCATTTGCGCATGCGCAGATCAGTTTATTTACGTGACACGTTCAAAATGGTGAACGGACAGTATCTCGATTTGGGATCCCGCAGACGGTCTCAAAGGTGACTATTTATCTTGTTTTCAGAGGTAATGGTGAGAAATACATAGTCGCCTCTAATATCCAACAATATGGTATTACAACATGTGGCTTTTCCTTGCGAATCCAAGTGCCGTTTTGCAGAGCTACCAAGTCTCACGCATTCTGCGTGAGACTCAAGCATTTAGGGGCCGTCTCACGATCTCACGCTTGGCACCCATTTTTCTCACGCATCGGGCGAAGTTTGTAACTTGGGCCTATAATAATGAGCATAGCTCAAAAGATTGAAGTGATAGATGCAATTGAAGGTATATTTTCCTTTTGTCTTTCAAAATAAGTGAAAAATAATATTTTTTTCACTTAATAGTATGCACCTGATTGCACCATTTAGGGCCAAGAATTGAAAAAGCTCACTACCGTGGGAGGCCACAGGGGGTAAAAAACCCTCCCACACCCTCGCTCGCGCTCACATTCGCTCGCCGAGATGCCGAGTCAAGACAATCTCACTCATAAAGATTTTTTGAACTTGGCATCCCTGGTTTTGAGCGGTGAGTTGTTTACGTATCGCAGTGCACTTGAGTGTTTCCTAAAATTGCATGGGTTGCTTCGCGGCGCTGTTACTATGTTACAGCGCCCCGCGCCGGGGTTACGTACAGCCCTGTCGACTTACACTTGGGTAGAGCGACAGGGCTGTGTATAGTGTACAGCGACAGGGCTGTGTATAGTTATCCTTTCTTATGACCAAGTTCTAATCACCTCTCCAGAATTAAAACCCACTCAACCATTATTGCATACCCTATGACTTCAGTTTTCGGACCGTGGGCATTAGGGCTGAAAGGATAAGCCTATTCCTGCCCATGAGTGATCTGAGGGCCATTTCTTACCTTTTTCAGCTATTGACTCCGTTGATCGCCACGGTCGGTATTGATGGAAAACACGATAACGACTTCGTTAACGGAATTGTGGAGCTAACATGACAGTGTTTATAGTTCAAAGGATACCCAGTTGACCTTCAGAATGTCGTCCTGCGAGACCGGAAGCAGCTGTAGGCTGGTACTCCTCGTCACCGTGATATTCGCTCGAACGGCTTTTCGGATGGGCGTTATCAAAAGTGTCGGAGTTTTCCTTTCCGGCATTCAAGCTAGTTTGGGCGAGTCTGCTACAGGCATCGGGGTGGCGCTGGGTGTATTTTCTGCCTGTATTTCCTGTCCAGGTAAAGCATGTCATTAAAGGGATATTCCAATCAGTTTAGATTGCTATTTTTGCAGATATGAGCAATTAACAGCAACAATTTGTAATTAAACGATAAACCTTTGATGGAAGTGAAGATGACATTATGACAGGATCTGACACGCGGGGTACCAAATAGAAATCCGTCATTTTGTTGAATTATTTATCTATTTAATTTCTGGCGCTGTACCCTGGGTTAAAAAAAAAGATGAAAATAATTCTAGTACTGCATGGTACAAAACCTTGTAACAATGAACTTAACAGTGGAGAGCAGCATCATAACATCAGCGCTCATCAGACTTACCATGCAAGGAGATTTTTTTTTCTGAAAATAACGAAGTTGGCGAGCAATTATTTCCTGATTTTCAAGGACGTAGCGGGAGATAGTAATGGAAATGAGCTGCTTTGCGGAGATCTGCGTTGTCAGAGTGCTTCTCTAGTTACCACCGCCAAGGGAGGAGGTCAATGCGTTTTCATTACCATTTGTTTAATTGTTTGTTTGTTTGTTTGTCCGTGTGCAAAATAACTCAAAAAGTTGCGCACGGATTTTGATGAAACTTGCAGGAAAGGTTGAGAGTGACACATGGAACAGATGATTACATTTTGGTAGTGATATGGAAATTTTTATGCATTTTATGAAGGATTTTCGATATTTTGGCAAGTATGGTCAATGAACTTGGGAGTTCAAGCTGCGCATTTTGATGTTTTTATACGCGCACTAAACTAGTTTCTGCTAGGGCGAGGCGCGCCGCGAAACTGAGGGTTTATGACGTAACAAAGGCCTCTGTATTGGGAAATCGGGCGATTTTTTTCAGCAAGAATACGTATGGGTGGAAATCACTGATCTCTATGGAAGAACAAGTACATGCTTGACGGAGGTCTGCGCTCTCAGAGTGCTTTTCTAGTTATTAATGTAATTAAGGTCAAAAAACTTAAAGGGGAAATCCAGTCCAAATATACAAAGTTAGTCTGATAAAAAAGAGTAAAATCTAAGGAGTTCAACGGTAAAAATTTGACTGAAATCGGATGAAAAATAAGTAAGTTTTGACATTTTGAAGTGGATATGAATATGCAAATGACTGAGCTAACTACGTCATACCCTCACAATTTTCCTTTGATCGTGTACAAAAAAACAAACAAACAAACAAACAAACGACGAACATTCAATGTTTCTCTCATTGACGTCTGAAACTTGATGTTATTCCTGGTTGAATAACTTCAGAATAGTGATCGTTTAGATATACGAAGATTTGAGCCTCGGGCATAATTGAGTTTGAATGAAAAACTGGAAATTTCGAAATTTTATGTACAAACTATATGGTATAATGTCATAACTTCCATATTTTTCATCCGATTTCAATCAAAATTAAACCGTTGAACTCGTAATATTTTTCTCTTTCTTATATGTCTTATCCGGCAGAGTTATATTTGGATTGTATTTTCCCTTTAATAGCAGCAGGGGCGGATCCAGGAAATACTTAAGGGGGTTGGGGCTTTACAAAATTCAAGGGGTTTTGGCCCACTGTCCCCCACCTCCAATTACGTCTTTTTATTATTTTTTTTTTGTTTTAGAAAAAAGGGGGCGCCCGATGCGCCCTACCTGGATCCGCCAATGAACAGGGCGAAATTTGGCATTGGGATTATTAACGCCGACTGCGAGGTATTGACCTCCGTGATGGTACGTGTGTAGGAACACGAGGTAGCCCCATACAGCGCGGTACCCCAGGGTACTACGTGGTGCATCATGTAGTGCGCAGTTTCGCTATTCAGTTTCACAAATCAGATCTCGAATATTTGATTAAAATATGCGTCACATTTGTGTTGCTATATAATTTCTTCACTAAATTCTGAATTTTTTAGATTTCTTTTGCTTCGTTTTGCTTTGCTTTTTTGTTAAAAAGCGGTTACGCCCCAATCTCAAATCCTAATACATCTGTCTGAACATTATTCTAAAGTTATTCAGTCAGGAATAAACTCTGTTCTACATTTCATTAGCAATAGAAAAAAGGTCGATATTTGTAAAAAAAAAAACAATGGAAAATTGTTAGGTGATGACATCATCAGCTCACTCATTTGCATAAAATTGTGTCAACTGTTTAAAAAAAACTGTATTGGAGAAAATTTCGAAAAAGAAAACTTCACATGCATAACTTCGCTAGCAAGCGCGCCGGAACACGTTAGTTTGTTTGTTTGTGTTTGTTTTTGTTTTGTTTTTGTTTTTTGTTTTTTGTTGTTTTTTTTTTGGGGGGGGGCAAAATCTCGACGCGGGCACATTATGTGACGGTGTGAAATCCTCGGCGAGGGAGCGAAGCGACCGAGCAGGGGTACCACGGTAGGAAATTTTTGTAAAAACAGAGTAAAAAACAAAGCAAATCTCTATAAAATTACACATAGTGGAAAACTTTTAGTGCGAAGGACTATAATAACATACGGGGGGGGGGGTACATTTCGTCGGCGTTTTCACGAACCGACGCTATTTCGTTTTTGAGCGAAAATGCAGTTCTGAGAAAATCGCGTTTAAAGATCTCACAAGTTTTAGACAACGTTATCAATGACTTTTCCTGACTTGTGTGTGAAAATTTTGACAGGGTGATGAGAGTGGAAGTTGTTCTTCATATCCATAGTGTAATTTTAGTGTGAATTCAAAAAATCTACGAGATTTCTGTCTTCAAACTCACTGCGTCGGTTCGTAAATCCATCGTTTCTTGCGCGCACCATAGGCTATGTACTTAAGCGCGGGTCTCACGAACCGACGTAAGTTGTATTACGCCGGTTCGTGAGACCCGCGCTGTAGGGCCTGTACAATAGGTAACGTGCAATACGCGTGTATTTACGAACCGTCGCTATTTCATTTTCGTATGTGTTTACATACAAATACTATTGGGGCTATACCTGCTTATCAACAATAACCTTATTAATTGATATTAATTGTCATGTAATGATTGTTGTGATGATTACAATACATTTAGTGATAATTAAGATGATAATACAAGCCAGTTTCTCTTAATTGTTCTAAAAAGAGTGTTATTGTTTTCATCTTCATTTAGTACACGCATGTATTGTTATTATGGCTGTGGTTGATCGTTCCAAAGATATCTTTGCCCCCCCCCCCCTTTTGTGGATATATTATTTAACACTTTGGCACGTGGACATCTATCATTTGGTAATACATGTACTCGGTATACTGTGTTTCATATTTTTTTACTTTTTACTGTTTTTTTTAACTTTTTTTACTTACTTTTTTTTTTCACATTATTTTTAATTCAAATTCAGTTCACTTCTTTCATAATAATTATGAATGTTTGTTCTAAGATGAAGGATACCGCTAAATCTTGGGAAAAAGACGTGCCAGTCAGTAATAATTACTTGTATTTACTCATCTTTCATACTCATGCATGCACTCTGTTATTTCTTTCTCTGAAATAATCTATTAATTTCTTTATTTCTTATTATTCCACATATTTGTGACATTTACTTTGTCACAATTTTTATCAGTGTCATTATTGTCATTTGGCTCGCATGCGAATTCACTCATAATTCCTCATTTTCCATCTTTCTCTTTCCTGCTCAACAGATTCTATGATAGCTGCACCTGATCATATAAAAACATAAAACTCATCCTGCATGCACTCTTCGAAACTGATAAACTCCTAAAAATACATAAATATCAACACTATCAGAATTTCAAGCTTCATTTTGAATATTTAATAATGGTCATGTTTAATTATGTCTTTTGCAGCAATATATTGAAGAGGTACATTATGTAATCGAAGAAACATAGGTCCTCAATAAAATATCAAATTTGAATTATTCAGAGATGAGTAATGACAATGGGAAGGATAACAATTATGGAAGAGCTCCATAAATCAATACATATCTAATGGCAAATGGAGATGGAATCAAGATTCAAGAATATGTGTAATTCAAGTTCATTATTATGTCAGTTCTTGTGTGTTCACAAAAAGAGGAACACAGTTCGAACATGCACACCAAATCTTACATCGTACATTTACATCTATAGAGTGCGGACAGAACATATACAAGAGAAAGAATAACATTCTCAAATCAATATATCAAGCATAACTATGTATATGAACACAAAAAGATGTTGCTGCGTATGCATGAAGCTTGAGAGTGCTGCAACACCCATATGCTCAGATAAAAACTTGATGTATATCATACAAAAGAGAAGAGGTACTGCATGTACATGTAGTTACACTATTCACAGGACAGTAGAGAAAAAGCACGAGAGAGAGAAGGAAATGGGTGTCTAAAATAGGTCGATGTAAGGAGTGCCAAGCCAATTAAGTCTCTAATAGAAGTCATACATATATAAGGAAACAAATTAATCACAACATAAATGATCGTGCTCATGTTAACCAATAATTAGCATCTAAAAATGTGTGTAGAAAGCCCATAATATCAGCCTTTCGCCCCGTAGGCTTGTTACATATGAGAAAAGAGAAATTTTGGCCGACCCCCCCCCCCCTCCCTGTGAATCCTTGATCCACCAGTACTACGTTTGTCATGTATAAACACATTCTGAGAATGTGTTTTAGTACATGTACTGGCAAATTCACCAGAGGGGTGGGGAAATTCGGCCAAAATTGTGTGTGGCTAAAATAATAAAAAAGAAAGGTCATCAGCAAAACTACGGGGTGGATGCAGACGAATTTTCATGTGATGACTAAAAAAAAATGCAGCTAAAGGAAAAAAAAAAGACGGCGGAGAGGTGCCAAGGCTAATTTGACTCCCCTCCCCCCCCCCACCAAAAAACAAACAAACAAACAATCACCGCTGTTTTACAGCACCTTTAAAGGACTCTTAATTTTTTGTTTGTTAAAAACAAACGTCTCGAAGTAAAGAATTCCATATTGTGGCAAAATGCAGACCGATACAGTGTATAAAGTGTACATCCCAAGCTATTAAAGAAAAAAAAAAACAGATTATGAATATCATTTAAAGTAAGAATTTCAGTGTGTTTAATCATCTTTAGTTGAGTTGCAAATGACATGTACATATTTAATAAGAGCAGTAAATTTCGAAGCGCCCCCAAGCCCTTCTATACTTAATTATTCATGTGTAAAGGTAGCGCCAGGGCACTTCGGTGGTCTAGTGGTTATGACGCTGGTCTAGTAATCCAGAGGTCGTGGGTTCGAATCCTGCTTGGGCTGCCTGTGATTTTTTTTTTTTCACAGCAGCCTACAAACTGCACACTGCAGTTGCGTGCGTTACTACGGATGGAGACAAATGAATAATCTATTATTTTGATATACAATGTTTGACATCCTTATTGCAATCACTTTCTTTAATTGTAAATTTAGAGACATAATGATTTATTATTAAAAGAAATCATATTTCTGTATTTTGTTGTGAGTTTGCATGGGAACATACACGTATCATAATTTACAATTTTAGTTAAATAAAGAACATCTTATAACAGAACTGTCTAGTGATGGTTGAATAATTATGTCAATTTGTTATAAGTCCTATCAGTTACATGGAGTGCATGTTCCCATGTTTATAAGAATCATACGTGACACATTCAAAGTGGGTTGAAGACAACAAAATAATAAATAAAAGAATAAAGGAGAATAGAACTTAATCTGATTACAGCATCATCTAAATATTGCCAATGTGCACTTAGAAATCTATCAAGATTTATCACAAGGTTATGATTACCACACAAAACCTTCAAGATTTATTATCATGAAATACATACCAATGAACACTTAAAAAAATCTAACATTCCATATCCACATGAAGCTTTCCTTGATATAAATGTCTCTCTGTAGTGTTATTAAAGTGTAGCAAAATTGTAATTACGACATCACAGAATGGAATGCATTGTTTTCACCTTCAATCTTAGGATCTCCTTTCATGTTTCCACTTTACAATCACATTTCACTATAGATATACCGTCCTTATGTTGTCGCCCTTCATCCCAATTTCTCCCTTCTATCCTATCTGTAGATTGTCTTCTTTCCTAAGCCATTGTATTCACATTCCTTGATGATCAGCACGATGCTGTACTTTTTTCTTCTTCTCTGAAACAGTCCAGCTCTTCGCTACTGCATGGCATCAGTCATCTGAAAGAAAAGACAGAAATTAAGAACTTTCGATTAAAATCAAACATCATGATACAAGATACAACTGTCATTTTGAGAAAAAGAAATCAGCCAACTAAACTGTAGTTGAAGTTATTTTGCTCTATTTATATTAAACATAAAACAAAACGGTATACAGGATCAAAGAATGTCAAAAAAATACTGCTGTTCGTCTTTGATGCATATTCAAATTGTCTCGCCTTTTACATATTTTAATGATGCAAGATCTTATGTCTAGCACTTAGTAAGTCTCATGTAGAATTTAAATTATTATTCACATGAATAAATCTACATGTCCTTGTAAACAAGGCATTGCTTTGAAAAAGCTGAATATTACTAACTGCATTTGGGAAACAGTCTACGACAATCAAACTTGTTTATTATCAGAGACTTTAACATCTTAATTAGACCTAGACTCTACATTACCATTGTATTCACATCCGTTGGTGATGTTCACGACCCTGTACTTTTCCTTTTCTTTTCTGAGACAGTCCAGTTCTTTGCTACTACATGGCACCAGTCATCTGAAAGAAAAGAAAGAAATTAAGAACTTTTGATTAAAATCAAACATCATGGTACAAGATACAACTTTAATTTTGAGAAGAAAAAAAAAATCAGCCAACAAAACTGAAGTTGAAATTATTTTGCTCTATTTATATTAAACATAAAACAAAATGGTAGGCCTATGCAGGATCAAAGAATGTCAAAAAATGCTGCTGTTCGTATTTGATGCATATTCAAATTGTCTCGTCATTTACACATTTTACTGATGCAAGATATTATGTTTAGCACTTAGTAAGTCTCATGTAGAAATTGAATTATCATTCACATGAATATAAATCTACATGTATTTGTAAACACGGCATTGCATTGAAATAGCTGAATATAACTACATGTACTTGCATTTGGGAAACAGTCTATGACAATCAAACCTGTTTCTTATCAGAGACTGTAACATCTTAATTAGACCTAGACTCTACATTATCATTCAGCTTTTAAAGGTATTAACCATTCACCTATAAAACACTGGCATTGTCATGTGCATCATATTTCTTTGATACTGCACATATTTTCATGAAGTCTGTGCAAGAATGCAAATGAAACACGTCTGCTGTTTGGTATTTATGAAAAAAAAAAATATCACTAACCCGGAAGTCCTTGGCCTGAGGAATAACACGTGGCGAGTTAGTAGGAATTGACGTTAAAATAGAATAAGAATAGATCTACTAAATAGGCCTTTGCCTCATGAATGTCTGGTCTAATTATAGACTAAGTGAGGTCTAGACCTTTCACTTTTAAGTTACCAGTGGCACACAGAACTTATATTATAGATCTAGACTACATCTAGATCTAGACATCTAATACTATTAGATCTTGGCAACTTTTGTCTTTGTGACACGAAATTAACACGTCACGGATGATATTGTGGCGATATCCAACAGGATGACAGTACCACTATTACTGAATCAGTAAGTTGACATAGATAACTAACATCAACTTGTTAACGTACGTTAGAGATGGCACCATTATACAATAACCGGTGACACTGACACTGACAGATCTAACGACTACGTTTAGACTAACGTTAAAGAGTTAGACTCGCCATCTCAGTAAGTCGGCCAAAGACAAAGTCAATACAGGGCTAAGTCAGTGTTACTGTTATGTTAGGCCTAACAAACGTTAACGGTTGCTCGGTTAGGTTAGGTTTACTAGGACTCAAGAGTCCTGGTTAAATCAGTCGAGGGACATTTCTTAGAAGTCCTTCGATTCCAAGAATAAAAAGGGTGAAAGAACAAAGGGAAAAAAGGAAAGAAGAAAGGACAAAAGATTATGTATGGCTGCTGTGGAAATCGACAGCGCTACTGTATCACTATCAATCACGCGTAAATATGTAAACGCCATTTGGTTGGGCCGCATTCACAAGTTTTAGGGAAAAAAAGCCCCACCGCTGTGCTTCAAAGGTACTCCACTCGAACTAACGTTAGACATAATGTCACATATCTACACACAGTACGGTACTAGGGCTGAATTCACAAGTATACTAACACTGCACTGTACAGGAAAGCCACCTAACCTGTAAACTACTCGTAGTGTTTAGGTAGTATCACTAGACCACATACTGTCATAGATGACATCTACACCAACGCTGCACACTGCAAACTGGCACTGGTCCGACGGTCCCTGACCAGGAAAAATCACTGTTGGACACTGACCAGTAACTTTTTCAGGAATGGACCAGTAAAAATTGGGGGAAAAAATGGGTGGACTCTACCTACTATTACCACTAGTCTAGATGTAGATCTAGAGCTAGACTATAGACTCTGTGTTAATTTGACTTGGTCTTAGACTTCAGCTGATCTTAGTTTTAGTAACTGGTATTACAAGTAAAGTCTTAACTTAGACTTAATAGTTAAACTTGAAAGTTAAAGTCTAACATGTCTAACTTTATTCTTTACTCTTCCTTTGAGTTTTACTTTTAGACTTTTTACTTTTTGTTTAGTTTAGTAGGCCTACTTAGTCAATCTCATGATTTCATTTTCAACTCAAGTCAAGGCATAGCCATGAGTGTCTTCGAGACTTCGACATCTTGCATGTCTTGCACACAGACGTTACGACTACAGTACTCAGTAGTCTCAGAAGTAACGACATAAGTTGAAAAGAAACTATAAATAATATGATTTGGGATCTAATTTGAAATTGGATGGCGTTTACAGACTAGGCTTCATAAGCATCACGCGATTGAATACATGGGACTACACTCTACCGCAATTAATGGTTATGGTAGTCCAACTGAAACTGTTATTTTGAGCATGATTTTAATAGGATTATAGCTTACCATTCACTTCACTCGTGGACAGTGGGCTGGCTTAGGTCGTCATTCATCTTTCAGAAGGTTTGGTTCTCACTCTGAGATCTGGATTAGGGCCAAAACCTAATTCTAGGCCAGTAAGTTGAACAAAGCTCAAAATAATGTAACTGCGACGGTTCGTAAAACCCGCATTGCTCTTCACCCTAGCAATTCGGGTTTCACGAACCGGCGTATCTTTCCTGCGTCGGTTCGTGAAACCCCTTTTTCTCAATTTCTCGATATTTCGAGTACCGTCGTTTTTTTCTTTCTTTGATAAAATTAAGACTAATTAATTTTGTGATCTAAAATTTGGGGATTTGGTAGAGTTTTGAAAGCACTTTCATTTGGTACCAATATCTCGATTTTGAAGATTTTGACCAAAATCGAAATAGCGTCGGTTCGTGAAAACACCGACGATTTATGTGACTGTGTAAGGTCCTCGGCGAGGGAGCGAAGTGACCGAGCGGGGGGAGGGTGTGGGAGGGAGGATACCCCCGTCCCACGGTAAGGACTTTTTGTAAAAACAGAGTACAAAAGTCGCGTTTAGAGAGCATTTGAAAGCAAATTTCTAGGAAATTAAACATAGTGAAAAAAATAGTGCGAAGGATTATGATTATAACATACGGGGGGTACATTTATGTGACGGTGTGAGATCCTCGGCGAGGGAGCGAAGTGACCGAGCTGGGGGAGGGTGTGGGAGGGGGGATACCCCCGTCCCACGGTAAGGACTTTTTGTAAAAACAGAGTACAAAAGTCGCGTTTATAGAGGATTTGAAAGCAAATTTCTAGGAAATTAAACATAGTGAAAATATTAGTGCGAAGGATTATGATTATAACATACGGGGGGTACATTTATGTGACGGTGTGAGATCCTCGGCGAGGGAGCGAAGTGACCGAGCTGGGGGAGGGTGTGGGAGGGGGGATACCCCGTCCCACGGTAAGGACTTTTTGTAAAAACAGAGTACAAAAGTCGCGTTTAGAGAGCATTTGAAAGCAAATTTCTAGGAAATTAAACATAGTGAAAAAAAATAGTGCGAAGGATTATGATTATAACATACGGGGGGTACATTTATGTGACGGTGTGAGATCCTCGGCGAGGGAGCGAAGTGACCGAGCTAGGGGAGGGTACAAAAGTCGCGTTTATTGAGCATTTAAAAGCAAATTTCTAACGAATTAAACATGGCGAAAAAAAAAATTAGTGTGAAGGACTACGGTTATAACATACGGGGGTACATTTTGTGACGGTGTGAGATCCTCGGCGAGGGAGTGAAGCGACCGAGGGTGTGGGACATTTTAATTTAAATTTCTAGGGAATTAAACGTAGTAAAACAAAAATCACTTCGAAGGACTATCATCATAACTTATGAAAACTGTTCATTTTACTATATGTACGTGCAGAGCGAGCGAGCCACTTTCACTTTGCCATTCGTCTGAAATGTATTCATTAAAAGCTCAAACGTGATCGCATTGTTTGAGCGATAAAAATTATTCTCAGGCTTATATTGCCAAAAAGCATAGAAGAAAGGGAAAATGTAAGGTTTTCTAAAGGTATGTTTGAGGGGGCACAATCGAGGACGCGAGGGTACCATGTATCTATACACTAAATTTACTCATAAGTAAATATTTGTGTCTAGATATTATAATGTATCAATAATGAATTATTAACGGGGTGAAAATTTTGCATTTTCAGTTATGAAATTGACAACCTTTAGACAAGAAAAGTGCCTTTATTGTTCATTTTGGTCTTTAAATAATTGATTAATTATTTGTTACAGGGGGCACTTGGGGCAAAACGAGTTTTTGCCCCCCCCCCCCCAAAAAAAAAAAAAAAAAAAAATATATATATATATATATATATATATTATTGTTATTATTATTTTTTTTTTTGGGGGGGGGGGGGGGGGGCAAGTGCCCCCGCTTCCGGCACCCTTGTTCGCTAGTACACTGGTTGTAATTATTCAAACAGTTGTCAGTTTTCTATTCGTGTACAAAATATTCCCCAGGAGCATTTGTGCCTTTGATGATCGATGTTCGATGCCGCCGTCTTGCTGAGCAATCTGGAGATTCATTTTGAACGTTAATATAGGCTAATGTTGGCTATTCTTTGCTTATCTATTTATTGAATGAAATGAAATCTCTCTTAATAATAAAGCATGTAAAACAAAGTCAATCCCGTCCAGAAATTTGTGCAAAAGTTTAAATTAGAGCTGTATCATGAGAAAGTGTTTACAACTGTACTATCCTGGAAAGCCGGTTTTATCACTTTTCCACTTAATTTCCGCAAATAAAACTGATATGGAATAAACTTCAAGTATAATTCTTTATTGATAGATATATCAGATTAGTGACCGGGCATGCCCAGTCGAGTAATTTCCATTTTTATTTCAGCAATTTTTATTCGCGCATCCCCGTGTCTGGACTTTTATATCACATACCTTTAATAAGAAGGGATAGTGAAAAGTAATTACCATCACAAAGACGTATCTTCCGTGTAGAAAGTGGCTGGAGATTATGCAATGAAACACAAGTCAATTGTCTTCCTATCTCGGCAGCAGATCCAGTTTGGCACATTATGCTTAAAATATTTTTGAGCGGCGGCATCGAACATCTAGCCAAGGAAATAAAATAAGACAGTTGTGACTCCATTCTCTTGAACCTCCTTGGCTAGCACCTATCCGCCGCTTCAATGTGTTATTCCCCAGCACCTCTTCTAGGGTATTTCTACAGCTTCCTGCCTTCCTCCTTACGCCGCATGATGCTCATTGGCGGACCGTTTCTATCTTCACTCGGGTTCATCTTGGCTAGCTTTGCCGTCGACTACATGCAATTTGCCACTTGCCTGGCGCTCTCAGGTAAATTATGGAAATACTTTACGGGCCTGGGACTGTGATTATGAAAGTTAAGTTTTATTCTCTTTTTTCGCTTGGTCTCAGTGTAAAGCTGAACTAAATAAAACTTGCTCGCTGGGATAGTGGCAACACGTTTTGAAAATAGTGATAGTTAGCACATTTAGAGCAATTAAAGTGTACCTATACCACGTCCTTGCCCAGGAAATCAAATTTGTGTATACAGCTAGAATACACCCACACACCAAAATAACGCCAACAACCATGATTCACCTGTGAAAGCTCCTGAAAGTATACATATTTCGACAAATGAGGTCATATCTCTGTACCAATTTGTCGTATGCGCCGGTACTGATGTGTGCGCGTGCTAGCTGTAAGATTTTACGAATAATATCAAGATTTCATGTCGACCAGTAATATTAGGGAGCTTTAGATTTTAGACGCGCGGACGTTCAAAGGGAAAAAAAACATGTTCTGAGCGTGCGCAGAAGCGCGGGTCAATTTTACGCACGCTTCTGCACACGGTCAGAACATTTTTTTTTTTCCCTGTGAACGTCCGCGCGTCTAAAATCTAAAGCTCCCTATTAGCTGATTGCACGCTCGCATTGCATTTCACTAGGATATCGTTCGTTCAAGACGTATTTTGGGGAAAAATATATAATAGCGCGATAGCTCGATTGAAAGAATCGGGTGATCGGCTAGTCTATATCAAGTCGTTTTTGTCTTCATCTTCAAAATATACATCAGAAACCCACTAGCTAGATAAAAATCTGAGCGGCAAATGATTTTGATATTTTGCAGAGGGCATGTCTCAAGTATTTTTTTTTATACAAAAAATAGTAGTACGGCAAACATAATACTCAGGGTATTGGTACACTTTAAGCGTTAAAAAAGCTAACGGATAATGCAAATGATTCAGGCCGAGAATTGTCTCACACCTCCCAAAATACACTTAACATGACAAAAAGCAATTTTTTGCCCTTATTGTTCCTCTTCACGGTTCCTCTCTAGGAGACGAAAAACTAAATGTATGTACTGCAACCGATTGACAAATTTCCCTACATCGATGAGAATATGATGTAGGCCTACACTTATTTACGTCGATGTAGGGCAATTTGTTTAGCAGTTGCAATAGAAACAACTCGACGTAAGAATTTCATAAATTTTAATGAATGCATGTATTGAAGAGATTATCACTTCTCTTTGTAGATGATATTACACAATCATAATCATTAATAGCAATGCTTCGCAATGATTTTCAACGATAAGTTTTGTTTGTTGACGAGTACACTCTTAAGTACTAACGTTTTTATTTATCCTTCGGCTTGAATACCTTACAGGATGTTGTGAAGAAATGTCATAATGTACACCTTTACTTTCGTAAATGGAGACTGGGTAATTTCTTCCAGATCGTGTCTCAGATTTTCGGTTCTTCGGTCATTTTGGCTGAACCAACGATAATCAGCCGTAGCTTGCCACAGCCAATTTAAAAAAAAAAAAATGTTGAGAAGACTGGTGATGAGTCGAAGGAGATTCCACCTCCCACAGTAATGAGCTTTTAAAGCACTTTAAAGTTGCAAATCGTGCTATCTGGTGCATACCAGATAATGATATTATGACTATCATGATCTTAGAAAGACAAAAAACAAGAGGGTACTGTACAACTGCGTTACTTGTTGCCGTCGTAAAGCCATGTTTTGGAATGTGTGTGTGTGTGTGTGTGTGTGTGTGTGTGTTATTTGGGATGGGGAGGGAGTGGGAGGGAGTTATGAGGCAATTTCCCTGCTGGAAATAACACAGTGTCCCACAGTGTGTTTTAACAGTGTGAACACAATATGAGTCATATATTCACAGTGTGAAACAAAGTGTTACTATATGAACACTGTGTGAAAACCACACCATAGCGTGAAATCATCTTCACACCTTTAAATTCGAGCTTTCTCACCTAGACGACTATGTGAATACACTGTGAACACACTGTTGGACACTGTGTTCTTTCCAGCAGGGTTGTTAGGCGTGGGAGGCCTAGATTTCCAGCCTAATACATCAGACTTCGTGCGTCAGTAAACCTCTTAATATTTGGTGACCTCCCTCAATATTGGTGTAATCGATGATTTCATTTTTCTAGTCTGTATGTACCCCAAACGTAATTATGGTCTACATGATACAATAACCAACGGAACTTTGCTTTCTTTTTTGCTTTGTTTTTTTTTTTTCAATCCTATTTCCAGGAGTCGGCTTTTCCTTCATGGTGATGTGCGTACTACTAGAACTCAGCGAGCAGGCTGGAACACACTTCGGCTTCTATCTCAGCATTGGAACGACGGGCTTCGCGGTAGGAATGTCCGTTATTCCCCTACTTGGAGAGTTCTTGATGAACGTTTACGGCTGGAGAGGCGCCATGTTGATCCTGGGCGGACTCATGGGGAATATCATACCATTAACCGCGGCGATTCGTCCTAAGGTGCCCGCATCCTCTCAAAGTGAGGCAACGAAGGAGGAGAATGGGACAGACGAGGAGACAATTCCTCTGTCTGGAGATGTTTCGAAGTCAAACAATGAGAAAGAGGAAATATTTGCAAATGATGACGCACTGTGTAAATCAAACTGCGGGAAATCTGAAGGTTCCTACAAAGCTTCTTCAATGCAAAATCCACACACATCAGATGAAACTGTAATACCTTGTGAACACTCTGATTACACATCAGATGAAAGGCGAGGAAGTTTATCAGGCTCTCGTGCAAACAAGCTTCAACCGAGAAACGGCAATCCCCGACAGACTGAAAGCACTTGGGCAATGGTCACAAACGCTCTAAGAAATTCAGAGTTTTACAAGAATCCATCATTGACTTTATTTCTAGCGGCGGTAGGATCATATGGCATGGCTCATGGTGCCTGGCATCACTGGCGTAGCCAGGGGGGGGGGGGGGGCGATGGGGGCGGTCGCCCCCCCTAAGATTTGGACCGGGGATTTGGGAGGCGGAAAAAAAAATGCGTGTATACTGTATGCACATGAAGCGGGTCTCCTTTGCAACCCTTCATCAAATAAGATATTTTTTTTTAAATATTTCACTCAAAGTGTGCACCAGATCGTTGAATTTCAATTCAAAATATGCAAAATCTCTCGTGCTTGGGAGGGGTGTCCCCCTCCCAAACCCTCCCCCTCTGTACCTCTTTCCCTAGCTAAGTACACTTTTTAGATTTACAAAATATTATGAATAATTCTGAGTGCACAAGACTTATCACTTATATTCCGAAAACTCAAGGTTCCCTCATGTATAAGGGTAATTTCCCCTTTTAATCGACCCTTTCCTCCCTCAGCCCCCCCCCCATTCTTTTTTTTTTTTTTTTTGGTGATTTCCCAAAGGTTGATTCCATCAAATATGCGTATACGATAGATATCTCAATTTCAACCTTACAAAGGCAAAAGCTCCATCGGAAGGGAAGGGTGGAGATAACACTCGCCAACGCCTTCTCCCTGCTTGCCCGCCCCCCCCCCCCCCCGCCATGCATAGAAGTAGACTGTGGCTATATACCGATCGCTTTATTTCAATTCTAAAAACGCAAAAGCTCCGCGTGCGGGAGGGGGAATCCCCCTTCCCCTAAGCTCTACCTCACTAGACTTTATACATACACACAGATGGTGCACTTTCGGAATAAGAGCTAAATTCCGTGATTTTAACACTTCGATGAAAAAGTATTCCACCAAAACTTTGCACCAGATCGCTGAATTTCAGGTCTGAAAACGCAAAATCACCTTCGTGTGGCAGGGTATATGCCCCTATCTACACCCTCGTGTGTATGCTTTTTCTGCTTGATTGCTGAACAGACAGCGTTCATGATATTCAGTGTAAGAATTAATACAAGAAGACTAGTGTATTTAAATTATACCATTTTATAGGCAAATTCTTCAATAATAATCTACACTAAAATATACTGCAACCATAAACAAGTGGGACTGTTTCAACTCGTTAAAACACGCAAAAACATGCATCAAATTGCACCATTTGCAACGTCAAAATGCAAAAAGTTCTCACCGTGGGAGGGGGACACCCCCCTCCCACACCCTCCCCTCCCCCCTCGCTAGCTCCACTTGCTCGGGTTCAGTCGCGTTCATGATATTCAGTGAAAAGAATTAATACAAGAAGTGCATTTAGATTACGCCATTTTAAAGGCAAATTGTTCCATGATAATCTACACTAAAATGTACTGCTACCTTAAACAAGTGGGACTGTTTCACGTCGATAAAACGCGCAAAAACATGCATCAAAATGCACCATTTGCAATATCAAAATGCAAAAAGTTCTTACCGTGGGAGGGGGGACACCCCCCTCCCACACCCTCCCCGCCCCCCTCGCTCGCTCCGCTCGCCCAGGTTCAGTCGCGTTCATGATATTCAGTGAAAAGATGATACAAGAAGTGTGTTTAAATTACACCATTTTATAGGCAAATTCTTCCATAATAATCTACACTAAAATATACTGCTATGTACCTTAAACAAGTGGGACTGTTTCACGTCGATAAAACGCGTAAAAACATGCATCAAATTGCACCATTTGCAACATCAAAATGCAAAAAGTTCTTCCCGTGGGAGGGGGGACATCCCCCCTCCCACACCCTCCCCTATACCCCCTCGCTCGCTCCGCTCGCTCGGGTTCAGTCGCGTTCATGATATTCAGTGAAAAGAATTAATACAAGAAGTGCATTTAGATTACACCATTTTAAAGGCAAATTGTTCCATAATAATCTACACTAAAATATACTGCTACCTTAAACAAGTGGGACTGTTTCACGTCGATAAAACGCGCAAAAAACATGCATCAAATTGCACCATTTACAACATCAAAATGCAAAAAGTTCTTACCGTGGGAGGGGGACACCCCCTCCCACACCCTCCCCTCCCCCTCGCTCGCTCCGCTCGCGAGGGTTCAGTTGCCTTCATGATATTCAATGAAAAGAATTAATACAAGAAGTGTGTTTAAATTACACCATTTTATAGGCAAATTCTTCAATAATAGTCTACACTAAAATATACTGCTATATACCTTAAACAAGTGGGACTGTTTCACGTCGATAAAACGCGCAAAAACATGCATCAAATTGCACCATTTGCAACATCAAAATGCAAAAAGTTCTTCCCGTGGGAGGGGGGACACCCCCTCCCACACCCTCCCCTACCCCCTCGCTCGCTCCGCTCGCTCGGGTTCCGTCGCGTTCATGATATTCAGTGAAAAGAATTAAGACAAGAAGTGTATCTAAATTATACCATTTTATAGGCAAATTGTTCAATAATAATCTACATCAAAATAAACTGCTACCATAAACAAGTGGGAGTGTTTCACGTCGATAAAACGCGCAAAAACATGCATCAAATTGCACCATTTACAACATCAAAATGCAAAAAGTTCTTACCGTGGGAGGGGGGAAACCCCCCTCCCACACCCTCCCCCCCTCGCTCGCTCCGCTCGCTCGGGCTCAGTCGCTTCGCTCCCTCGCAGATTAACCGCCCCCCCTAAGATGAAATCCTGGCTACGCCGTTGCCTGGCATGCCTTCCTTCTACCTCGTGCAGTTGAAAGTGGTATGACAATTTATTTTGCAATCCTGGTAACTGTCTGCGTTGCCGTTGCGAACATTACCGGTCGCATTGTCATAGCAGTCCTCACGGAGAAAACTTCCAGACTTCATGAAATCCACATGTCTCTTACCTTGCTTGACGCTCTCACAGTACTTTGTGACGTCCTCATCTTTAGGTCGGCTGCCATTTACGTAACATCAATCTTGTCTTCCTTCACCATGGCCGGTCGCGGAGTGATGACGGCCGTCATGATCCGTCAGCTGGCATCACCTGACTGTCGCTTTGTCGCTTTGGGCTTCGGGGAGTTTCAGTTTGGGGTAGGGGGGTTTGTCGGCACCTACGTTGCAGGTAATATTCATAATATTCATTATTACTCATTGTCTTCACATTGCAGGATATTTTCACACTTTGTTTTCAAGGGATGGTATAGTTTTGGTTTGGATTGAGGCTCAAAATTTGAGTTTTTGAGGAATTCTAAGTTGATCTGATGAAAATACATATTCGCAGGAATGCCGATATGCATGTAACACTTTTCTTTGACAGAGTATCTATACGCAATTTACCACACACAATTATGATCACAAACATACACCCATATTCACATATACATCGCTTATACACCCGTATACATGCTGGTGTGAATGCCCATGTGAGTGCATATACAACTGTAGTTAAGTATAGGAAGATTGCATAAAATTCACCAGCATTATGAATAAGAAACATTTCCCTCGCATAAAGAGAATAATGTTGAGCAATATGGAAATAAAATTTAATGTATCAGTATTTAGTGTATCTGTCGCATCTATCGTCGTATCTATCTATCTACCTGTCGTATCTATCTCTATTTCATTAAACATACTAGCTTGAGCTAATCCAATTTACACAACGTACCCGTATGCATTGGCGTTGCCGCGTAATATGCTCGCCGTTGCTCAAATGATTGCCATTCATCTTCTGTATGATCTCCTTTTTCATCTTCCTATATGTTCTCTATACATCTTAACTAACAGTTATTATCTTAAACAGCATATGATGATGACAATACAACAAACAAACCTCCATTATTTCTTCATGAACATGGAATTCTAATTCCCTGGCGGCATGGCAGTTGAACATAATAATGGATGGAATTTGCAGGGAATATCTGGCGGAAACGTGTACGATTGATGCATTGACTCATTTTGATATGGCCGCTTTTATAAAGTAATTGTTTCACACTTCCAGCAATAACTCTGCTCTATAATCCATTACCTCATACATTTGGTGTATCGAAAATAATCTATTAACGGGCAGATGAAATTGGAAGCTGTGTCGTTCTTTCAACATTGCCCTCTAATTTATCATCTTTTTTTTCAAACCGTACAGGGTTTGCAGCCGATAGGTTCGGTGGTTTCAACTCGTCCTACGTGGTGGTCGTCGGTTGCGAGGTCTTGGTCTTCTTCCTAGTCCTGTTCTCACGATTTAAGTTGAATTAAAGTAAGGTACCATGACGATATGCAAAGCCGTAATAGTAGGTGTAATGAAAAATTTGGGGTTTGTAATATTTATTCTGTAAGTTATAGATGCATGTCGCCCACCATGCCAAATTAGTAAGATCCAACTGACTTTGCGAAACTTTTGTATGAGATTGACGTAAATTCCTGCTTTTTTATCATATGTCATCTCATTTTAAATATGCCTAAATCAAGCGTAAATCCTAAGGATAACTCTTTTAAAAACCCACGCATTTGTTGCCAAGTTTCTACGTGCAACCAGTGATTGTCCTATTATGCACAAAATATTCAAACATCCGCTTCTCCGCTAATCAGCGTAGTTACAAAAGATTATATCACTACACTACACAGCCATGTATTCTTCTATTTGACATCAGTGTTCATTTGCCATTTTTTCAGGTTCTTACGTTTAAGTCACGTTGGAATTAAGCCATCATGTAAAAATCAGACGTTTATGAATGTATCTAATAAAAAGATATTGTCATTATTGAAGATCAATAATTCACCACAGGATTTTTTTTGGAATAAAATTAAGAAACTTCTTTTAAATAGGTTCAAAAGAAGTATGAAGTAAGTTTTCATCAACAACAAAAAAAAAATACACGAGGAATAGAATTAAAAACCTATGATGAACCAAAAGATCTATTTAAGCTTCGTCACAAAGAAATCATTTATATGTTAAAAATATCTTAACCTGAATCTTAACCCGTTTCTGAAGGAAGAAAAAAAAAACATCGTTCTTACATAATCATGAAGATTCGACAGGCTATAGGAAGAAATATTCCTCTCATAAAGTTGATGAAATAAGATATATATACATATATGTAGACATATAAAATCTGCTTGAAGAAATCATTAAAAACATCTTGAATGAATGTAATAAACACAAAGTAATTCATTCTGAAAGTGAAATGCCACCAACAATCAAGGAATTGCAAATTTATGTCATGATTCTTTTTTCAAGGGATGGTAGAGTTCGGTTGAGATAGGGTTGGAGGTTCCCAACATTATTTTTAATATTTTTTTTTTTTTATATATTGAGAGAAATCTTATGACATATAAAAGAGCTTAAAATTCAAAGAGGATTTCAAAGTTGATTTGATGAAAATTGATTTTGAAATGCATGAGATATCTAAATCAAAGCAATCCTAATAAAAGGTGGGGCGCGCCTTTTATTGGGATCGCTTTGTTTTCGTTTTTTCATATCTCACCCATTACAAAACCGATTTTCTAAACTTTGAAATCCTCTCAGAATTGTAGACTTCTTAACATTTCATAAAGTGATTTCTATATATATCTGGCAAAACTTTAAACGCTGAATTCTCACCTCAAACAATACTACACCATCCCTTTGATATTGGTACAAAACAGCAAAATTTGTAGCATACATAGGAATCATTCATTTGAAGATTATTTGATGATGCCAAATAACAATACATGTATCATGTTTCCAAAGCTAGTAACAAATAATTGAGTGATAACTCAAGTTCACGATATGGAAAATAAAACTAGTTCATGTTTTGATGATGGAAGTATTAAGGTAGTAAAGTATGTAATTCCTTTTATATGTGATCCTTTATGTATTATTCCTCAGAGATGTTTAAGTATTAGTACCCTCCTTTAGAAAATTAGCATTGCTCCAGTTAAAAAATGAAAATAAACTGATTTTAACAGTTATCGTACAATTTCAATACAGTCAATTTGTTTGAAAGAGAAAAAGAAATGATGGAATTTCACATAAATGTGACATGTTGAATACGCCTTGAAATGGAAATAAAATGAATCTTCATCATTTTATGCGATTAATTATTGTGTTTTGTACTTGTTTTCCTTGAATTTGTGTAGTGCCACGATATCTGATATAGAAACATTAGGATGTTCTGCAAGTCTATCAAAATAATTTTACTGTTGGCAGGAAAGATGACATGAAGACAACGAACTATGAAGCAGCAAGATAACTAATAGGACTTTTTATTTGTCACAAATACTTACAATTTGTGGTTCTTCAGCTGCCTGGGATTGTGTCCGAGTGCCGAGTAAGGAAGCCTATAGGAAATCATTAAGCCATAATCTGAAAATGGAATAAGGTACGTCAGTATGCACCATCTTTTTTTTTCGGGGGGGGGGGGGATTAACGAACCTTCAAAATGACGAACACCACAAAAAGAAAAGACAAAAAAGATAAATTACAGCGTCCAAACCAAACTACGTCCATTGCCCTTCACGTCTATTGCTCACGTCATATATGTATGTATATATATAATATAATATATATATATATATATATATATATATATATGATAAACTTTATTATGTCTTGATTTATATGAACAGTTTAAATGCAAAAGTAAATAAACGTCTTTTGCAAAGTGGTTGTATTTATGGTAGTCATAACGCAGGAAGAAGAATTAAAGTTTTCAGTGATACTGCTCTCGCTATATAACAAGAAAATTTTTCTTACGTATAATGTTGTATATGTTATTACCGTGCATCACAAAACCAAGAAAAAGTCGCACAACTTGATTTTACGTAAGGACACACACACACGCAAATGGTGTAATGCGTCAACCTAGTCAATATCGAAGTTTTATATTCCGAAGTCATATTTTCTGAAAGAGCTATTCTTCTAATTAATTGAAAGTTTGGAATCATATAAAAAATGGAAAAATGTATTTCAGCGGTTTTTCTAAAACACCTTTTTTTAGATTATAGTGTCATGAGTACGTCTTAGAGGCCCCTCTTCATTTCTTAAAAATCCGTTACACACTCTTAATTCACTTTCAGGTCTAATAACTTTTGAAAGGATAGCACCACTGCTTTGAAAGGTAGTATTAGTCATGGACCATGTGGACAGAAGGTTATTATAGAGCATGCTCAATTTCAGTTTAATCTTATAATCTCTTGACTGTTGTTGCTGTGATGGTTTGCATCCTGTTTCTTGTCCCATTCGTTGCACAACTAGCATGACTTGGTAAGATCAAGGACCTACCAAGTACCTCCTTGGTAAGATTAAAACCTTGAATAGATACTCTTTTCTCAGTCCACACTTTTCCAGAGAGTGTGCTTTCTTTCCAATATGTAGACAGGTTAGGCGAGTTCATTTCAGTTGAGTTATACATCATTTTCACTGCTGTTTTAAAATCTGCCCTCACAATCCATCAAACATCCAAGGACATGTATAGCGACTTTTAGTTGGTTTTGTGATGCAGAGTCACGCATATATACTCGGCAAAAAAAAAAGAAAAAGAAAAGAAAGGAAAGTAAACAATATTTCAAGTTCATCTTTCTCATACATTATTTGGCAAATAAAAATGTTTAATTGGCGTTCAAAATAAAATACGTCAATAAAAATGAAAACTTTACCCATGGGTGAATAAATTTATTGTTATTCAGTGGTAAAGTTGTTATTCAGGCGTATATGCTCTGTCTTATAACAATTAGAACAAAAGACAAATTCAACACAATAACAATGCAAATTAATTTGCAAAAATCAACCTATGATCTCTGTAATGTCTCCGTAACTCTCCAAAGTTGTTGTTGCTTTAAAGGAAGAAAGAAGAGAGATAAAGAAAGGCAACAAATAATGGAGATAAAGAAAGGCAACAAATAATGGAAAAAAATAAAGAATCTTTTGTCAAATTCATAGTCAAAAGACATAAGGAATGAAACAATGGTGGCAAAGATGGCAGAAATTTGAAAGGTTATTCCAAATTAAGAAAATTTGACATGATAATCATTTGGGGCTAAATTTGTCTTATGCATTCTTAAATTCCTTGATTAAAAAGTCAAATGACGAAATTCTATTGATTTTATCACCTTTGCGGCTTACTCCCTATGGCATCTAAAGTTTGAGTTAACGCAAAACTCTTAATTACCCTTCAGTTTCCCTACTGTTTTTATTTGAGAATATAAAAAGAAACATGGAAACTGAAACTTATTTCTGTTATTTCACTCATGTCTGATGTCATTGCTTTAAATCGGTCTTTTGTTATCATTGTCTTGAAGAGGATTTGCAAATAAATGTCAATATGTCAATTTGTGCAATTGTTACTTTTTTCTGCCTTGGAGGGCAAAAAAAAAACAAATGTGTTCACTCCTGCGTAAAGTTTTCCTGTGTATAAACCTACCAGGTTGATAGAAAATAATTGATAATAATCTTTAATATGGTAGGGTCTATATGACACAATGATTTTTATCAAATCTTCTATAAAAATATGAACTGGAGAAAATGTTCACTTTCTTTTTTGATGAGTGCATACTATATACATTATGTATTTACATTTAGGTATACACATGTTCTGCAAGATAAACACACAGAACAATATTTAGTACTTCGCCATACACTATTCGATATACAGCCATCTGCGTCACATGCGTGTCTTGCTATACCATGTTACTGCTCTAGGGAGTCATTTTAGATTGAACTATTCATGTGTATATTTGAAAGGTAAGGTGTATTGCTGGGAGGTCTGGTATGACCCCTTTTATGAAGTGTCACAGAAAAGACGAGACAATTCCTCGCCATCTGGACCTATATTTGGTCAGTCCAGAAAGGCGACAAGGTGATGTCCGAAATGTCGCCTTCTTGTGTTCGAGAAGATGAGATCTCACGACTATACCTTGCTGCTTTCTCAGATCCGAGATGTCAAGTAGACGAGATTTCTCGCCTTTTCGGGACCAGATCTCACATCTTGCCTTCATGGACTCGAGAAGTCGAGATGGTGACGAATTATCTTGTGTTCTCGGCAACACATGTTCTCCCCCTGGCTAGGAGATGACAACTTCTACGCAAGCAAAACTGTGCTTTATTTCATGTTGCTTTGTTCCAATGCGTGGATCGAGGATTTTCATCAGCGAACACCTCATGAAAGATCGGCAGATCCTGTTCTACAAAGTCCACAGCACCCGAGATGCAAATTCCACTTATTTCATTGTAGTCGGTTGTAGTCATTGCAAATGTTGTATAGGTAAATTTGTTCCAGGAAACCAAACATGAAGCTTTTAGAGATTGTCTCTAATTATGGACTAAAACAGTTTATATCTAAACCCACGAGAAACACATCATTTTCAGCCACAACACTCCAGGTATTGTTCTCATTAAACCACGAACTTGTACAATACAGTGATGAAGCACCACTCTTACTTAGTTACCATTATATGATAGTGGGATCGATTGGCAAAGTAATAGCCTCTATCTCAAATCATAAGCATGTAAATTCTCGAAATTTAAAAGAATGTGAAATTTGCGTAATTCTGTGATGAATTACGAAAAAAATAATTGGGATGTTAAAGCACGCGAAACTGATGCGGCATAATTATGACAAAATAACATCTAAATATAGAAGAATACGAGATGAATATGCCGCTTTGACACGCAGAAGATTTAAACAGAAAACTACACCATGGGTGAATGCTTACATAAAGTCACTTATAACTGAGAGAGACAGAAGCAAGAAGAAAGCAAAATAATATCTAAGGAGCCCCCAACTTGAATGATAAAAAAATGAGAAATTGTGTAACTTCTTTCATGCGTAAAGCGAAGACGAAATATATTACTGAAAACATTTTTGAATAGCATAAAGATGACTCTGCCAAACTTTGGAAGTTGCCTCATGTGTTATTACCCAAGAAAAGTGTAACTACTTGGAATTGTGTTCATCTTGAAGGAAATGTGATTCGTGGAGGATATCAAATACTATGAATTGTTTTGAAGATGTTCCCAAACAACTTACAGTGGCTGATTCAGAGAAAGAGATATTATGGAAGCTGTGTTCATCGATAGCATTACGTCCAACTTTTCATTTCATCCTGTTACTGAAAGTGAAATAATGAAATGTTTTGATTCAATCCCCGGAAAGCAGACAGCAGGTGCTGACAATTTGCTGACATGCTTATTAAAAGACATAGTGCCCCTACTCTTCAAACCACCCTGTCATGTCCTTAGTTTATCTCTGAATCAATGTAAAATTCTAAGTGTCTGGAAATTTGCACGTGTTTTACCAATCCATAAAGGCCGAAAACAGGACGGACCGTCTGAATTATCCACCAATATCGGTCCTCCCTGTTCTGTCAAAGGTATTGGAAAAGCTGCAGCAAGTTTCCAAGTATTTTAATGATATGTTTTAGTGGCCGATAATCAGGATGGTTTTCGTCCAAAAGTGTTAGAGTATTCGTGAAGCTCTTGATGAAGGCCGCATTGTTGGGCATGTTACTGTCGACTTGAAAAGAAGAAGAAGAAGAAGAAATGGTCGCATTCTGATACCACACAGTGTGATGATTGAAAACTGCAAAATATGGTATGCATGAACATGCAGAGCGTTGCTTGGTTCAGAGACTACTTGTCACTTAGGAACAAAACTACAGACATCAATGGAAACATGTCAGACCCACGTCATGTCTCATGCGATGTGCCTCAGGGAGGTATTCTTGGGCCACTTTTTTCATTATCACCATGAATGACAGTGTTAAAGTGGTGCAAAATTGCACAATGTTTTTGTATGCAGACGATACTTGCCTGTGTTATTCCTTACCTAATGCGCTTGAATTGGAAAAGTGTGTCAACCACGATCTGAAGTCAATTTCAAAATGACTCAAATGTACATTATTACTTATTGAGGTTTGAGGGTGAGTGTGCTTCGATGATAATTGCTCCAATGCGGAAACATCCAAATCCAGGTCAATGATTCTCTCGTGAATCAAACTGAAACATGCAAGTGTTTTGGTGTGACCCTGTATGAAACGTTGACGGGGAACAAGCATGCAGCCCATGACCAAGGTATTGTCCTCCGCTGTTTACTGTCTGAAAAGAATAAGACTATCTATCTCACAGGGTACTGCCTTGTTGTTATACAAAGGTTAAATTCAGCTGCACTTGGATTACTGCTCTATTTTTGGATGAACGCATGAAAGACTTTGCTAACAAAAATAAGTGTACTACAGAAAAAAAAAACCCATCGTGGTGTCCTACTGGTATAGATAATCGTTTCAGCAGTAAATCCCTTTACCACCAGTTGAAACAGTTGAGATCCGCTGGAAAAAAGAAGCTGCATAAACCTGTTCCTGATGTACAGGGCCTAATATACTACCGCCGTTTCTATGTGACAGAATGCATATTATCTAAAAAATTCACGCAATATCCTCAAACTGAAAAAAAGAAACACTGATGCATCTATACTGATAAAAGAATTTTCAGTGATCTTTCCTAAAATATTCGAATATTAGACAGTCTGAATTCCTTTAAAATGCTCTTGATTTAGTCGATATGCACTCATGCTACGAAGAGTTTGTTTAACCTGAAGAATATTTTGATTAGATAATTGTTGCTGTTTCTTGATGCGTTTAATAATACCTTTATTCTTTTTGTCATGTCGTGTTTTGTTTCTTTGTTGATATCTGTATCACGTCTATGTTTGAATTGATTTCGTTCGTTCTGTGTCTTTGGTTTGTTTTGTCTATGTCAACTGTTTTTAGCTCTTGGCTGAATTAGGGCTTTTAAACCCGTGACCAAATAAAACAAACATACAAACAATGCTTGCACAAATTATTACTCCTTGTTTGAACGATGACGCCGATGTTGTGGTGCATGCTAATCAAAATATTGATATTTGATGTATATTCAATGGTTAACTGTATACCAGGGCCCCATTTCATTAAAGATGTTAGGATGGCAACTCTTGCTGGAATGGCAACTTCCAATAGCAACAGCCAATCAGGAAGCTGGATTCCTGTCGTTACTATGACAATTGCCATTCCAGCAAGAGTTGCTATCATATCAACTTTTCATGAAATGGGGCCCTGGTGTGCAATCATGCAATATGCTATTAGCATTTATACTACAAGAAGTGTCTTCTCATTCCACAGAACATTGGTCATTATCCTCTGTATATCCAACTTTGACCTCTAAGGACAACGTGAGGTCAGACTTTTAGAATATCAAAATTTGTGTAGGATTGCAAAGTGTATTGATGTTTGGCTTCATTGGTTTAATCCTAAATGTTTAATCATGTACAAATCACGCCTTGACGTTATAATCAAAGTATTTATGCACATTCCACAAAGCATTGGTTCATAGTAACAGGTCTCAGGAATGTGAGCGGTCAATTACTTCAGAAATGAAGCTCACGTGTCTTCAGTGATGGCAGTGACCTCAAATATAATATTTATATTTGGGTTAGTTATGCAGACTGAAGCTTGCATGAAATTATGTGCAACTTTATCCAATTTGCACTGGACGAAATTTGTATGCTTAAAAATGGAAGGTGGGGTGAGGAGTACCATATTTTGGGTTGATGCTTAATAGTTTGTGAACAGGCATATGGCAAAGTTCCTTGAACTGGATGAAAGGGTGACAGATGCCAACCAGAAAACAACAGGCCCACCTCATCAGATGTACGTCACGAGTCAAAACAACCCGAGTCGTACAGCCCATGAGTTGTAAAGAAGCCCACGAGTCATACATCCCGTGACCTAAACACTAGATGAACAAGGTCAATGAGCTCGACATCAAATCATAATCACAAATCATTGTGAGCGCCTCACAGGCTGCCACACGAGTTTGTGAGCTCCTGAGATTGTGTGATATACCTCATCTTTTTGGAAAGCTGTCTTCATGTTTTTGGTATCAGGAGTTGTGTTATCACTCATAGATCATCCTGGACGATTGCTGAGATGAATCTTGCTGCAATTTGATTCATATTCGCGATTTTCTTAATGTCTCCCAAATGGCTACTCATGTACATTGGGCTGTAGGCATTACCATCCTGTCTACACTACTTCATGGTCTGTTGCTTCTTCAGTCTGTTGTACTGGGACATGGCTTGCCTGACCATGGACTAGACAATACACTCCTAGGCATTGATGGTTGCACTGGTACCCTGCCATTCTTTTCAGCCATGAGAGGATTAAGTGGGTCAAACAATGCGGACCAAATTCTTGAGCTTCAACCGCATGGAAAGACTCGATTACCAGAGCATCTATGGAAAACTGTTAGAGAACTTGGTATTTGCTCATGCCTGCCAACACACAGAGGCAAGCGTGCTGGCAGCCGAAAGCAGAGGAAGATTCCAATTCTCTCCTCTCCTCGTGGAACTCCTGTCAATGGTCAGCATGGTGCAAACAGGGACAATCTCAAGTATATTACCAAATCGACCGCCACACACACACCGGACATGTCATTTTGTCTGTGGAATGCCCACTCTATGCGAAACAAGACTCTCGAAATTTACGACCTTGTCCTCGAAAATGACATCGACATGCTGGTGGTTACAGAGACTTGGCTCACGAAGGAAGATACAGCTGTCATTAACGAGTTTTCTCCTCCTGGCTTCTCCTTCATGAACTTTCCTCGAGAAAGCGACCGCCATGGTGGTATCGGCATCCTGTTTAAGTCACAGTTACATCTCAAAATGAAGGAGCTAGATCAGCAAACGACTACATTTGAATATGTATGTGTCAGCGATGATTCAAACAACTTGAACATTGTTGCTGTCTACAGGCCACCTCCTTCAGCAGCCAATGGTTACACAGTGACGGCTTTCCTAGAAGAAATTGATGATTTCCTCGGCAGCTTAGCGATGTTAACTGGAGATCTACTGGTCGTAGGTGACTTCAATGTCCACATTGATGTTCTACGAAATCGGGAAACTAGGCAGTTTCTGAGTTCTGTAAAAGCAGCAGGACTGCAACAGCATGTTACTGGACCTACCCACAATATGGGCCACACATTAGATCTGATCATGTCTCGAAAAGAAAGTTGTCTTGTGTCCAAATGTTCAGTGAGTGACAAAGCACTTTCTGATCATTTCAATGTGGGCTGCATCCTGAAGAGAGAGAAACCAGATCCACAGAAGAAAACGACAACTTCTCGTAACTTCCGCCAACTTGACAGGAAGTCATTTGGACAAGATCTTCTGACGATTCTCAGTGATTTGACTACAGATGACAGCAGTTCTGCCATAGACTCATATAATCAAACTATTAGACGCGTCCTCGATGTTCACTGTCCAGCATCAACACGCACAAGGAAGCAACGACCCTGCGTTCCCTGGTATGATTCGACGGTGCATGAAGCTCGACAGAAACGTCGGAAGCTTGAACGAAAGTGGCGGAAGACACGAGCACCATGCGATCGCGAGCTCTTCGTCAAACAGAAAAACCATGCCACTCAAGTTATCCAGGCAGCCAAGAGAAGTTTCTACACTGATGTATTTCTTTCGTCAAATCCTAAGAGTCTGTACACAACACTCCATTCTCTGCTCGGAACTGCAGATAAGCAACAGCTACATGCCTCAGACGATGATCTTCAGCTGAGCAATGAATTTGCAGACTATTTTGATGATAAGATATCCAGCATGAGACAATCCCTTGAATCCAGTACCTCTGGAAGTGTCTCATCGTCCACTGGTGCCATCATGTCTACCCTACAAGATAGTCCTGAGGATATGCCATCACTGACTGAGTTTGGCTATGTTAGTGACAGTGAAATAAGGAAGATCATTTTGAGAGCTCCCAGTAAATCTTGTGATCTTGACCCATTACCCACCTGGCTTTTAAAGGAATATGTCGATGTTTTCGTACCAGTCATAAGTCAGATTGTAAACACATCCATGAATTCCGGTGTATTCCCAGATAAACTGAAGGAGGCTATTGTCTTTCCTCGGTTGAAAAAGCCGTCACTGGACCAGAAAGTCATGGAAAACTACCGGCCAGTATCAAACATCGCTTTCATGTCGAAAGTAACTGAGCATGTGGTATCTTCTAGATTGACATCTTATTTACGTGACTGCCATTTGCATGAGGACTTTCAGTCAGCTTACAAGGCCTTCCACAGCACTGAGACGGCATTACTTCGCGTGAAGCAAGATATTCTGCAAGAGATTGATCACAAGAAGGCAGTCATACTTGTGCTTCTAGATCTAAGTGCCGCATTCGACACCCTAGATCATTCGATCTTGTTGGCAAGACTTCAGTCTGATTATGGGATCAGAGACACAGCTCTACAATGGTTTACATCGTACCTTACCGGACGCTCTCTACGTGTCGTCACTAGGGGAAAGTTCTCTTAGCCTCATACTGTAAGATACGGAGTCCCTCAGGGCTCGGTGCTTGGGCCTCAACTCTTCACAATGTACATCAGACCTGTCGCTAATATCATCAGACGACATGGCCTACGATATCATCTGTACGCTGACGATACACAAATTTACTGTACTTTCGATCCACGCAATCCTGCCAGTCTGAACGAAGCCCGGATTAAACTAGAGGAATGCATACATGAGTTAAGGCACTGGATGGCGAGTAATATGTTGAAGTTAAATGAGGACAAAACTCAAAGCATTGTTTTCTCATCTAGTAGACTACGCCCTACGGGAGATACAAGCATTCGGCTTGGAAACACTACTGTCAATGTATCACACACTGTAAAAAATCTAGGTGTTCATTTTGACCAGATACTGTCGATGACAGATCATGTCAGTAGAGTGTGCCAGACAGCAAACCTCCATCTGAGAAACATATCTCATGTTCGAAAGTATCTTACAGAAGATGCATGTAACCATGCAGTGCGCTCTCTAGTTCTGAGCAGGCTTGATTATGGAAATTCTCTGCTGGCAAATATGAATGTCAGTGATGTGAAAAGACTCCAAAAAGTCCAAAATCGAGCGGCTCGCCTGGTGCTTGGTGTAAAGAGAAGATCCCCGAGTGCTCCTTTACTGAAGCAGTTACACTGGCTCCCCATCAAAGAGCGTATCGATTTCAAACTAGCCCATCTGGTCTATAAATGCATGATGAATACCGCTCCTCAATACCTATCCAACCTACTAACCACCCCTACAGCCACCAGATATCAACTCCGGTCACAAAATGATAAGACAGTCCTACAAATCCCACAAGCAAAAACCAAAGCTTTCGAACGTACATTTTCATATGCTGGATCTGTTGTCTGGAACACTCTACCAAAACAACTCCGTCTATGTGATTCAGAGGAAATGTTTAGAAGGAAACTCAAGACTGAACTATTTCAATTGTAACTACTAATATGTTCCTATGCTTTGTGAATGTTGTTTGTTGATGTATGTACAGCGCTTTGATCAGGTCCTGTAAAAGCGCTCAATAAGAAATAGTTATTATTATTATTAAATATAATAGGCCCACAAGCTGTGCGGTCCTCGAGCTCGACACTCGAGGAAAAGAAGGTCCACGAGATTAATATATGTATTACATCAGAAAGCTTAATCTATTCAGTGTAGATCTCGTGGACCCCCCCCCCCCCCCCCCCACCCCGTGTGTGTCGGACTCTTATGGACCTGGTTTGCCTATAGTGTCAGGCTCATGGGCAATGCTACCTAGTTTCGAGCTGGCGGGCCTGTGTTGGTCAGTGTCAAGCTCGTGGGCTGTATGGTTCCGATGAATGACTCATGGTCCTAGAGCATGCAGTGACGTCATGAACCATCTGGAAAGCGACATACTGTGAGGCATAACATGCATTCCACATGAAACAACCCTGTGTCTTGCAACTTGCTATTGTCATCCAATTAAGTTTGGGTCATTACGTCAGTCAATTTGGGGCATTTTTTCAATGACTTGTTTAGGTACCTCAATTCCAAATAGGATTGGAACTACTATTTACTCTAATTGTCTTCTTTATGCTCGATACTACTTAACACTTGGGCCTGATGGCCAAGAGTTGTGCCCCCATGCCCAAATATTGGTTGTTTCCAATATGGCCGCCATCCGGTTTGCATCCAATGTGTGAATCAGGGTACGCTGGCAGCGGGTAATATCATCTGCATGATCCGGTTAAGACTCTCTGCCAGCAAGTGATGATTCAGTGTAACCTGCTGAAATTGGTTTAGATCTATACCCTCGATCTCTTTCAAGACAGGGCAGCATCTGCGTCTTCAGTGAAGCACGCGATTGGGCCTACGTATATTGCACGGTTCGGCACACAGATCTCCTCCACGACTAAACTGGATAGACATCCTGAGGTCAGACCAGCGTTCTTATAGGTGCACAGCCACTGTATGCCATCATCAGAGTCTTCCACTGGCAATATCTAAACAGTTAGGGTGAAGGCAAGCTTGTCTCTATGATGAATGTATTGCACATAGAGTACAGGATGCACGAGATGATAAGAAAGCTTCTTTTTTACTTTAATACGGGATAGGCTACAATCCTTTCTCAGGCAAAGGTTCTGAATTATCGGGTCGTGCTCAGTCAGCACACAGTGAGCTGAACACCACATCAGGTATACGTGTGGATTGTGTGTAATGATATGGGAAAAATGCATGGAAAACTCAAAATACATCTTTATGTATTTTACATGGAATATCAGTTCCTGTCTGTTGTCTTGGCAGAAATGCATCAATCTTGCAATGTTGTTGTTTATTATTTTCCCTCTCCATCACGAGTGTATATGGAACGTGTTGATCAAAGTTTTTGTGATGTCGGAAAATGCGAGGCATTATTGCAGGTGGCCTATTGCAGGTGACCTTCAATTTGTTTTTCACAGTATATTGGCATGTTTAAAGGGATTGTACAGTTATGGTTGAGACCTAATTTCAGGTTTCTAACATTTTCTTTTTTGGTGAGATAATGAGAAACCTCTTATAAAATGTGAAAGAGCATGTAATTCTATGAGGAATTCAACGTTTATTTGATGAAAATTGGTTTTGAAATGGCTGAGATATCAAAAAAGAGCGATTCTAATAAAGTGTGGGATTCTAATAAAGTGTGGGACCCACACTTTATTACGATCGCTTTGTTTTACTTTGTTTTTTGATGTTTCAGTCATTCCAAACCCGATCTTCGTCAAATAAACTTTGAATTCCTCTTAAAATGGTATGTTCTGTACTATATCATAAGTGTTTTCTTGGTATCTCGCAAAAAGTTAAAAACCCAATTCTCATCTTCACCAAAACTGTACTATCCCTTTAACAGACTGTAACTCACCAAGATGCCTCTTGAAATGTTTTGTAAAACTTCTGCTTGATTTCACATGAGCGCATGATTATTAGTTGTCTTTCTGCTATCATCTTGTGTGAAACAAAGTATCGTTTCTCTTCAAAAGATTGCGTGCCAATTAATCTGCACTTACTGCTGGTGCTCTATCGGCCCTATTAAACATTCAAACTCACCTTCAGCCTAGACATCCGTAGGCGTTGTGGTGTCGAGCGGGATCTGAACATGTCTCATGAAGCGAGACTTCTCTTTTCTTTTCTTTTCCCCACTAACAATGTGAAACAAAGATATCCGTAGGCGTTGTGGTATGTAGACGTGGTAGAGCCAGACTTCTCTTCTCTTTTCTTTTCTTTTCTTTTCGTCACTAACAAACAAGTTTAGCAGGAAACATAGAAGCATTCGCACATACTGTTTACATTTCCCATCACATGCTTTTAACATCGGAATTTTCATGTACAAATTTTGCCTGGAAAAGAATTACCAAGAACTTTTCAACACAATACATGTTCAAAAGAAGCCATTTGGTTCATATATACTTTACTCGATAGAGTGATTTATAGGGCCCTACTTATCACTGTCCACGTACTCGAACAGTTTTCGCTAAAGATACAAATATGTTCACAAGACTGCAAACAGTAGAATGATTTCCCCCTTAACATATCAGACTACTACATCTCTTGAAATGTCTTCAAACGTAAATTAAAGTCATTCCTCTTAAATGATTACTCTCGGTCGACGAATGTGGTCCTCGTCTGCATGATGATCTCGTCAGTGTGACTGGGCCGTCCGTTGAGCCAAGGAGGTAGTACCTCCTTGGTTGAGCGGTCTGCCGTCACGCTGTCAGTATTCTCTTCGTCACCATCACTCTCCACGTTGTATCAGTCTGACAGGGCGCTTCAACATCTCCGATGACGCCAGTTGACTATTTGGAGTTTGTAATTGCACTCCAAAGTGGCGTAAACCAAAGTTTTGTCTTATCGTGACTCATAGTTTTTCCTAATGTCCTGCTGCTCGCCGGTTCAGTCATGACAGTCAGATCCTCATCACATTCACAGCGTAGGTCGATGGTGCATTCAACGTCGATAAAGCTTACTTTGTTGACTTGGAGGGGGGGGGGGGCATGATGTACCAAGAAAGGGGAACTCCTGACTTTATCTCTGTGGCCTCCAACTATTCTCAAAGTTCCTCAAAATTCCAAAATACTCTGCAGTCTTTGCTTCATTACATAGTGTGAAGCCGCCCCCACTGTGCTTGCCACTCTAACTGATTTTTCGGCTGAGACATGTTTTTTTTTTATATATAACTAATTTACTTACACACACAACCTAAATGGGTCAATTCCTGGCCTGACTAGCATTAAACTAGTCGAGCACGGTTAGTAAAAATTGCTATACGAACATGATGATAGTAAAATGCGGCAATGCAGCTAGTAATGCTCTGCTGGATTAAATCAGGCCATGGTTTACTAACCCAAAGCTAGTCAATCAAGTCTGACTAGCATAAAATTGTATGCTGTACTAGTTTGCAGTGTATACGCCAAGAATTAGTCAAAGTGGAGGAACTAGTGTAAAGCTAGTCGAAGTGGAGAAACTATCATAAACTCGTTGATCTTACGAAAACAGCGCATGTTAGTAAAACTGAAGGAACTACCGTGAACTAGTAAGTCAAGCTGGCAGAACTAGGGTGAATTCCAGTGAATACATATTTGAATGCATTTGGTTAGGCCAATAGAAATTGAGAATTCCCCTGTCATGTGTTTACTTTAAGCCAATCACCAGCCGCAATTTCCCCTGGTTTGGGCGCGGGAAGGTTTACCTGAGCGACGCGTCTGTCGCCTGTGCGTGGCTCTGTGGACGTACTGTGTGCATGTGTATACGATGTGCTGTGCGTGTATTATATGCGTAGGATTTACGTGCGTGTGCAATCGTGAGAATCAGAGCCTGGATGTAATGGACGTGAGAAAATTTCTGTCTTCAAATGGAGTGGGGCGGAGATATAATTCACATTTTTGAAGGTAAGCACACCATAGATCGATCTAATTATAACTTGTTGAGTTTTTCCAGTATTATGGGCTACTACCTCTCCGTAAACGACCATCTAAGTTACCTTACGAATAACCCCGGGCCCGGGACGCTCCTTGTAACGTTAGTGTACACAGTTAGCTATGGGGCTGGTCGCAGTTACCTTACCATAAACACCTAACAGCTAGAATCCGAGGCCGAAACTCAACTGTTAGGTGTTAGGATCTAATACTACGTACTTTGAGTCTTTGTGCATGTTGGGATGGGGCTCGGCCTATTCGCGGACTATAAAGTCTTTAACTTTTTAACGTTAGAAACGCATTTTTCAAACAAAATAGAGTCTAGACCAGGTTATGATTTCCAAAATTAACAAAAATGAGTGACGAATGTAACCGTCATTGACATTGTACATCTGACATTGTAACTGTGTTAGGGGGCTACTTGTACTTTTGTAGGCACCTATAGAGCGAAGTTGAAAAAATGCCTCTCATGATACATCGATCATCAGGAGCTATCTTCTAATAGAGTTCTAAAAGTTCTAACGTTAACATTATGCGTTTCAGAAAATATTGGGACACACTAAACTCTGAGTCTAAATTCTCAAGAACGTTAGTCGTAGGCCTAACGTTAACTACTAACAGTGTAATGTTAGATCTTTGTATTAGAGAAACTAATAGAACTAGACACGGTCTAGTCTACATGTACTTAAGTTGGGGTTCTACCGAGGTAGGGCTTACTCTAAGTCTAACTGTAAAAGTCTAACCGTTAGTCTAAACAAGTCTCACAACCGTTGGCGTTAATTGTAGGCCCTACTCATTTAATATTCTATTCCAACTAGAACAGCATTAACACGAAATAGGCCTACTATTACTAACGGGTTAGGCCCAACTAGTATAGTAGGTAGTCTAGAAGTAGAACTCCGGTTAGGTCCCCACTCACCCTTCACCGCTATAGCTGGGGACTTCTTTCAACCTCCATAGACTTTGCGCATTAGTGGAGACACACACGCAGAATGAGAGGGGACCGATATCACGATTTAGCCCTAGAACGTAGTAGAAGCAGAACCTAGACCACTGTTAAACATCTAGGGCCTACATTGAACGGTTTTCCAGGATAAGCTATATCCTAGGGCCTAGGTCCGGTTCTCATTGCGGTATTATAGACCTAACGTTAGGCCTACAGTGCAGTGGTATGAACTCTACATGGACTACAAGCATAGCATCATGCACACAGAGATGATCACTGTAAAGTATGTAGAGGGAGACGTCTGGTCGAGTTTAGACCACGGTTAGAGATCGACGTATATAAAGCTGTGCTATAATTAACCCTATTTTAACTGGGGGGGGGGGGGGTGGGTCAAATTGACCCCCTTCTCGACATTTCACCCCACGATTCCGCAACGCGCAAAGATTTTGCCGCGTCATTTCATGACTCTTTTTCGTTGAAGTCTCCCGCATATTTTGAGACCAAATTTGCGACGTCCGGGTACACCGTTTTGAAGTTACCCAATGTTTTGCATATGCATGTCAACCTGAAAACAGCTCAAATTCATGATTTCTGTGCAAATCCTATGCAAATTGTGGTTTGTTTGTTTGTTTTTTTTTGTTTAATTGATATAAATTAGATATTTCAACTTTTGACCATTGAAATTAATCAATTCTAATGTAGATAAGCTTGAAAAAGTGCCTGCAACAAATTTTGGAAAAAAAACAAACAAACAATGGAAAACAAAAGATCGAAAAAACAGTAAAATACATGAAAAATTAACAAAACAATAATAAAACAAAAGAAACTGATTTTGACTGCGCTATTTTTTAAAAAGAAAATTGTTTGATGTGTCTTGAGGAACTCTGACACACAAATTTAGCAATCCTTCAGTCTTTTTGTTGGAGTTATATGTAAAAATATAATTTCGTGCATAAATTTGCATAATTAATTTATTCAAAAATATAAAATCAAAATTTTTTCTATTGTATGACCGTGTAATCTTGTAGTTGACATCCGGCTCTATTTTCAGGCCAAATTTTGCGGCGATCGCGCGATCGGCGGCCGAGATCTGAAGGGGGGGTCAAATTGACCCCCCCCCCCCCGTAAAAACTTGGTCTCCAATAGCCCAGTTGAAATAGGGTTAATGCAATAGACTAGAAGCGTCTAGAAACTCTACATTGCTATTGAGTCGACAGCCGAATCACTGACACTGTGTTGCCAGAAGGTGATCTCGATTGATACGGTAATAAAAAAAAAATGGTGAAATTTGGTGATTTATATAATTGTGATGACCTATGTAGTAAAAAGGACTTTTATTTGCCACCACATTCGAGCATCCACACAGCTGGGAGAATACCATAGTGCTATTGCACTCCCACGTCATGTGTGGCAATCATCTAAGTAAGAAATACGATGCATGCACTGTTAAGTGTTAGTCCACTGTGACATCACACTTCTAGCTGAAGATCAACGTGCTCACACATCATGGAGATCGATCCCCCTTTTAGCAGACGACAACGGGTACTATATTTGAGCATTGTTTTTTATGAAAGTTACAGGTGACCTTAGGCATTGAAATTTGGCAGAGATCATCTTTGGGTCTTTCTAAATATGCTGATCGATGTAGCTAAAAAGTAATTTCTAGCTTTTCTATTGATGCACACTTAGTATTTGTGTCGGACAAAACGGAACTGCATATTGTCTTGTGGAGATGAGTTCTAAATCCATTTCTGAACATTGTGTTTTCATGCTTTCCTCCAGATAAAAAGACGTAACATGACAGTTCTTCGGGAGTGATGGTGATTTAAAGGAACTCGGTATAGGGGTCATCATTTGGAGAACGAAGACAGATTGATAGCTGTACAGTCTCTGTCACACCACGAGGGTGCAGATCACCAGATTGAAGAAGTACATGTAACAGATGTGGCCAACGACTAGCCATTGAATGCAGGGTTGACGAATGCTGGAAACACCGGGCCAACATCAGCGAAGGAGCCTCTGAGATATGGACTTCCATTGCACTAACCCTGCTGTAAGCTATTCTGTTGTTTTCCACGATGATTAATGAAGGGAGACTAGTTTGAAATTGATTCACATTTATTTTACATTCTAGAGTCTCAGTAATTACATAAGAGGCTACATTAAGAGACTGAAAGCTTTGTTGGTTTTGTTTTGTTTGAAGAAATGATTTTCAAGTATTAATTATTCTTCATGGAGCAGTTTTGGAGCTGTCCTCTCTGAAAATGAAAGCCTTGAGAGGTTAGTACTCGTATTTAAGAAAAATGTGTACTTGCTGTATCGACAGAAGTGAAAACCATGTTATGGTCAGTCTTGAGCTGTGTAAGTAGAGCTGAACGTTGCTTATGGCAAATATGTATATTAAATGATTTGCACTTCAAGTTTATAATGTAAACTGGAGGGACCTATTATCCTCATGCCATAATTTGTATGATTTGTATAAACCTTTAAATTTTACTTATTTGCCCAGGAATTCAACACACACATCACTCCAAGGGGGAGGAGATACTTCAATAGCTGATGGAAGGAGTTCTGACTGCTCCAAGGAGACACCTGCTTATCCAGATCATCGTAGCATATTTCTTGTTTCTTGTTTCTTGTGGAAGCAGAAAACTGTACAGCGTAAGTTCAATTGTTTGAATACTGGTCTGGAAAACCAGTTTCCCATTGTCATGTCTTGTACTATACATTTCCATGCAATATAGCACCATCTTATTTGCCTGTTCACTTTTGTTTTTGTCTTCTCAAATATAGAGAATAACAGTCTAAAATGTGCCCCCCCCCCCCAAAAAAAAAAAAAAAAAAAAAAAAAAAAATGAAGGGACCGGTAAGTATAACGTTGTAAATGAAGTGATGGTTATAGATTTAAAAATAAAGACTGATATACTTGTATGAAACATGTAAACAGAGTGTACCTACAAGACTCCGCGCTGACTTATTTTCTTGGTAGCCCCATTGGGCCACATGTAAATGATAATAGTCCTAATACTTATGATATAATTATAATAATGATGAATTAAAAAAAAAATGGAAATTGATTTGCCATAAAGTTCGATGGATAATCACATCTTGTATTTTTCTACTAACTGTGCACATCCACACTTAACCCATCTGCATGAAATTTTCATTTGTATTAACTGATATTTGGTGTAAGAAGCACATGAATAAATGTACTTGAAACAGCGGTACTGAATAGCAATAGAAATTAATGCCAAGAAAAAATAACATGAAAATAGTTCAGCCCCTTAAAAGATTGAAATGAGGGTCAGTTTTTTGATGTTATATATTTGCTTCGTAGAATATGATTAACATTCTTCTTGCTTCCTTTTTAAATTCAGATACCCAAGTAGTGAGCAAAAGACGCGTTGAAGCCAAGGCAGTTGCGATGCAGTACCCCACTTTGTGAGACACCGCACAAGGTGCACAAGGATATGTAAGTTTATACTCATAAGTTTATGTGATCTACAACTTTTTAGCCCTCTTTAGCAGAAAGCTTAAGTGACATACATGGTATCTTATTCATCTAGCTTGCAAAAACTTGAACATTTTCAACTTTTCTCCAGAGATAGTGGACAGAATTCAACCATACTAGGAGTTGATCATCCTTGTTTAGTTAGGGGGCAAGGACCCAAAGTTGTTCAGGATATGGTCATGAGCCCCCCCCCCCCAAAAAAAAAAAAAAAAAAAAATGGCCTTTACAGGGAAATTAATTGCATCTATGTCTTAATTAAATCATTGGGCAAATATACAGGCAATGTGGGGGCTTTTGATAATCTTTGATGTACATGTTCATAGATGTCTAATAAATTTTGTGTGCAGATTGGTCTGATTCCATGACTTAGGTTGGATGTACATAAACTCCAACGTACCAGTTGCGCCGTTCATTTATTATAAACCTATTCTCGTTTTCTTCCATAAGAATGCCACTACATGTATTTCTACTGCTATCAGATCTTCATCAGTTATAGTCAACTCTGTGCCAAAGTGAAATTTCTTGAGACTCGAGAAAAAGCTTTGACCTACAATGCATTCTTATATTTCAGGAGTACCTGTATGACAAGGATCTCGGGATTCATTGAGTATCGTTTGGAGACCTTGAGGAGCTATGACACCACTCATCAACTCAGGCAGAGAGAGAGTAGTTGCAGCTCCCACCAAGCTCCTGACTGAACACAATTTCAACGTTAGATTAGAAGCCCAACGAGAAGAGACAGCTACCATCGGTGTATAGGCCTACGTACATATCCTTGCTTTTTCCTCTTTTGAGATACATTAAATGCTTCTCTGAAGTTGGAACTTACATTCTTGTTGAAGAGTCAGCCTCATCAGGCTCATCTGTAGTTGAACATGAAGCTGTTACCAGGACGTACTGCAGCACTTCAACACTAAAAGTAGAACAGGGCTCGTCGATGAAAAGAGTTTGTTTTGAAACTTCAAGCTGCCCTGAAAACAACCTTATTATAGGGAAGATTTTATTTTCCCAAACAACTGGCAGTATTCACCAAATATTGTGATGACACAAAACGATCCAAATTCTGTATGTTCATCCATGCTTCCTTCCATGTGTCCATCTGTTACAGTTTCAGTAACTTTTTTGAACTTCAATCGTAACCAAACTTGGATAATAGGTGCACTATGGTAACTTTCCCCTTATGACACACTTTGAAGTCACATGACAGGGTCAAAGCCTCAAAAGTCAAAAAACAAGGTCATTTGAGGTATAATTGTTAGTTTATTTTAGTTAACTGTTTCAAATTTTGTCAATTAGTGCTAGTTGATATTTAATTTGAATATTAGATGATCAAATATCAGTAACACAATAAACTGCCTTTAGTCAGAAACTGGCTTTCTGGTGAAAAAAAAAAAAAAGATCTATTTTTAGGACAGAGACTGGTCGATCCATGTACTGTTTTCAAATTGTGGTCTTAACAACTGCTAGTGAAGTGGGTAATGTTCATTGTGTCTATTTTAAACTCAACTGAGCCAAAGGCTTGAGTGAGCTATTGCGATCGATCGCTTTTTGTTCGTCATGCGTCGTGCATAGACTTTTACATTTTCATCTTCTTCTCAAGAACTGGTGGGCGGATATCAACCAAACTTGGTGGGGATCATTCTTAGGGGGTAGGGACCAAAAGTTGTTCATGTGGAGCATGTGGCCCAGGGGGACAGCCCCAAGGGGAAAAAGGGGGTAATCTTTAAAAATCTTCTTCTCCAGACCCCAAAACAATGTAGTTAATATGTTATTTGTAGATCTATACATTTACCTATAAAGAATATAGTTTGTTCATGGAAAGACCCAAGTTTTGGTGGTGGGGGCCAAGGGGAAAAAACACATGTCCATCTTCTTCAAACCGGAGTCCAGATTTCAGTCAAACTTGGTTGGGATCATCCTTAGTGGGTAGGGTCCCAAGGTTGTTCATGTTGAGCATGTGGTCGAGGGGGGGGGGGGGGGCAAGGGAAGATGGGAGAAACTTTTGTGTGCTCCAGATCCAAAAGCATTATAGGCAAGATATGGTGTATGTGGATATCTTTATAGGTGAAGAATATACGTTCATGACAATGCCTCAATACCTATGATAACCTCCTTGGAGCTCGGGGGGGGGGGGCAGAGGATAGGGCCCCCAAGAGAGGAAAAAAAAAATCTTGCTCTCCAGACCCGAAAGCATTACAGTCAAGATACGTTTTAAGTAGATACCTTAAAGATAAAGAATATTCATGAAATGTTGTTCATGACAATACCTCGGAAAACCCCTTTGGACAGACTGTTTTGTGTACTAACATCGGTCTTGTACTAGTCTGATTTCATACCTTGATACCACCTTCAGAAATGCATCCTTTCTGTACAAAATGGCATGATATAAAAAGAAAGTCAAAATCTGAAATTTTTAGAGAATTTGTTCCGTTTGTTGTATTTTTAGATCAGATTAATACATTACATGTACCTACATTTGTATTGGATGTTACATCACTGCAAGCCTCATTACATCTTATTCTTATGGACAGTAATGTGTTTGTGTGTGAAAGTTTATGAAATATACTCTGTAATAACGAAATTGTATAGGAACCACACACATTATCTCAATGAGTTATTACTATATGCCTATGTTATAATCATTTGTAAGAAAGCAACCAGAGTCAGATTTCTCTAATTAAATTCCAAAATACATGTACTGTACATTTAGTACACAATCCTTGGGAATGAATTTCTGCTTTAGTTTCAGACTTTGCCTTGCGGCTACTCCTTGACACAGATTTCGAGTTGTATAGCCACATATAATTTATAGTTCTTAATACACTGTACAATAAAACATGCGTTATGAAGCTGAAATAATGAGAAGGATGAGAAAGACTCAAATCAAGTTTGTAGCCCATATTATACCAAAATTATGAATTATAATAAATTTGCTCTCATAGTGTTAAGTTGACTTGGTCATATGATTAAAGCTTTTGTGACTTGATTTGAGATAATTATCATTGAGAAATTTATAATGCACTTGGAGTTGGATTATTATACCTGTCCTAGCTGTAAGAAAAAACCAAAATGAACTGCCTAGTTCCTAGTATAGCAAAGTTATTCACATAATTTAAAAAATCGCTCCCATAGACTTTATGTGTACCGTTTCTCTCCCCTCTCCCCCTCACCTCCCCCGCACCTTCATCGTTTTTTTTTATTCTATCACTTGCCGTGTCACAATTTCATGTGCTTAATGAGCTCATATAACAATGAATCATAACATAATTTTTTTTTTTTGGTCCACCCTTTTGGGTTGCAAGTTCACAACACATGGCCATTTGCGGGTTCAATTTTATATAAATGTTGTATATAAGGAGATATGCAGTTGTAGAGCTCGACTCTTGATTTATTTCATGCTTCCCATTGTGCATTGAGTGTTTTTATGTAACCCTGTATATTCATATGTTTATTCAATGCTGCAATTCAATTTCTTTTCAATTATGTAAGATTCATTTGTGATATTCATGATGCCTACATTAATTTGCTGCATTCGTTGGATGAATAAAATTTGAGATTTTTAACCTGATATTATTGCTTTTGTTTTAATGTATTTTCGTCACAGTTACATTATCTGCATACATGTAATTTCATTTCAGATTCATCTCCGAGACCTTGACTAGCTTTCGCTTGTCACGCATGCTGCACTAGGTTCGGTGAAAGCTAGTCAAAAGGGCCAGACCAGCAATAAGCTAGTCTAGCTGTTTGTACTAGCTCTATGTTAGTGTAACTTGACACCATCTACACTAGTTTAAAGCTAGTCGTTTTCTAGTCAAGCAGCAATGACTAGCCTTACTCAGCATAGTCCAGCATCCATTACAAGTCTCATGCTAGTCCAGCAGTCATGACTAGCATGGAAATCCAAAGCTAGTAACTTAGTTCAGCAGACATGACTAGCTTTGTGCTAGTCCAGCACTCTTTGACTATCTTTTGCCTAACTAGTCCAGCAATCACTACTAACATGATGAGTAGTTTTATGCTCATTACTAGCTTGATTTCCCTAGTCCAGCAGTGTTAACTAACATCATGACTAGCATTATGCAAGTCCAGAAGTCATTACTTGCCTTGGCTTACCAAGTCCAGTAGTCATTACTAACTTCACGGTAGTCCAATAAGCAAGTCAAGCTAGCATTACTAGAATAACACTAGTCCAGGGTGACACCATCTGGACTAGCTTCTTATTAGTCCTGCCTACCAATTTAGGTTGTGTGTGTACAAAATTCCTTTCCCTAAAGCATTTCCTTGGCTCAATCTTATATTTGGATGTGGTGTTCCCTAGAAATTAATTCCTTACTGGTCAAATGTTTAATTTGCTCCTCCTATTCGTTTCTGTGAAAACTCAATTTTCTATGATTCATCTCAATTTCTGATTAACTCGCCCAATGTCTTTTAGTTTCTTCATTCACTTGTTCTCTGTAACCACTGGTAAAGACTTTATTGTTTCTTGGATATCAAAATGATAAACCAAATGAATATTAGTGTCCTTATGGCAACCAACGTCATCGTTGTTCTGGGTCATTATCCCTGAATTTGTCTGTGGAGTTCCTGTTTGACCCACCCACTAAACAATAAATGCTAAAATAGAGGGATAAATTCTTGCAGGAGGGCCACCTTCCAGCTCAGAGGGTCATTTATGTTTGGGGATCAGAGGGCAAAAACACGTCATCACGTCATTCCCCGTAATTTGGCGCGGGACTTTGGGGGTGGAGAGTGTTGACCACCAGCGGGGAAAGTAGCCAACATCAAACTCATAAATTCCTATGACCATAGACTTTTCTTGGAAGAGGTGGTTTTGACCACAAAAAAAAAGAAGAAAGGAAATAGCTGGAAGGAAGATAAACAGTTTCATAAACTCCAAGAAGGGGAAAAGACTGAGCATATATTGACCTCACAGGGTGTCTAGGAAAACGACTGCTGTGTTCTGTTTTCTGTTACTCTCTATCCTATTCTATTCTATTCTATTCTATTCTATTCTATTCTTTATTATAAACATGTGCTAGTAGCCATCTGGGCTACAATTGTGTTTGTTTTGTACATCCTCTAAAGGTCACCAGAGGTCAAAGGTAGAGCCCTATCTGTGCTCTTTGGAATATGAAGACAATTTCTTGTAAAACAGGTATGCTTGTTTTGTACATCTTAACCATGTTTATCATTAACTAATGACACTACAGATCAATATTATGATATTTTGAGGTCATTGACCTCTAAAAAGTCACCAGAGGTCAGAGTAAGAAACCTGTCTTTGCTCTTTGGAATATGAAGACAGTTACATTGCAAACCAGATATGCTTGTTTTGCACATCTTCACCATGTTTATCACTAACTAAAACATCACAGATCACTATTATGGTATTTTAAGGTCATTGACCTCAAAAGGTCAACAGAGATCAAAGGTAAAAACCTGTCAATGTCCTGTGGAATCAGAAGATTTGTTGTACAAATGCATATTTAGTGCAGCGTAACCAAGATCTAAGCCTATCATTCACAAATGCTTCCAAACATCAATATTCTGATATTCAAAGTTCATTGAACTCTGGAGGTCATCAGAGGTCAAATCAGACTTACCTCCCGATCTTAAAATGAAACTTATGGTATGTACTAACACTGGTGAAAGTTTCATACTTTAGTCAAATTTTGCACAATTCTCATGATTTTGAGGGCTTAACCGCTCTGCTACACTGCGTTTGTCCAATGTTAATCCAACTTGATGGTATGTTGGCACCAACGGCGTAGCCAGGATTTCATCTTAGGGGGGGCGGTTAGTCTGCGAGGGAGCGAAGCGACTGAGCCCGAGCGAGCGGAGCGAGCGAGGGGGGGAGGGTGTGGGAGGGGGGTGTCCCCCCTCCCACGGTAAGAACTTTTTGCATTTTGATGTTGTAAATGGTGCAATTTGATGCATGTTTTTGCGCGTTTTATCGACGTGAAACACTCCCACTTGTTTATGGTAGCAGTTTATTTTGATGTAGATTATTATTGAACAATTTGCCTATAAAATGGTATAATTTAGATACACTTCTTGTCTTAATTCTTTTCACTGAATATCATGAACGCGACGGAACCCGAGCGAGCGGAGCGAGCGAGGGGGTAGGGGAGGGTGTGGGAGGGGGGTGTCCCCCCTCCCACGGGAAGAACTTTTTGCATTTTGATGTTGCAAATGGTGCAATTTGATGCATGTTTTTGCGCGTTTTATCGACGTGAAACAGTCCCACTTGTTTAAGGTATATAGCAGTATATTTTAGTGTAGACTATTATTGAAGAATTTGCCTATAAAATGGTGTAATTTAAACACACTTCTTGTATTAATTCTTTTCATTGAATATCATGAAGGCAACTGAACCCTCGCGAGCGGAGCGAGCGAGGGGGAGGGGAGGGTGTGGGAGGGGGTGTCCCCCTCCCACGGTAAGAACTTTTTGCATTTTGATGTTGTAAATGGTGCAATTTGATGCATGTTTTTTGCGCGTTTTATCGACGTGAAACAGTCCCACTTGTTTAAGGTAGCAGTATATTTTAGTGTAGATTATTATGGAACAATTTGCCTTTAAAATGGTGTAATCTAAATGCACTTCTTGTATTAATTCTTTTCACTGAATATCATGAACGCGACTGAACCCGAGCGAGCGGAGCGAGCGAGGGGGTATAGGGGAGGGTGTGGGAGGGGGGATGTCCCCCCTCCCACGGGAAGAACTTTTTGCATTTTGATGTTGCAAATGGTGCAATTTGATGCATGTTTTTACGCGTTTTATCGACGTGAAACAGTCCCACTTGTTTAAGGTACATAGCAGTATATTTTAGTGTAGATTATTATGGAAGAATTTGCCTATAAAATGGTGTAATTTAAACACACTTCTTGTATCATCTTTTCACTGAATATCATGAACGCGACTGAACCTGGGCGAGCGGAGCGAGCGAGGGGGGCGGGGAGGGTGTGGGAGGGGGGTGTCCCCCCTCCCACGGTAAGAACTTTTTGCATTTTGATATTGCAAATGGTGCATTTTGATGCATGTTTTTGCGCGTTTTATCGACGTGAAACAGTCCCACTTGTTTAAGGTAGCAGTACATTTAATTTTTAGTGTAGATTATCATGGAACAATTTGCCTTTAAAATGGCGTAATCTAAATGCACTTCTTGTATTAATTCTTTTCACTGAATATCATGAACGCGACTGAACCCGAGCAAGTGGAGCTAGCGAGGGGGGAGGGGAGGGTGTGGGAGGGGGGTGTCCCCCTCCCACGGTGAGAACTTTTTGCATTTTGACGTTGCAAATGGTGCAATTTGATGCATGTTTTTGCGTGTTTTAACGAGTTGAAACAGTCCCACTTGTTTATGGTTGCAGTATATTTTAGTGTAGATTATTATTGAAGAATTTGCCTATAAAATGGTATAATTTAAATACACTAGTCTTCTTGTATTAATTCTTACACTGAATATCATGAACGCTGTCTGTTCAGCAATCAAGCAGAAAAAGCATACACACGAGGGTGTAGATAGGGGCATATACCCTGCCACACGAAGGTGATTTTGCGTTTTCAGACCTGAAATTCAGCGATCTGGTGCAAAGTTTTGGTGGAATACTTTTTCATCGAAGTGTTAAAATCACGGAATTTAGCTCTTATTCCGAAAGTGCACCATCTGTGTGTATGTATAAAGTCTAGTGAGGTAGAGCTTAGGGGAAGGGGGATTCCCCCTCCCGCACGCGGAGCTTTTGCGTTTTTAGAATTGAAATAAAGCGATCGGTATATAGCCACAGTCTACTTCTATGCATGGCGGGGGGGGGGGGGGGGCGGGCAAGCAGGGAGAAGGCGTTGGCGAGTGTTATCTCCACCCTTCCCTTCCGATGGAGCTTTTGCCTTTGTAAGGTTGAAATTGAGATATCTATCGTATACGCATATTTGATGGAATCAACCTTTGGGAAATCACCAAAAAAAAAAAAAAAAAGAATGGGGGGGGGGGGGGGGGGCTGAGGGAGGAAAGGGTCGATTAAAAGGGGAAATTACCCTTATACATGAGGGAACCTTGAGTTTTCGGAATATAAGTGATAAGTCTTGTGCACTCAGAATTATTCATAATATTTTGTAAATCTAAAAAGTGTACTTAGCTAGGGAAAGAGGTACAGAGGGGGAGGGTTTGGGAGGGGGACACCCCTCCCAAGCACGAGAGATTTTGCATATTTTGAATTGAAATTCAACGATCTGGTGCACACTTTGAGTGAAATATTTAAAAAAAAATATCTTATTTGATGAAGGGTTGCAAAGGAGACCCGCTTCATGTGCATACAGTATACACGCATTTTTTTTTCCGCCTCCCAAATCCCCGGTCCAAATCTTAGGGGGGGCGACCGCCCCCATCGCCCCCCCCTGGCTACGCCAGTGGTTGGCACAATGTTAGAAATATGACGTCGTTCCGATGTCATTTTGGCAATCGGACCAACGTTGACCCAACAGTGAAAGCCTGACGTTTTTCCAATGCTGGTACAATGTCAGACCAACATTACATCAACTATACGTGTATACTTTTCAAGTTTGAATGCTACGTTCGTCCAACGTTGGTCCAACGTCATGCGTGTATGTTTGCACAATGTCAGAAACGTGAGGTTGGCCCAACGCCATTTTGTCCGTCGGGCCAACATTTTTCAAACAGTGAAAGCCTAATGTTGAACCAACGTTGGTAAAATGTCAGACCCTCATTGTATCAACAATTTTCCACTTTGAATGCTGCGTTTGTCCAACATTAGTCATGCGCGTATGGTGTCACGTCAGAAACATGAGGTTGGCCAGCGCTTTGGCAAAGAGTTGCGTGAGTGTTAGCAAATGTTGGGGAGATTATAGCATATATGTAATTCACAACCGGGTACTTGTCCAAAATGTTGATGAATTGCAGCAAACATTTGAGTCAGCTGGAAATGGTCTACTGGAGTAGGGTTGGTGTACTCCTGGAATGATACTCCGTATAAGTGATCACTATAGCTTGGTCTAAATTAAGTTGGGATAAACGTCATTTCCATCATTATCCATCATAAGAAGAGTCTGTTAATTGAAAACTAATGAAGATAGAACAAAGACATTGAATTAAAATGTATTGATGCCAATAAGATTAAACTTTTCTTTTAGATTCAACAATTTTATTCTTACTTCCACCAAAGGAAAAAAAAATATCTAAAGCCGTACATGTTGTCAATTTGACTTTCATTCATTGAATGATGGATCACCGAACAGAATATAAAAAAGGCACGAATATTATTTTTAAAAAATGCACACTTTGTCATTTGAACAAAAGAGATAATAATCATAACAACGGAAAAGAGAAAACTAAGGAGACCTCCGGATGATTTTCAGATTTTTTTGCATGTGAACAACTGTAAATTAGTTATACTGAGAACAGAGTTTGAACAGTATTTATGACAACTGGGATGAAGAATAAGAATGTTTTCAAAATTTAGAACAAATTGCAATGAACAAGGATGATGACATGGCATAGTCACCATAAGTATGCATGAGTTGGGGCTCAAGGAAGCAGAACAAAAGAAGAAGGCATGCATAGATTATACACAGGTGAACTCGCAAGCAAGCAGTATTGTAAAGGAATTACACTGCTACATTTCTGGAATATGTGAACCTCATATGTCATCATCCTTGTTCAGTATAATTTGTTTAAGGTTTTTCAAAGTATTGTTTCTCTTATCAAGAACCACAATAAATTCAACAAATCTATACATGGAGTTGTCGATTTATGTACATACTACATAATGTGAAATTATAAAAATCGTCAGGAATGTCCCTTTAAGCTATTTAAGTGTTTACTGCTTATATTATTGAAACATATTCATGATATAAAGACATATTTCAATACACTGTATTGGGATTTTTTTTTTTTTTTTGCCAAGTCCTAAGCATGTGAAAAAGCTTTTCGGACAACGGTGGCCCAAAGTTGGAATAACGACGTAAAAAGATCATGAATACTAATGAGAGAATTTGCAATTCAAATCAGGTAAAAATGTTAAAAAACATTAAATTTAAAAGTATTGATGCTTGGATTAAACTGTAAACTGTGTTAGAAATTGCCATCAAATTATTGTTGATTTATGCACAATTTCCACTCGCGTTTGTAAAAAGCATTCCGATGTTTGATGGAATTTTGACGAAAATGTAATGAAAGTGTCATCCAGTTAGTAACCATGTCTTGAAACATTATCATCACGCAGGGGTTCATAAAGAAAACCAAATATTTTTCTTTCAGCTAGGAAATAGGAATAGATATAGGTATACGAATATGTATAGGATGTAGAAGCTTAGGAATATGGTAGATTGTAGGAATTATAGGAATAGACTCTAATTCAGGTGGCTTCTGCTCAGAAACAAGACTACGATGGCCTAACGTCAGAAACATGACATAGTAAAGCGGTTAAGCCCTCAAAATCAAGAGGATTGTGCAAAATTTGACTAAGGCATGAAACTTTCACCTGTGTTAGTACATACCATAAGATTCATTTTAAGATCGGGAGGTAAGTCTGATTTGACCTCTGATGACCTCCAGAGGTCAATGAACTTTGAATATCAGAATATTGATGTTTGGAGGCATTTGTGAATGATAGGCCTAGATATGGTTACGATACACTAAATATGCATTTGTACTACAAAGAAACTACCTTCCGATTCCACAGGCATGACAGGGCATTGACAAGTTTCTACCTTTGACCTCTGATGACCTTTAGAGGTCAATGACCTCAAAATATTATAATATTGATTTGTGGTGTCATTAGTTAACGATAAACATGGTTACATAATCATGTACAAAACAAACATATCTGTTTTACAATGAAATTGTCTTCATATTCCAAAGAGCGCAGACAGGTTTCTACCTTTGACCTCTGCTGACCTTTTATAGAGGTCAGTTACCTCAAAATATCACAATATTGATCTGTGGTGTCATTATTTAATGATAAACATGGTTAAGATGTACAAAACAAACATATCTATTTTTATATACAATTGTAGCCCAGATGGCTACTAGCTCATACATAATAAAGAATGAATAGAATAGAATATGATAGAGAATAAAAGAAAACAGACCACTGCAGTCGTATTCCTAGTCACCCTGTGACGTCAATATGCTCAGTCTTTTCCCCTTCTTGGAGTTTATGAAACCGTTTACTAGTATCTTCCTTCCAGCTACCTCCTTTTTTTTTTTGGGGGGGGGGTCAATTCTCCTCTCCCAAGAAAAGTCTATGGTCTTATGAATTTATGAGTTTGACATTGGCTACTTTCCCCGCTAGTGGTTAGTTCCATGCACTCTCCATCACCAAATTACGGGGAATGACGCGATGAGGTGTTTTTGCCCTCTGATCCCCAAACATAGATGGCCCTCTGAGCTGGAAGCCTTGCCCTCCTGCCAGAATTTATCCTTCTTAGTTTAGCATTTATTGTTTAGTTTAGTGGGTCAGACAGGAATTCCAAAGACAAATTCAGGGACAACGACCCAGAACAACAATGATGTCGGATGTCACAAGGACACTAATATTTATTAATATTTATTTGGTTTATCATTTTGTTATTCAAGAAACAATTAAGTCTTTACCAGTGGTTACAGAGATGAAGTAAATGAAGAAACCAAAATACGAGTTCATCAAAAATTGAAATTGAGTTTTCACAGAAACGAATAGGAAGAGCAAATTGAACATTTGACCAACAAGGAATTAATTTCTAGTGAACACCACACCCTAATATAATATTGAGCCAATGAAATGTTTTAGGGAAAAGAAGTTTGTTAGTAAATTAGTTATAAAAATAAAATGTTTGAGCCGAGAAATCAGTTAGAGTGGCAAGCACAATGGGAGCGGCTTCACACTATGTAGTGAAGCAAAGGCTGCAGAGTATTTTGGAAGTTTGAGGAACTTTGAGAATAGTTGAAGACCACTCAGATAAAGTCAGGAGCTGCTCCCCTTTCTTGATACATCATGCCCCCTCCTAGTCAATCAACCAATCTTTATCGACGTTGAATGCACCATCGACCTACGCTGTGAATGTGATGAGGATCCGACTGTCATGACTGAATCAGCGAGCAGCAGCACATGAGGAGAAACTGTGCATCACGATTAGACAGAACTTTGGTCAACGACAATTTGGAGTGCAATCGCAAACTCCAAATAGTTAACTGGTGTCATCGGAGATGCTAAAGCGCCCTGTCAGACTGATACAAAGTGGACAGTGATGGTGACGAAGAGTTTAATGAGGGCGTGGCAGCAGACCACTCAACGGACGGCCCAGCCACACTGACGAGATCGACAATGACATGCAGACGAGGACCTCATTCGTCGACCGTACCGACGTCGAGATAAGTGGCCACACCCGCTAACATCATTTCTCCCTATATACTAACCAAATCCCTCCCTGTCCCATAGAATAAGACGGTATATGAAATGGTCTCAAACGCTGTAAAGACTTACTTAAGTAATGAGTGGAATGCTCAACTAAGTTGTGAGGAAAGAAATTTGTTTGTGATTAAGTCTTTGTTTCAGACCTACAGGGAGGCAGGTCGTTGAATAAATATGCCGTTAGTAGCATTGGTGCTATCCATGTAAATTTTATCATTCTTCTGCAGTTTGCATTTGGTGTTGTGGAACAATATTTAGTTTCTTCTACTTTTGGAATTTTGGTGATGATTGGTTTCTATGTGAGTACCTAACCCCCTACCAGTACAGAGAGAAGCTGACGGGACCAATCCAAGCTGACAGAGGGTTTGTCGAACCCCCCTTCCCCCCCCCCCCCTATGGAACGCCATTAAGGAAACAATACAAAATTCATTTCACTCCAGCCAATATTCATTTCACTTTCAACAAATACATTTCACTCTCAAACATTGATTTTACTTTTTATAAAAATACATTTCCCTTTTCACAATAATACATTTCACTTTTAAATTAAAATTCATTTCACTTTTCACAAAAATACATTTCACTTTTCACAAAAATACATTTCACTTTTGAATTAAAATTCATTTCACTTTTCACAAAAATACATTTCACTTTTACATAAAGATTCATTTCACTTTTGATAAAAATACATTTCACTTTTAGATACAAATTCATTTCACTCTTCACAAAAATACATTTCACTTTGGCGTACCATATCACTCAGACGAAACCATTTCAATGTGGTAAAACCATTTCACTCTGATAAAACCATTTCACTCTGATAAAACCATTTCACTCTGATAAAAAAAAATACGTTCCTCTTTTTTCCCGGCCAAAAGGTGGCGCCAGTCTGAGAGGAGTCACAGTGCCATGGCACTTTGTTAGCACTGAGCTGAGGTGAGTAGCCGACCAGCTGGCCGGCTGGCTATGCATGCAGTACCTAGATTTACTGAGTAGCCAGTCAGTCAGCAAGCCCGAAAAAACCCGTCTAGAATATCCAAGTCCTCGCACGCGAGTTGACCCCGCAAGTCATAGAGAGCGCGATTGGAGAATCGTTTTGAAATGCTCATATCTTGGTCACTGAATTACGTTTTCACATGATTTTTCTTTTATTTGATAGGTAAAAGTTAAAACTTGGATGCTATCTTGTTGATTTTTCCAAGAACGACATGAAAGATTATCAACTTCGTGGCTAACTAATTGCAGATGTTCCGGAAATAATGGATACAGATATTCTTCTAAAATTCTCCTAAAAGTCTTCTTTTTCATCGTGGGGCACCAACAAAAGTTATATCATGTAAAAGGAAATTTATTCAGCTTTAAGATGATACCTAAAAGTGTAATGTGATGATTTGTAGATGGGTCAGCAGCCAGCTGATATCATAGGGATGTCATTCCTTTTTTTCTCGGCACGAACTCGCGAAGTACTGTACTGTCCCACATATAGAAATTGACGTGTGTCCTCGATGCCTTTGTACGTGTGTTACTGTATGAGCGACCCCAGCGTAAATACACGTGGTCAGTTTCGAGCGTCTAGCTGTGATATACTGTACTTGTGTCTGTCATTAGACATTACGTACTAATAGTCTACAGCCTCTTGCTGGGCCTCTCTCTCTCTCTCTCTCTCTCCCTCTCTTTTTTTGATTATATGTCTTGTTCTTGTTATTCATAATACAATGTATGTTTGTTTTGTTTGCTTTGTCCACCGTTCTGATTTCGTCAACAGGAAGTGTCTGATTCTCAGTTTCATTCTGCCATCAATCATTCACATCACTCTCTCTCAATTCAAAGCATCCTAAGCATCCACTCAAATACATTATAACCACTACTTATACCGTTCACTCCGCTAAAGTGAACACAGTTACATTATATCGAAATTCCGCTTACATTATCCACTTTTTTTTTTACATGCTTGATTATAACAACATTTTGATATAACAAAAGAAAGCTGTTGATCCCAAGGACTTTACTACATTACTTCACTCTATTACTATAGGCCTACCTAACTAGGCAGAGAAATTTACATACATTATTGCACGTGCCATTCTCATCAATTAATAAAATACCTTTTTTTTCATTAATAACAACAGAGAAAGGAGCACAATCCACAAGTTTTTTTTCTTTATAAATGTATATACATCTCCATATATATATATATATATATATATATATATATTTATTTTTTTATTTATTTATCACATGTAAGTGTTGAAAGAACTACATTGCAGTTAAGTTTCAAGGTATCCACCAATCTTCATGACAATGTATCACACACATAACAACAAAAATGATACCTAAAGTAAGAGCTGCATAAGCAGTCTACAGTTTTATCTACTTTTTAGCAGTATAGTCAAATGCAGTTTTAGATCATTTTATTTTTTTATTTATAACTCTCATTTATTTATTCATCCATTTATTAATTATTTTTAATTTATTTTTTGGTGGTGGTATTGGACTCAGTCTCCAGCCAAGTGGCATGTAAGAGACCTACGAAAGGTACAACTGTCAGCGGACTTGTGAGTACATGTAGGAACGCGAGTAGGATCAGTCTGTCTTGACTACAACAGTGATGTACAGTGAACATTTCAAAAAAAAAAAATCTTCTGGTGAAGCTCAGTAATAAGACAAGAGCAAATGAATGTACCAGGTAGTTTGAACAATTGCAGAGCTACATTGTATTGAGCAGATCTGTACAAATAATTTGCGGGCAAATTTTGACACTGGCAATAAACAAACTATACTGATACCGATGTTGCACAAACATGAAACAGTTGTGAATATTGCTTGAATGTTTTGTAAGTGAATAAAATCAAGCAAGAATACCACAAATGTTTTGAGGCAATACTCTGTAAATTACATGCCATCTACACTTTTGGCAAGGTTTCACTCAAATGATACATGTACAGAGATAACTTCATTAATAGTTCAAACTGCATGAATGTTTGAGGGTGTACAAATGCCCTTGAGTACTCTGAAGGCAGGTACACATACGTGTATCTACTATAGTATTCACATCGCCAAGGTTTCACACACATGAATAGAGGGTGACAGTAAACTGGCAGCTGCAAGAGCAATTTGAGGGTGTACATGTATACAGCTGTACATATGAAGTGTACTTACTGGAAACAAAATGAAACATGTACAAAATATATAAACTTCATCGACAGTCCAAACAGCAGAGAATGTTTTGAAGGTGTACATATGCCCTTAAATACTTTGAAGGCAAGTACAATGTATCTATTGGTCACACTGCCAATGTTTCAAACACATGAACTGGCAGCTGCATCAACAATTCAGAAGTGTACATACTACATATGAAGCAGGGGCGGATCCAGGAATTCCGTAAAGAGGGGACGCGTTTACAAAATTAAAGGGGGGGCGCATGCACCCCTCCCCCCATTTTTTTTCTTTTAATTTCTTTTGTTTAAACAAAAAATAAAGGGGGGCGTGCGCCAGTTGCGGTCCTAACTGGATCCGCCACTGTATGAAGTACACTTTATACTGGAAACTAAACAGATAAAAAATTTAAAGTAACTTTAAAACATCAATATTACTGGAAATCGAAGCAAACAGATTAGATTTGGCCTTATAGCATCTTGCAAAACATCTATGTGAAGAAATCTTTCATTCCCAACTTTAGCATTGACTGTATATAATCTTATCTGAAATGTCAAAAAGGCAAACTACAGGTAATCATCCCAACATCTCTGTCAACTGAATACACATGTATCAGTACATGTACACAAGCAGTATCATACACATTTAAAATATCTGTGTGTCACTCTCTTCATGGTTATGACTGAGTGAATGATACAAATGTGTATTCGAACCCCTTACCAGTAACAACACTCGACAACCCTGGGGTAGACTACAGGCCAACATGAAACCCCCCAGGTGTTATAAAAATCTGCTCATCTTACCTTTCACAAGGTCCACAATTTTTCTTTATAGGTATCTAATAAGAGCATGCCCGTTCAATGCGAACATGTTCAAAATTTTGGTTGATTTGGGGGAAGTACTCATGTAATGTATCATCTATCTAACTGTTGTGTCAAAATCTTCATCTTCCTTATCCCTTCTTGACCGTTCAATTCCTTTTGGTGACATACCTTGTGTATCTTCCTGATCGAACAGAATTCTTACATCTTTGAAACCTCTTCTGAAATGGGTCACAACCAAAATATTAGCAATAAAACATGCATACATGTACTAACTAAACCTCTTATAGTGCTTCAGTGATGATGTACAAATTAAATTCATACCTTCAGCAACAAGACATGCCCCCTGTCGAGTAATGGCTGTACGTCCAGATACTACTTCATACTGTACAATGTACTTGCTTCCATAACATTTATCAAGAATATCATGAAGGATAATATTTAGTTTGATCAGGGCTCATAATTCTGCCATCTGTACAGACTCCAAAGTAATTTATATGCACATAATCTAACATATACTATCTTGCATAGTTCCACACATTGATGTATCTGTAATGGTCGAACTTCACATTTACTACAACAACCGTGCTTTTCAAAGAATATACATGTACATCCTCTTTACTAAAAATGTTACCGTAAAGATGAATGAAGTTGATATACAGTAACATACTGTAATATGTTACAATTGTATATCAACTTCATTCTTCCTATTGTATCATATCACATATTTAGCACCTTTCTGAGGTAGGTTATCATGATCACATACTGCTCTAGGTTTTTCAATGAAATGAAAAAGTTGACAGGTGTACTAATCAGTTGTTTCTATTCTTGTGAGGAAGTCACTCAGCGCTTGCAAAACAGCAGTGCTCTCCTTGATAAAAATCCGTCAGAGATTGAATGGTACGTGTGCATCCAAGAAAACAAAATACACTATAGAACTGACAGTGTAGATCTTCTCGTTTATGTCATGCAGATTTTCCTGGAGGCCACAGAGAAGAGAATCACCTTAGATATGCATGTTCCATCGGTGTGATGTCAGGTACTGGGGATACCTACATATACAATGTGACACAAATAGAGAAAGGATTAGAAAATGCATAACAACTTTTCCAGATATTACTCCAAATTAATCATAGATGATATTATAAACCATTATTCACAATAACATGTCCGAAAACATTATGTTGGAGTAAACCCCAATTCAAGCAGAGAGAAACTACAGACATGCACTGTACTATGGTAAACATATGAAGAGTCTGTTCGCAAAAACCGATAAGTCCATTTTTGAAGATTTTCAAGTACAGTCTCTGTCATAAAGTACAAAATAACACCTTTTAAATGAGATATTGGTCACTACATATAAAAGGGCATTTTTGAAGTTATGGTCAAAAGAAGCAAAAATTTTCTTAGTATTCCCTTTATTTTTCCTGACCTTTAATCGCAAATATCTCCATTTGGCAAATATGGACTTATCGGTTTTTGCGAACAAACTCTTCATATTATTCTGAGAATAATTGCATTCATTCAGACATCCTCGTAAACTTTATTGTTACAAATTGTAGATGCGGAAGACTAATAATACATCTCTATATTTACTGACAACTTGTATACCAACTTGAAAAATTCAAATAGCCTGGTATACTTGGGTGACCCGCACCTCGTCATAGTTAATGTTTGCCCATAATTGAATCACATTTCGCAACTGAAATTCTTTGAAATCCAACTCACATACAGGAAAAATGCTGAAAATTCCAATGGAATCACAAGTTCAGTGATCGATATTGAAAATTTGCAGCTATCGTCGTCAAAGGCGAACGATGCGAAAAAGTTGCGCGCTAAGGAAGGGGCCCGCAACTCGTCACCCGCTCTCCCATAGACTTAGCACGTAAAAGACGTGTGCGGGTGACCGTGATGTTCCCATAGACATACACGTAAAAGATGCGTGCGGGTGACATATAACACGTATTCCTATAGCCCTATTAAAATTTCAGATTTTCGCGAAAAACTGTTCGGTTTTCACCACAATTTGCTTGGTTGTGGTAGTCCTGCCAAGTTTCAAGCGTACAGAACACAGTCCCGGGCATACTTTTTTGTTCAGTGCGCTCAAAACAATTTTAAGCGGGGTGACGGTATTCGGGCCCCTGACGAGGTGCGGGCACCTGGCTATACTCTATTAGTGTTAACATTGCAGCCGGGTCAACTCTTAAACATGTCATGAAAATTATGTTTACATCAAATACTAGAATCGCTCTTGTGCCTTCTTTCTCCATGCGAAAGAAAAAACTAATAATAATAATAATATTGAATCTATACTGTTCTTGTTTGTATTAAGTGATGAGTAAATCATATAATAATTAACTACTAAGAGATGAAGACTAAGACCCTGTTTATTCTTCTTCTTCTTCTTCTTCTTCTATAATCTTCAAAGGGCTATAAAATGCAGCCTATCACGAAGGATATTACAGACAGCATACACATTGTACACTGTACAATTTTTGTGAATAAGTTGTAAATTCAAATTTACAAATTGCCATCACCACATACAATTGTAGGCCTACCGCCACCGGCCTACACTGACTCACTGTATGTACACAACACACGATATCACGAAGTTCCAATTGAGCGAATGAACAACGCTAATTTCAATATATATGGGACTGACCCTGCACCTCCGCAGAGATCGTTAACAACGGTGCATTTACGGTCCGAAAAAGTCCCCTTCCGCACTAGATGCGATCACGTGACCTTCCGGAGGACTAGAATACATTATTTGGCCTCTAAAAACGCAATCTTCAGGCCTAATTTTTAACAAGTTATGCTTCTAGGGCACCGTCGATCTTGGTATCTGCGTAAAACACGAAGTATTGCCGACCTGATGAACAAAAAGTCACATCATCGCATCAATCCCCTTTTTAGATGGGTCAGCAGCCAGCTATAAACACGGGAATGTTTTGAAAGAGGAAAAATACTATGTCAACGTCGAGATACTATTTAAACGGCAAAAATATTCATTTTGAACCGGAAAAAATAGCATGTCGATCACAAGAAGTCACACATCAAACTTACCCCACAACATCGCTGTTGAAAAGCGTTGTAAAACACACGTTATTCAGCAAGTCAGGCGTAGATTCAATTCTCGATGTAGTATGCATGTAACGGCACGAGCGTGCATGTGAGTGAGGCCGAGGCGAGGACCGTCGACTGCTAGCTCGCCTCGCGTCGCTTCCGCGCCAGCGTAGCGCGCTAAATCTAGGTACTGCATAGCCAGCCGGCCAGCGCTGGCCAGCCACTCACCTCAGCTCAGTGCTAACAAAGTGCCATGGCACTGTGACTCCTCTCAGACTGGCGCCACCTTTTGGCCGGGAAAAAAGAGGAACGTATTTTTTTTTTATCGGAGTGAAATGGTTTTATCAGAGTGAAATGGTTTTAGCGCAGTGAAATGGTTTCGTCTGAGTGATATGGTACGCCAAAGTGAAATGTATTTTTGTGAAGAGTGAAATGAATTTGTATCTAATAGTGAAATGTATTTTTGTGAAAAGTGAAATGAATCTTTATGTAAAAGTGAAATGTATTTTTGTGAAAAGTGAAATGAATCTTTATGTAAAAGTGAAATGTATTTTTGTGAAAAGTGAAATGAATTTTAATTCAAAAGTGAAATGTATTTTTGTGAAAAGTGAGATGAAGTTTAATTCAAAAGTGAAATGTATTTTTGTGAAAAGTGAAATGAATTTTAATTTAAAAGTGAAGTGTATTATTGTGAAAAGTGAAATGTATTTTTATAAAAAGTAAAATCAATGTTTGTGAGTGAAATGTATTTGTTAAAAGTGAAATGAATATTGGCTGGAGTGAAATGAATTTTGTATTGTTTCCTTAATGGCGTTCCATACCCCCCCCCCCCCGCTAAAGTAGGACAGTACGTGTATACATACAAGAGAGTAATCATTTAGAGGAATTACTTTAATTTAGGTTTGAAGATATTTCAAGAGGTGTAGTCTGATTTTTTAAGGGGCAAATCATTCTACTGTTTGCGGTCTTGTAAACATACTTGTATCTTTAGCGAAAACTGTTCGAGTACGTGGACGGTGATAAGTATATATCACTCTGTCGAGTAAATTATGTATGAACAAAATGGTTTCTTTTGAACATATATTGTATTGTGTTGAAAAGTTCTTGGTAATTCTTTTGCAGGCAAAATGTGTACGTGAAAATTCCGACGTTAAAAGCATACGATGGGAAATGTAAACAGTATGTGTGAATGCTTCTATGTTTCCTACTAAACGTATTTTTTAGTGGGGAAAAGAAAAGAAAAGAAAAGAGAAGTCTCACTTCATGAGAGATGTTAAGATCCCGCTCTACACCACAACGCCTACGGATATTTAACTTGGAAGTGGAATGGAATGTCTTGTATAGAGCACCAGCCGTAACACGCTATCTTTTGAAGAGAAACAATACTTTGTTTCACATTGTTATTGTTGAAAAGAAAAGAAAAGAAAAGAAAAGAGAATTCTCGCTTCATGAGAGATGTTCAGATCCCGCTCTACGGATGTCTAGGCTGGAGATGGGTTGGAATGTCTTTTATAGAGCACCAACAGTAAAAGTGCAGATTAATTGGCACGCAATCTTGAAGAGAAACAATACTTTCACAAAGATGATAGCAGAAAGACAACTGATAATCATCCGCTCATGTGAAATCAAGCAGAAAAGTTTTTCAAAGCATTTCAAGAGGCATCTGGATGAGTTACAGTCTAGTCAATATAATGTGAAAAACAAATTGAAGGCCACCTGCAATAGGCCACCTGCAATACATCCTCGCATTTTCCGACATCACAAGAACTTTGGTCAACACATTCCATATGTACTCATGATAGAGAGGGAAAATATTAAACAACAACATTGCAAGATTGATGCATTTCTGCCAAAACAACAGACGGGAACTGATTCCACGTAAAATACATAAACATGTATTTTGATTTTTCCATGCATTTTTCCCATGTCATTACACACAAAGCAGTGTCAATAAGTGCAAAATGTGGGAAATGCTAAAAATAACCCTGATATAAACTGTCAGTCTCTTGAAGTATATTGGGATTGAAGAAAGTTTGGAAATTAATTGGATGTAGAATTCTTGTTTAGTTGAATTTATGTGCTTTCAATTTATCTAGTTTGTTATAGATTTTCAAAATTGAGGGATGTAAATTCGGCAGTACAATATATAGAGGTCACTACTAAATACAATGAAATCGGACTTTAGTTATCTAAGTGAATTCCTTATTGTAAATCAGGACAGTATCATTTTGTTGATATTTTCCAACCAGTGTAAGAAATATTGATTTAAAATACCATTAAGGGTGTACTGTTGTACTTGGTACCATATCCCCTGGTGACGCCATAAGGGTATGTTTTACAGGTATAACGTCATTTAATTAAGACGGTACATACTGGGTATGCCGTAATACCTCATTCATGACGACATTCAGGGTCCATTAACATTCTGAGGTGCTTGGACCTAGCTGGGGAGTATATTTGGGTGCACGTCACGAGACCGACCCACGAATCATACAGCCCACGAGTCATACAGCCCATGAGTTCGACACTAAGCAAACAAGGCCCACAAGACCGACACATTAAGCCCCTTGTTGTAATGTCGAACTCGTGGGCTGTTCTAGTGTCGAACTCATATGGGCTGTATGACTCCGTGGACCTTTTTTTTTTTCAATGTTGAACTCGTGGGCTGTATGACTCGTGGGTGTCGGTCTCATGGGATGGTCTCGTATATTTTCCTGTATAACACTGTAGGACATACAGGTCCTACAGTTGGGCATCCCACGTATACTTGATATGGTGTTCAGCTCACTGTGTGCAGACTGAGCACGACCCGATAGTTCAGAACCTCTGCCTGAGAAAGGATGGTGACCCCTCGAGTCAAAAAGAAGCTTTCTTATCATCTCGTGCATCCTGTACTCTATGTGCAATGCACCCATCATAGCGACAAACTGGTCTTCACCTAAACTGTATAAATAATAGATTATTGCCATTGGAAGACTGATGATCGCATACAGTAACTGTGTACCTATGAGAACGCCCTGGTCTGACCTCGGGATGTCTATCCAGTTTAGTTGTGGAGAAGATTTGTGTGCCGATCCCTGCATGTAAGCTCCATCGCGTGCTTCACTGAAGACGCAGATGCTGCCCTGTCTTGAAAGAGATCGAGGGTATAGATCTCGACCAATTTCAGCAGGAGGTTACACTGAATCATCAGTGTCTATTCAAGCGCTCAATCTTTACCAAACCGTGCTGGCTGTGCGATGAATGGGACAAAAAACAGGAAGTAAACCACCAGAGTAACAACAATGAAGAGATTATCAGATTAAACTGAAATTAAACATGCCTCATTAACACATTCTGTCCATAATTAATGCCAACTTTCAAAGCAGTAGCACTATCCTTTCAAAAGTTATTAGAGTTGAAAGTGAAGTGTGTGGACAAGGTTTTTCAGAAATGAAAAAGGGATTCTAAAGACACACATAATCACACTAATCTACCAAAAATGTTCGAGATAAACTGCTAAAAAAACACACTTTCCTGCCCGTTTTATGAAACCAAATTTTAGCATACTGTAAAAGAAGACCCGCTCTTTCAGAAAATGTGAAAAAGTCAAGTTCGGCTAGGTTGACCCATTTCACTTATTTTCAGTCCTCACACAAATTCAGTGTGTGCGACTTTATGTTTGTTTTGAGGTGCACGGTCACACTTGCTGGCAGAGAGTTTTAACCGGATCATGCAGGTGATATTACCCGCTGCCAGCGTACCCTGATTCACACATTGGATGCAAACTGGACGGCGGCCATATTGGAAACAAGCAATATTTGGGCATGGGGACACCACTCTTGGCCAGGCCCAATTGTTAAGGAGTATAGAATATAAAGAAGACAATTAGAGCAAATAGGAGTTCCACTCCTATTTGGAAGTGAGGTACCTAAAGAGATCATCAACAAAATGCGCCAAACTTAATTGGATGACAAAAGCAAGTTGGAAGACACAGGATTGCTTCATGTGGAATGCATGTTAGGCCTCACAGTATGTCATTTTCCAGATGGTCCATCACGTCACTGTATGCTCCAGGACCATGAGTCATTCATCGGAATCATACAGCCCACGAGCTTGACACTGGCAAACACAGGCCCGCCAGTTCGAAACTGTAATATTGCCCATGAGCTTGACACTATAGGCAAACCAGGTCCATAAGAGTCCGACACACACGGGGTGGGGGGGGGGGGTCCACGAGATCTACACTGAATAGATTAAGCTCTCTGATGTTATATTAATCTCGTGGTCCTTGTTTTCCTCGAGGGTCGAGCTTGCGGACCGCACAGTTTGTTGGCCTATTATATTTGTGACCCTGCACCTCAAAACAAACAAAAAGTCGCCAGACATGAATTTTTAGTTAAGACCATATTCTAAAAGAACAGACTTTAAGCTTTAAAATGATGTGAAACTCAAATCAAATGGACTCTCCTAACCTATCTGAATATTGGACAGAAAGCACAACTCAGGAAAAGTGTGAACTGAGAAAAGAGGTTCTGAAGTACAGTGTCTATTCAAGCGCTTAATCTTTACCAAACCGTGCTGGCTATGCGATGAATGGGACAAAAAACAGGAAGGGATTATCAAATTAAACTGAAATTAAATATGCCTCATTAACACATTCTGTCCATAATCAATACCAACTTTCAAGGCAGTAGCACCATCCTTTCAAAAGTTATTAGAGTTGAAAGTGAAGAGTGTAGACAAGGTTTTTCAGAAATGAAAAAGGGATTCTAAAGACACATCTAATCACACTATTCTACGAAACATGTTCGAGATAAACTGCTAAAAAACACACTTTCCTGCCCGTTTTATGATACCAAATTTTAGCATACTGTAAGAGAAGACCCGCTCTTTCAGAAAATATGAAAAAGTCAAGTTCGGCTAGGTTGACCCATTTCACTTATTTTCAGTCCTCACGCAAAATCAGTGCGTGCGACTTTATGTTCGTTTTGAGGTGCACGGTCACATTTGATGTCGAGCTCATGGACCTTGTTCATCTCGTGTTTAGGTCACGGGAGGTATGACTCGTGGGCTGCGTAACTCATGGGCTGTACGACTCTTGGGTTGTTTGACTTGTGACATACACCCGACGAGGTGGGCCTGTTGTTTTCTGGTTAGCATTTTCACGCTTTCATCCAGTTCAAGGGACTTTGCCATGCCTGTTCACAAACTATTAAAGGACAAGTTCACCTTCATAAACATAAGGATTGAGAGAATTTAGCAATATTAGTAGAACACATCATTGAAAGTTTGAGGAAAATCGGACAATCCGTTCAAAAGTTATGATTTTTTGAAGTTTTTGTGCAGTACCCGCTGGATGAGAAGACTACTGCAGTGTATGAATAACTTAGATGTCACATGCGTACAACAATATAAGGAAAATATAAAGAGAATTTCACAACATTCCATCTTTTGAAAAAAGTACACATTCCCCTGACTCGTTACCGATACATGTTATGGGTAATATTATTCCCCCTGCCCTTAGAAAGAGGCAAGTCAATTGCTCTTTTATTATGCGAAAAAAGTGAAAATATGTTGAATTTTCTTTTATATTTTCTTTATACTGTTGTACGCATATGACTCACAAGCTGTAGTAGTCTCCTCATCCAGCGGTTCCAACGCAAAAATTTAAAAAATTCATAACTTTTGCATCGAATGTCCAATTTTCCTCAAACTTTCACTGATGTGTTCTACTAATATTGTTGCATTTTCTCAATCCTTATGTTTATGAAGGTGAACTTGTCCTTTAAGCATCACCCCAAAACACAGTGCCCCTCTCCCCACCTTCCATATCTACGCGTACAAAAACGGCAAGCTAGTCTGCATAACTAACCCAAACATAAATATTATATTTGAGGTCACTGCCATCACTGAAGGCACGTAAGCTTCATTTCTGAAGTAATTGACCGCTCACATTACTGAGACCTGTTACTATGAACCAATGCTCTGCGGAATACGCATGAATACTTTGATCATAACGTCAAGGCGTGATTTGTACATAATTAAACATTTAGGATTAAACCAATGAAGCCAAACATCAATTATGTAATCCTGCACAAATTTTGATATTCTAAAAGTCTGACCTCACATTGTCCTTAGAGGTCAAAGTTGGATATACACAGGGTAATGACCAATGTTCTGTGGAATGAGAAGACACTTCTATTATAGCATAAATGCTAATAGCATAATGCATGATTGCACACCAGGTATACAGTAAACCAATGAATATACATCAAATATCAATATTCTGATATTTTGAGGTCATTGACCTGTCACAGTCCTCAGAGGTCAAAGGCAGAGACATGTAAATAACATCCTTTGATCTGAGGAATAGGATAACGTTTCAGTTGTAACACAAATGAATTTTTAGGACATCGTTATCATGTTTATCATCAACCAATTGCACCAAATATCAATATTCTGATATTTTGAGGTCATTGACCTCTGGAGGTCATCAGACGTCAAAGGCAGAAACCTGTCAGGGCTCTGCGGAACATGAAGACAATACCACTGTAACAAAAATGAGTTTTTAGTACATCATTACCATGTTTAACATGAATCAATGACGCAAAATGTTAATTTTCTGAAGTTTTGAGGTCATTGACCTTTGAAGGTCATCAGAGGTCAATTCAGACTTACCTCCCGATCTTAGAATGAATCATATAACATGTACTAGCACTGGTGAAAGTTTCATGCTTTAGTCAAATTTTGCACAATTTTTCGTTTTATCTGCTCTACTAACATTGGCCTAAAAAACTTTTTTGGTCATCGCACCAACGTTGGCTCAACAGTAAAAGGATGACGTTGAACCAACGTTGGTATATCGTTGGCACAACGGTGAAAAGTGAATTATAAACTGTTGGTCCAGCGTTCGGACAACGTCATAATAAGGTCGGAGGGGAATTTTTATGACGTTGGTTGGAAGTTGAGATTACGTTATTATATGGTGAAAAATGGTTGGTATAAGGTTGGTCTATCGGTGGGATAACATCAAAACACTTTTAAAAAGTGGTAGGTATAACGTTGGGATAGGTTATAGCATGGTAGAAAAGTGGTTGGTACAATATTGCTTTAACGTTGAGATAATGTCAGAACACTGTGGAAAAGTGGTTGGTACAACGTTGGTCTAACATTGAGATAACGTCATTGTGGGGTGGTTGATACAACTTTGGTCTAAGGTTGGTCTAACACCAAAACATACTTGTAAAGTGGCAGGTATATCGAGGGGATAATGTTATAGTAAGGTATGAATAGAGGCGCACGCACTTCTGTGGTCATTTCACTCATGCCTTTTTTAACCCATGATCCAATCCCGGCTTTGCAGCAGCGTGGCAGATGACATGTTAGAACTACAGCGTAGTTTACTCGTGCAGATTTTTAGAAAAATTAAAAAATGTACAGCAGTAAAGATCTGATTGCGTTTATTTTCATTTCATTCCTTCAGAATGATCTCATAATGAAGATAGGCACAAAAAGGATAACGAAATCGGTCCTGTTGTGTACCTTTCAAGAACGCATGTACAAAATGTGACGAGAAAAAAATAATTCATAGAATCATCGCAGTCCCGTTGAAATTTGAGGAAACAACAGGCACAAAAATGATCTTGAATTCGGTCCTGCATGCCGTGTTGGTTATCAAAAACGCATGCACAAATGCGAAGAGATTATCGGGAAAAAACTACTTTCAGTCCTTCTTGTGCGTGCATCACATCAGATTACAGCCAAAAGAAATCACGAAATCATCGCAATCCTGCTGATATTAGAGGTATGGAAATAGGCGCAAAAAAAAGATCTTGATATTCGAAGAGTGCGAAGAGATTATTAGGGGAAAAATAAAGGACACATTTTCAACCCCTTCTGGTGCGTGCATCATAAAGATTACAGCCGAATATCAAATCATCGCAATCCCGTTGAAATTTGAGGAAACGATAGGCGCAAGAATTGGATCTCGAATTCGGCCCTGAATGCTGTGTACATTTCAAAAAACGCATAAATAATTCCGAAGAGATATTCGGGAGAAAAATAAGGAACGTATTTTCAACCCTTCTGGTGCGTGCATCACAAAAGATTAGAGCCGAAATAATTCATTAAATCACCGAGATGCCGTTAAAGTTTGAGGAGACAATATAGGCGCAAAAAGAATCATGAATTCTTCCGTGAATATCTTCTAATCCGAGAGGACGCGCATTTACGAAATGCGGAGAGATTATCGGGAAAAAGTATAAAAGGACACATTTTCAACCCCTTTTGGTGTGTGTTCATCGTAAGAGATTACAGTCGTAGGAATTCATGAAATCGTCACAATCCCGCTGATATTAAATTGAGTTAAAAATAGGCGCAAAAAGGATCATGAATTCGGCCGTATTATGATCTTTTATGAACGCATTTACGAAGTTCGAAGATTTTATCGGGACAAAATATAGAACATATTTTCAACCCCTCTTGGCACGTGCATCATTAGATTATAGCCAAATAATAATCCTTGAAATCATCGCAATCCCATTGAAATTTGAGGAAACAATAGGCGCAAAAAGGATCGTGAATTCGGCCCTGCATGCTGTGTATCTTTCAAAAACGCATACCGCAAGCACAATAGATATTCGGGAGAAAAAGAAGACACATTTTATACCCCTTTTGGCGCGTGCATCATAAACGATTACAGCCGAAATAATTAATGAAATCATCACAATCCCGTTGAAGTTTGAGGAAACAAGAGGTGCAAAAAGAATCATGAATTCGACCGTATCATATATCTTCTAGTCCGAGAGGACGCATTTACGAAATGCGAAAAGATTATCGGGAGAAAAATAAAGGGCGCATTTTCAACCATTCTGATGTGTTCATCACAAAAGATTACATCCGAAGTAAAGTTCATTAAATCGTCACAATCCCGCTGATATTTGAGGTAGAAATAAGCGCAAAAAAGATCGTGAATTCGACCCTGCCGTATGATGCCGTATATACCTTTCACGAGCGCATGCATAAATGCGAAAAGATTATCGGGAGAAAAGTAAAGAACCCCTTCTGGCACGTGCATCAGAAAATACTATACAGCTAAAATAATTCATATAATCATCACAATCCAGCTGAGCACCAAAAGTGTGAAAAGCGCAGCAACTTAAGTAACGCGTGTTACTCTACGTGCGCCGATGTTTACAAAAAGTCACAAACGCATTTGATACAATCTGATTTTGTTCATAATCATTTAACACTTTAATTCACAAACATTCAGTTCTTTTAAAATTGTTCTATACACGAAGAAGAGATAGGAGTACAAAGCATCACAAATTCGACCCTGCAGTGTACTTTTAAGAACGGATACTTACGCATACGGGAAGAAATTTTCGGAGGAAAGTTGAAAACCGCATTCCAGTCCCTTCTTTTTTTTTTACTTCCTTTTCGTATCAACAAATCCATTCACAAATGATTCCTTTTTGTTCCTTCTCAATGTAATGATCCATAAACAAGGCACTTGAGTTTACAAAATATTTATTTGTCAAATGTACTTTTTTTTGGGGGGGGGGGGGTAATATTAGTGTCGACAAAAACATGAATATAAATTTGCAAGCCATTTAATGCTTTTTCAAGTTGTTGTTGACCAGTAAATTTTTTGTTCCGACCAGTACAAAAATGGGGGGAAAATGGGTATTTACTGGTCCGACAGAGACAGGCCGGACCGGCAGAAAGAAATGGGTTAGTGTGCAGCCCTGCTTTATCCAAGATCCAAGATTTGGTGATGAAAACCAAAGCAAGCACTCTTGCCAAACCCAGTTGGCAACATTATGAAGGTGTCATTCTGTCTCACTGCGTTCTCAATAATTTCTATTTGCTCCACTCTGAACTTAATTCTTCTTGCCTCCTCCTCTACTTCCCTCGGAGCATCTTTGAACTCCATGATAGCTATGGTATTGGTAGGAACAGGTGTACTTTATCAGACCGAGAACCAAATACGAGCAACATTGTACATATATGGCAGATGACGTAAAATATGAATATTCATTTGCGCATGCGCAGATCAGTTTATTTACGTGACACGTTCAAAATGGTGAACGGACAGTATCTCGATTTAGGATCCCGCAGACGGTCTCAAAGGTGACTATTTATCTTGTTTTCAGAGGTAATGGTGAGAAATACATAGTCGCCTCTAATATCCAACAATATGGTATTACAACATGTGGCTTTTCCTTGCGAATCCAAGTGCCGTTTTGCAGAGCTACCAAGTCTCACGCATTCTGCGTGAGACTCAAGCATTTAGGGGCCGTCTCACGATCTCACGCTTGGCACCCATTTTTCTCACGCATCGGGCGAAGTTTGTAACTTGGGCCTATAATAATGAGCATAGCTCAAAAGATTGAAGTGATAGATGCAATTGAAGGTATATTTTCCTTTTGTCTTTCAAAATAAGTGAAAAATAATATTTTTTTCACTTAATAGTATGCACCTGATTGCACCATTTAGAGCCAAGAATTGAAAAAGCTCACTACCGTGGGAGGCCACAGGGGGTAAAAAACCCTCCCACACCCTCGCTCGCGCTCACATTCGCTCGCCGAGATGCCGAGTCAAGACAATCTCACTCATAAAGATTTTTTGAACTTGGCATCCCTGGTTTTGAGCGGTGAGTTGTTTACGTATCGCAGTGCACTTGAGTGTTTCCTAAAATTGCATGGGTTGCTTCGCGGCGCTGTTACTATGTTACAGCGCCCAGCGCCGGGGTTACGTACAGCCCTGTCGACTTACACTTGTGTAGAGCGACAGGGCTGTGTATAGTGTACAGCGACAGGGCTGTGTATAGTTATCCTTTCTTATGACCAAGTTCTAATCACCTCTCCAGAATTAAAACCCACTCAACCATTATTGCATACCCTATGACTTCAGTTTTCGGACCGTGGGCATTAGGGCTGAAAGGATAAGCCTATTCCTGCCCATGAGTGATCTGAGGGCCATTTCTTACCTTTTTCAGCTATTGACTCCGTTGATCGCCACGGTCGGTATTGATGGAAAACACGATAACGACTTCGTTAACGGAATTGTGGAGCTAACATGACAGTGTTTATAGTTCAAAGGATACCCAGTTGACCTTCAGAATGTCGTCCTGCGAGACCGGAAGCAGCTGTAGGCTGGTACTCCTCGTCACCGTGATATTCGCTCGAACGGCTTTTCGGATGGGCGTTATCAAAAGTGTCGGAGTTTTCCTTTCCGGCATTCAAGCTAGTTTGGGCGAGTCTGCTACAGGCATCGGGGTGGCGCTGGGTGTATTTTCTGCCTGTATTTCCTGTCCAGGTAAAGCATGTCATTAAAGGGATATTCCAATCAGTTTAGATTGCTATTTTTGCAGATATGAGCAATTAACAGCAACAATTTGTAATTAAACGATAAACCTTTGATGGAAGTGAAGATGACATTATGACAGGTTCTGACACGCGGGGTACCAAATAGAAATCCGTCATTTTGTTGAATTATTTATCTATTTAATTTCTGGCGCTGTACCCTGGGTTAAAAAAAAAAGATGAAAATAATTCTAGTACTGCATGGTACAAAACCTTGTAACAATGAACTTAACAGTGGAGAGCAGCATCATAACATCAGCGCTCATCAGACTTAGCATGCAAGGAGATTTTTTTTTCTGAAAATAACGAAGTTGGCGAGCAATTATTTCCTGATTTTCAAGGACGTAGCGGGAGATAGTAATGGAAATGAGCTGCTTTGCGGAGATCTGCGTTGTCAGAGTGCTTCTCTAGTTACCACCGCCAAGGGAGGAGGTCAATGCGTTTTCATTACCATTTGTTTAATTGTTTGTTTGTTTGTTTGTCCGTGTGCAAAATAACTCAAAAAGTTGCGCACGGATTTTGATGAAACTTGCAGGAAAGGTTGAGAGTGACACATGGAACAGATGATTACATTTTGGTAGTGATATGGAAATTTTTATGCATTTTATGAAGGATTTTCGATATTTTGGCAAGTATGGTCAATGAACTTGGGAGTTCAAGCTGCGCATTTTGATGTTTTTATACGCGCACTAAACTAGTTTCTGCTAGGGCGAGGCGCGCCGCGAAACTGAGGGTTTATGACGTAACAAAGGCCTCTGTATTGGGAAATCGGGCGATTTTTTTCAGCAAGAATACGTATGGGTGGAAATCACTGATCTCTATGGAAGAACAAGTACATGCTTGACGGAGGTCTGCGCTCTCAGAGTGCTTTTCTAGTTATTAATGTAATTAAGGTCAAAAAACTTAAAGGGGAAATCCAGTCCAAATATACAAAGTTAGTCTGATAAAAAAGAGTAAAATCTTAGGAGTTCAACGGTAAAAATTTGACTGAAATCGGATGAAAAATAAGTAAGTTTTGGCATTTTGAAGTGGATATGAATATGCAAATGACTGAGCTAACTACGTCATACCCTCACAATTTTCCTTTGATCGTGTACAAAAAAACAAACAAACAAACAAACAAACGACGAAAATTCAATGTTTCTCTCATTGACGTCTGAAACTTGATGTTACTCCTGGTTGAATAACTTCAGAATAGTGATCGTTTAGATATACGAAGATTTGAGCCTCGGGCATAATTGAGTTTGAATGAAAAACTGGAAATTTCGAAATTTTATGTACAAACTATATGGTATAATGTCATAACTTCCATATTTTTCATCCGATTTCAATCAAAATTAAACCGTTGAACTCGTAATATTTTTCTCTTTCTTATATGTCTTATCCGGCAGAGTTATATTTGGATTGTATTTTCCCTTTAATAGCAGCAGGGGCGGATCCAGGAAATACTTAAGGGGGTTGGGGCTTTACAAAATTCAAGGGGTTTTGGCCCACTGTCCCCCACCTCCAATTACGTCTTTTTATTTTTTTTTTTTTTTGTTTTAGAAAAAAGGGGGCGCCCGATGCGCCCTACCTGGATCCGCCAATGAACAGGGCGAAATTTGGCATTGGGATTATTAACGCCGACTGCGAGGTATTGACCTCCGTGATGGTACGTGTGTAGGAACACGAGGTAGCCCCATACAGCGCGGTACCCCAGGGTACTACGTGGTGCATCATGTAGTGCGCAGTTTCGCTATTCAGTTTCACAAATCAGATCTCGAATATTTGATTAAAATATGCGTCACATTTGTGTTGCTATATAATTTCTTCACTAAATTCTGAATTTTTTAGATTTCTTTTGCTTCGTTTTGCTTTGCTTTTTTGTTAAAAAGCGGTTACGCCCCAATCTCAAATCCTAATACATCTGTCTGAACATTATTCTAAAGTTATTCAGTCAGGAATAAACTCTGTTCTACATTTCATTAGCAATAAAAAAAGGTCGATATTTGTAAAAAAAAAACAATGGAAAATTGTTAGGTGATGACATCATCAGCTCACTGATTTGCATAAAATTGTGTCAGCTGTTTAAAAAAAACTGTATTGGAGAAAATTTCGAAAAAGAAAACTTCACATGCATAACTTCGCTAGCAAGCGCGCCGGAACACGTTAGTTTGTTTGTTTGTGTTTGTTTTTGTTTTGTTTTTGTTTTTTGTTTGTTTGTTTGTTTTTTTTTTTGGGGGGGGGGGCAAAATCTCGACGCGGGCACATTATGTGACGGTGTGAAATCCTCGGCGAGGGAGCGAAGCGACCGAGCAGGGGTACCACGGTAGGAAATTTTTGTAAAAACAGAGTAAAAAACAAAGCAAATCTCTATAAAATTACACATAGTGGAAAACTTTTAGTGCGAAGGACTATAATAACATACGGGGGGGGGGGTACATTTATGTGACTGTGTAAGGTCCTCGGCGAGGGAGCGAAGTGACCGAGCGGGGGGAGGGTGTGGGAGGGAGGATACCCCCGTCCCACGGTAAGGACTTTTTGTAAAAACAGAGTACAAAAGTCGCGTTTAGAGAGCATTTGAAAGCAAATTTCTAGGAAATTAAACATAGTGAAAAAAATAGTGCGAAGGATTATGATTATAACATACGGGGGGTACATTTATGTGACGGTGTGAGATCCTCGGCGAGGGAGCGAAGTGACCGAGCTGGGGGAGGGTGTGGGAGGGGGGATACCCCCGTCCCACGGTAAGGACTTTTTGTAAAAACAGAGTACAAAAGTCGCGTTTATAGAGGATTTGAAAGCAAATTTCTAGGAAATTAAACATAGTGAAAATATTAGTGCGAAGGATTATGATCATAACATACGGGGGGGGGGGTACATTTATGTGATGATGTGAGATCCTCGGCGAGGGAGCAAGTCAACCGAGCTGGGGGAGGGTGTGGGAGGGGGGATACCTCCTCCCACGGTAGAGACTTTTTGTTAAAACAGAGTACAAAAGTCGCGTTTATAGAGCATTTAAAAGCAAATTTCTAACGAATTAAACATGGCGAAAAAAAAAATTAGTGTGAAGGACTACGGTTATAACATACGGGGGTACATTTTGTGACGGTGTGAGATCCTCGGCGAGGGAGTGAAGCGACCGAGGGTGTGGGACATTTTAATTTAAATTTCTAGGGAATTAGACGTAGTAAAACAAAAATCACTTCGAAGGACTATCATCATAACTTATGAAAACTGTTCATTTTACTATATGTACGTGCAGAGCGAGCGAGCCACTTTCACTTTGCCATTCGTCTGAAATGTATTCATTAAAAGCTCAAACGTGATCGCATTGTTTGAGCGATAAAAATTATTCTCAGGCTTATATTGCCAAAAAGCATAGAAGAAAGGGAAAATGTAAGGTTTTCTAAAGGTATGTTTGAGGGGGCACAATCGAGGACGCGAGGGTACCATGCATCTATACACTAAATTTACTCATAAGTAAATATTTGTGTCTAGATATTATAATGTATTAATAATAAATTATTAACGGGGTGAAAATTTTGCATTTTCAGTTATGAAATTGACAACCTTTAGACAAGAAAAGTGCCTTTATTGTTCATTTTGGTCTTTAAATAATTGATTAATTATTTGTTACAGGGGGCACTTGGGATAAAACGAGTTTTTGCCCCCCCCCCAAAAAAAAAAAAAAAATATATATATATATATACATATATTATTGTTATTATCATTTTTTTTTTTTGGGGGGGGGGGGGGGCAAGTGCCCCCGCTTCCGGCACCCTTGTTCGCTAGTACACTGGTTGTAATTATTCAAACAGTTGTCAGTTTTCTATTCGTGTACAAAATATTCCCCAGGAGCATTTGTGCCTTTGATGATCGATGTTCGATGCCGCCGTCTTGCTGAGCAATCTGAAGATTCATTTTGAACGTTAATATAGGCTAATGTTGGCTATTCTTTGCTTATCTAGTTATTGAATGAAATGAAATCTCTCTTAATAATAAAGCATGTAAAACAAAGTCAATCCCGTCCAGAAATTTGTGCAAAAGTTTAAATTAGAGCTGTATCATGAGAAAGTGTTTACAACTGTACTATCCTGGAAAGCCGGTTTTATCACTTTTCCACTTAATTTCCGCAAATAAAACTGATATGGAATAAACTTCAAGTATAATTCTTTATTGATAGATATATCAGATTAGTGACCGGGCATGCCCAGTCGAGTAATTTCCATTTTTATTTCAGCAATTTTTATTCGCGCATCCCCGTGTCTGGACTTTTATATCACATACCTTTAATAAGAAGGGATAGTGAAAAGTAATTACCATCACAAAGACGTATCTTCCGTGTAGAAAGTGGCTGGAGATTATGCAAAGTGACACAGGTCAATTGTCTTCCAATCTCGGCAGCAGATCCAGTTTGGCACATTATGCTTAAAATATTTTTGAGTGGCGGCATCGAACATCTAGCCAAGGAAATAAAATAAGACAGTTGTGACTCCATTCTCTTGAACCTCCTTGGCTAGCACCTATCCGCCGCTTCAATGTGTTATTCCCCAGCACCTCTTCTAGGGTATTTCTACAGCTTCCTGCCTTCCTCCTTACGCCGCATGATGCTCATTGGCGGACCGTTTCTATCTTCACTCGGGTTCATCTTGGCTAGCTTTGCCGTCGACTACATGCAATTTGCCACTTGCCTGGCGCTCTCAGGTAAATTATGGAAATACTTTACGGGCCTGGGACTGTGATTATGAAAGTTAAGTTTTATTCTTTTTTTCGCTTGGTCTCAGTGTAAAGCTGAACTAAATAAAACTTGCTCGCTGGGATAGTGGCAACACGTTTTGAAAATAGTGATAGTTAGCACATTTAGAGCAATTAAAGTGTACCTATACCACGTCCTTGCCCAGGAAATCAAATTTGTGTATACAGCTAGAATACACCCACACACCAAAATATCGCCAACAACCATGATTCACCTGTGAAAGCTCCTGAAAGTATACATATTTCGACAAATGAGGTCATATCTCTGTACCAATTTGTCGTATGCGCCGGTACTGATGTGTGCGCGTGCTAGCTGTAAGATTTTACGAATAATATCAAGATTTCATGTCGACCAGTAATATTAGGGAGCTTTAGATTTTAGACGCGCGGACGTTCAAAGGGAAAAAAACATGTTCTGAGCGTGCGCAGAAGCGCGGGTCAATTTTACGCATGCTTCTGCACACGGTCAGAACATTTTTTTTTTTCCCTGTGAACGTCCGCGCGTCTAGAATCTAAAGCTCCCTATTAGCTGATTGCACGCTCGCATTGCATTTCACTAGGATATCGTTCGTTCAAGACGTATTTTGGGGAAAAATATATAATAGCGCGATAGCTCGATTGAAAGAATCGGGTGATCGGCTAGTCTATATCAAGTCGTTTTTGTCTTCATCTTCAAAATATACATCAGAAACCCACTAGCTAGATAAAAATCTGAGCGGCAAATGATTCTGATATTTTGCAGAGGGCATGTCTCAAGTATTTTTTTTTCACAAAAAATAGTAGTACGGCAAACATAAAACTCAGGGTATTGGTACACTTTAAGCGTTAAAAAAGCTAACGGATAATGCAAATGATTCAGGCCGAGAATTGTCTCACACCTCCCAAAATACACTTAACATGACAAAAGCGCAATTTTTTGCCCTTATTGTTCCTCTTCACGGTTCCTCTCTAGGAGACGAAAAACTAAATGTATGTACTGCAACCGATTGACAAATTTCCCTACATCGATGAGAATATGATGTAGGCCTACACTTATTTACGTCGATGTAGAGCAATTTGTTTAGCAGTTGCAATAGAAACAACTCGACGTAAGAATTTCATAAATTTTAATGAATGCATGTATTGAAGAGATTATCACTTCTCTTGGTAGATGATATTACACAATCATAATCATTAATAGCAATGCTTCGCAATGATTTTCAACGATAAGTTTTGTTTGTTGACGAGTACACTCTTAAGTACTAACGTTTTTATTTATCCTTCGGCTTGAATACCTTACAGGATGTTGTGAAGAAATGTCATAATGTACACCTTTACTTTCGTAAATGGAGACTGGGTAATTTCTTCCAGATCGTGTCTCAGATTTTCGGTTCTTCGGTCATTTTGGCTGAACCAACGACAATCAGCCGTAGCTTGCCACAGCCAGTTTAAAAAAAAAAAAATGTTGAGAAGACTGGTGATGAGTCGAAGGAGATTCCACCTCCCACAGTAATGAGCTTTTAAAGCACTTTAAAGTTGCAAATGGTGCATACCAGATAATGATATTATGACTATCATGATCTTAGAAAGACAAAAAACAAGAGGGTACTGTACAACTGTGTTACTTGTTGCCGTCGTAAAGCCATGTTTTGGAATGTGTGTGTGTGTGTGTGTGTGTGTGTGTGTGTGTGTGTTATTTGGGATGGGGAGGGAGTGGGAGGGAGTTATGAGGCAATTTCCCTGCTGGAAATAACGCAGTGTCCCACAGTGTGAGGAAAGACAGTGTGAACACAATATGAGTCATATATTCACAGTGTGAAACAAAGTAGGCCTATTACTATATGAACACTGTGTGAAAACCACACCACAGCGTGAAATCATCTTCACACCTTTAAATTCGAGCTTTCTCACCTAGGCGACTATGTGAATACACTGTGAACACACTGTTGGACACTGTGTTCTTTCCAGTAGGGTTGTTAGGCGTGGGAGGCCTGGATTTCCAGCCGAATACATCAGACTTCGTGCGTCAGTAAACCTCTTAATATTTGGTGACCTCCCTCAATATTGGTGTAATCGATGATTTCATTTTTCTGGTCTGTATGTACCCCAAACGTAATTATGGTCTACGTGATACAATAACCAACGGAGCTTTGCTTTCTTTTTTGCTTTGTTTTTTTTTTCAATCCTGTTTCCAGGAGTGGGCTTTTCCTTCATGGTGATGTGCGTACTACTAGAACTCAGCGAGCAGGCTGGAACACACTTCGGCTTCTATCTCAGCATAGGAACGACGGGCTTCGCGGTAGGAATGTCCGTTATTCCCCTGCTTGGAGAGTTCTTGATGAACGTGTACGGCTGGAGAGGCGCCATGTTGATCCTGGGCGGACTCATGGGGAATATCATGCCATTAACCGCGGCGATTCGTCCTAAGGTGCCCGCATCCTCTCAAAGTGAGGCAACGAAGGAGGAGAATGGGACAGACGAGGAGACAATTCCTCTGTCTGGAGATGTTTCGAAGTCAAACAAAGAGAAAGAGGAAATACTTGCAAATAATGACGCACTGTGTAAATCAAACTGCGGGAAATCTGAAGGTTCCTACAAAGCTTCTTCAATGCAAAATCCACACACATCAGATGAAACTGAAATACCTTATGAACACTCTGATTACACATCAGATGAAAGGCGAGGAAGTTTATCAGGCTCTCGTGCAAACAAGCTTCAACCGAGAAACGGCAATCCCCGACAGACTGAAAGCACTTGGGCAATGGTCACAAACGCTCTAAGAAATTCAGAGTTTTACAAGAATCCATCATTGACTTTATTTCTAGCGGCGGTAGGATCATATGGCATGGCTCATGGTGCCTGGCATGCCTTCCTTCTACCTCGTGCAGTTTAAAGTGGTATGACAATTTATTTTGCAATCCTGGTAACTGTCTGCGTTGCCGTTGCGAACATTACCGGTCGCATTGTCATAGCAGTCCTCGCGGAGAAAACTTCCAGACTTCATGAAATCCACATGTCTCTTACCTTGCTTGACGCTCTCACAGTACTTTGTGACGTCCTCATCTTTAGGTCGGCTGCCATTTACGTAACATCAATCTTGTCTTCCTTCACCATGGCCGGTCGCGGAGTGATGACGGCCGTCATGATCCGTCAGCTGGCATCACCTGACTGTCGCTTTGTCGCTTTGGGCTTCGGGGAGTTTCAGTTTGGGGTAGGGGGGTTTGTCGGCACCTACGTTGCAGGTAATATTCATAATATTCATTATTATTCATTGTCTTCACATTGCAGGATATTTTCACACTCTGTTTTCAAGGGATGGTATAGTTTTGGTTTGGATTGAGGCTCAAAATTTGAGTTTCTGAGGAATTCTAAGTTGATCTGATGAAAATACATATTCGCAGGAATGCCGATATGCATGTAACACTTTTCTTTGACAGAGTATCTATACGCATTTTACCACACACAATTCTGATCACAAACATACACCCATATTCACATATACATCGCTTTACACCCGTATACATGCCGGTGTGAATGCCCATGTGAGTGCATATAGTTAAGTACAGGAAGATTGCATAAAATTCACCAGCATTATAAATAAGAAACATTTCCCTCGCAAAAAGAGAATAGTATTGAGCAATATGGAAATAAAATTTAATGTATCTGTATCTAGTGTATCTGTCGCATCTATCGCCGTATCTATCTATCTACCTGTCGTATCTATCTCTATTTCATTAAACATACTAGCTTGAGCTAATCCAATTTACACAACGTACCCGTATGCATTGGCGTTGCCGTGTAATATGCTCGCCGTTGCTCAAATGATTGCCATTCATCTTCTGTATGATCTCCTTTTTCATCTTCCTATATGTTCTCTATACATCTTAACTAACAGTTATTATCTTAAACAGCATATGATGATGACAATACAACAAACAAACCTCCATTATTTCTTCATGAACATGGAATTCTAATTCCCTGGCGGCATGGCGGTTGAACATATAATGGATGGAATTTGCCGGGAATATCTGGCGGAAACGTGTACGATTGATGGATTGACTCATTTTGATAAGGCCGCTTTTATAAAGTAATTGTTTCACACTGCCAGTATAACTCTGCTCTATAATCCATTACCTCATACATTTGGTGTATCGAAAATAATCTATTAACGGCCAGATGAAATTGGAAGCTGTGTCGTTCTTTCAACATTGCCCTCTAATTTATCATCTTTTTTTTCATACCGTACAGGGTTTGCAGCCGATAGGTTCGGTGGTTTCAACTCGTCCTACGTGGTGGTCGTCGGTTGCGAGGTCTTGGTCTTTTTCCTAGTCCTGTTCTCACGATTCAAGTTGAATTAAAGTAAGGTACCATGACGATATACAAAGCCGTAATAGTAGGTGTAATGAAAAATTTGGGGTTTGTAATATTTATTCTGTAAGTTATAGATGCATGTCGCCCACCATGCCAAATTAGTAAGATCCAACTGACTTTGCGAAACTTTTAGATTAGATTGACGTAAATTCCTGCTTTTTTATCATATGTCATCTCATTTTAAATATACCTAAATCAAGCGTAAATCCTAAGGATAACTCTTTAAAGAAACCCACACATTTGTTGTCAAGTTTCTACGTGCAACCAGTGATTGTCCTATTATGCACAAAATGTTCAAACATCCGCTTCTCCGCTAATCAGCGTAGTTACAAAAGATTATATCACTACACTACACAGCCATGTATTCTTCTATTTGACATCAGTGTTCATTTGCCATTTTTTCAGGTTCTTACGTTTAAGTCACGTTGGAAATAAGCCATCATGTAAAAATCAGAGACGTTTATGAATGCATCTAATCAAAAAATATTGTCATTATTGAAGATCAATAATTCACTACAGGATTTTTTTTTTTTGGAATAAAATTAAGAAACTTTTAAATAGGTTCAAAAGAAGTATGAAGTATGTTTTCATTAAAAAAAAAATACACGAGGAATAGAATTAAAAACCTATGATTAACCAAAAGATCTATCTGAGCTTCGTCACAAAGAAATCACTTATATGTTAAAAATATCTTAACCTGAATCTTAACCCGTTTCTGAAGGAAGAAAAAAAAAAAACATCGTTCTTACATAATCATGAAGATTCGACAGGCTAAAGGAAGAAATATTCCTCTTATAAAGTTGATGAAGTAATATACATATATATATATATATATATATATATATATATATATACATATAAAATCTGCCTGAAAAAACCATTAAAAACATCTTGAATGAAAGTAATAAGCACAAAGTAATTCATTCTGAAAGTGAAATACCACCAACAATCAAGGAATTGCAAATTTATTTCATGATTCTTTTTTCGTTCAAGGGATGGTAGAGTTCGGTTGAGATAGGGTTGGAGGTTTCCAACATTATTTTTGATATTTTTTTCATATTGAGAGAAATCTTATGACATATAAAAGAGCTTAAAATTCAAAGAGGATTTCAAAGTTGATTTGATGAAAATTGATATTGAAATGCATGAGATATCTAAATCAAAGCAATCCTAATAAAAGGTGGGGCGCGCCTTTTATTGGGATCGCTTTGTTTTCGTTTTTGCATATCTCACCCATTACAAAACCGATTTTCTAAACTTTGAAATCCTCTCAGAATTGTAGACTTCTTAACATTTCAAAAAGTGGTTTCTATATATATCTCGCAAAACGTCAAACGCTGAATTCTCACCTCAAACAATACTACACCATCCCTTTGATATTGGTACAAAACAGCAAAATTTGTAGCATACATAGGAATGATTCATTTCACGATTATTTGATGATGCCAAATAACAATACATGTATCATGTTTTCAAAGCTAATAGCAAATAATTGAGTGATAACTCAAGTTCACGATATGGAAAATAAAACTAGTTCATGTTTTCATGATGGAAGTATTAAGGTAGTAAAGTATGTGATTCCTTTTATATGTGATCCTTTATGTATTATTCCTCGGAGATGTTTAAGTATTAGTACCCTCCCTTAGAAAATTAGCATTGCTCCAGTTAAAAAATGAAAATAAACTGATTTCAACAGTTATCGTACAATTTCAATACAGTCAATTTTTTTTAAAAAGAGAAAAAGAAATGATGGAATTTCATATAAATGTGACATGTTGAATACGCCTTGAAATGGAAGTAAAATGAATCGTCATCATTTTATGCGATTAATTATTGTGTTTTGTACTTGTTTTCCTTGAATTTGTGTAGTGCCACGATATCTGATGTAGAAACATTAGGATGTTCTGCAAGTCTATCAAAATAATTTTACGGTTGGCAGGAAAGATGACATGAAAACAACGAACTATGAAGCAGCAAGATAACTATTAGGACTTTTTATTTGTCACAAATACTTACAATTTGTGGTTCTTCAGCTGCCTGGGATTTTGTCCGACAGTGCCGAGTAAGGAAGCCTATAGGAAATCATTAAACCATAATCCGAAAATGGAATAAGGTACGTTAGTATGCACCATCTTTTTTTTTTCGGGGGGGGGGGGGATTAACGAACCTTCAAAATGACGAACACCACACAAAGAAAAGACAAAAAAGATAAATTACAGCGTCCAAACCAAACTACGTCCATTGCCCTTCACGTCTTCTGCTCACGTCATAAGTATATATATATATATATATATATATATATATATATATATGGGTCAGAATTTTGAACGATGTACAATTGAGCCAAAACAAGGCAAAAATTAAAAAGTAGGAAATCCTCCAAATTATTCATCTTACCTGAAAGAGTATAAATCAAGCTTTAATATGAACCCAATTATACTAGGATTTGCCCAGAGGATCAAGTTTTTATTCACCGCTGAAGTTTACCATGTCCAGAGCAGCGAACGTCCGTGAGGAATAGTACAGCACATACACTTGAATACCATTTAACATAGTTTGCAAAGATCTGATTCAGTTCAAAATCCTAACAAAATATCTTAAGGGACATGTGTACGTGCTTGCAGAATATTAAGCTTGTACTCTTAACCTGTACGTAATGGTAGACAACTGATGATTTAACTAAATTCGTCGTTTCTGTTGAAATATTGCTCTTCCGCTAAACACTTTTTCCACTTTACGCGCATTTTACAGAAACTCAATATTTTGACCTCTTATTTCACTATCCCATACTTCAATCCCCACTCCCAAATAATAACATACCTTTTTAAGCTGTATCTGATCTAGGCAGTCTCTATAACCCAACGAACATAGCATAGTTTTCATCACGGAGGTTCGCATGTAGCTCACGGACGTTCGGAACAAACAAGATGCAGCTCTCCTGAGTTGGAAACGCATTCTACTCACAACAAACAGCAATTTCATGTCGAGAACAAACTCCTCTGCAAAATCCTGAACAGATATTACCAATTCTCAATTACATAAGCTTGTTTATCTTCTCATACTGAGGAATCAAAGAAAACAAATTTTCCATCTCTCGTAACTGAACGTACAAACGTACGTGTAATCTCAGTGACGTAGTCCATCCTTGAGAACGAATATATTTATCAAAATTTTTTTATCATGAAGTAAAGATTCAGGTCCTAAATTTGTTATCTAAAGTCTACAATGCAAAATTTGCTTATAACGAACATGATCACAGCTTAAATTATGACAAAGAATTAACATAGAAAGACAACATAAATGTGCTCCGTTATAGAAATACGAAGTTTAGCTGGGGAGGACAAACGAATACGTTGGGAAAAAATCCCTCTATGTTTGCTCCTTGTGTTACACACAGTTACCGAGGAGAATTTGTATTATTATATTAGTCAGAAATGATAATAGGTTCGATACTGCGAAGTTTCGTCATGACAAGACACAATAAGTCCATATTACATGGATGGATGTTTGTGACTTCGATATTATACAATATGGATTGTTATAACAAACATGTTGTAGCGCGTCATTTCGGAGGCTCGTTATTCATACAGTTTGTCAATACGAAAATTGATAGAGTTCCTATAATTGTGAAGCTTTTTTATTCGGTAAATGATAGGAATCTCCGAAGGTTAATCGAAAGGTTTATTAATTGGAACATGAAAAATCATGTTCGCTTATCCAAATATGGAGAAACAAGTTAACAACTAAAATCCTCCAAATTTCAAAACCTCATAATAACCGTTTTCACCTAAACAAATATCAGGCCCTTTCCACTTTTAGAAGAACGGACCTAAAAATAATGACCCTTAATATTTATTTTTCGAACTAACAAACTTTCGGAATAAGAAAATTTTTAATAACAAACCTCCTTAATTAACTACAAACTTTTTTTTTCATTTTCGGAATAACAAACCTTTGGACATCGGAGTAACGAATCTTAGGACGAGCGAACGTATCAAAGTGCAACCTTAAACCTATTCTTAAATCATTACTTTTTTAAACATGTGTTTTCAAAGTAAGCACAAAAGCACAAAAAAAATTGACGATCTCTCTGTCTCTTAAATGCAAAATGAAAAAAAAAATCTTGGAAAGAATTACAAATGAACATTCCTTTTCATTGATGAGTATGAAACAACACCATGTGATGATAAGCGGAGGATTTGTTTGTTTTCATCCGACAATAATTGTAAACTGCATTATTTTAGTTCGCTTGTGACGGCATTTCGATGAATAAAAAACGTAAACAAACAAACAAACACTTCTCCAGAGGAATTTGGTACAACGGGAGTGCACTGGCAATTCTTTTCTCTGTGTGTTGGAGCTCGATCCCTTCTCTGTTTCTCAGTCATTTTTATTCAACTGCTTCCACGTCCTTTTGAAACTTTTCCATTTTTTATTCAACACATGCCTATTACAGACTTCTTCCGTCATTATCCTGCATGTGATTACGTAGCACTTTTCGGATTTATTTTGGTTTGTTTTGTTTTGATTCTGTTTTCTGTTTGATCGCAGCATGTCCAGGCTATTGAGGGAATGAGAGATAAATCGTCATAAAGAGAAAAATACGAATGAATTAAGGCACTTAATATCATGACAATTACAGCGAACGTCCGTTATGGAGGCCAAAACTGGATGTGTTCTGTTTGAGACGGCAGCTACCATACTCAAAAGATAAACACTTGGCGCACCTGTCACTAAAAAGTGGCACTGATCCACTTTCTCCTACTATGTAATCCATTGACTTATTCTACCAACGAACATCCGTGACCAAAACGTTTTCCTTTTGTTATTACAAGTAAATTGAGTGCTGAACATTATTCACTTTTGGGTATGAGCGGCTCGGTGATTTGGTAATATTTTCAACTAACATTAACTTTATGTGCAGTGATACATTTGTAATTATCAGCAATTTCCTTTCTCGGACAGAACGTCCGTGAGCGAAACTTTCAGAACATGTAACAGTACAAATTGTCCCCAGATCCTCATTAGAAAGAAATTTAAATGCACAGAAATTAAAGATTACGCAAAATTCCATTTTCCTATAACTTTGTTTTCAGTGTTTAGCTGTTTTTGTATAATTAGAGGGAAAACAAGCGTAAAATTGTGAGTAAATTTTCAACTGTTTCTTCATCATGGTCACATAACGCCTTAAAAATTCTGAAACTACTGCCCTAAACTCATTGTTTACTTTGTAAAACTTTATTTGTGACTATTGGAGCTAAAAGCTTTAAAGAATACAGGACACTTTTGGGACAAGTTATCCCTATCGAAGGGATTGCATACGTCACGGACGTTCGCTGGAATTGTCACGGACGTTCGTTCTACTGATAGGGTCATGTTCCCGGACGGATAACTAATCGGCAGAGAGTACCTAGCCTTCCTAACTCTTTCAAAAATTTGAAAAGGTATTGTCAATGCAAATTATAAGAAATTTGACATCCTTACAACATATGTATTGCTCAGAGGGGGATCAGGAGGTGAATTTTCAGAGAAAATATTAATTATTTGCTTGGTTTTCGGTGAATTGCATGGTCCAAAAACTGTGGACAAGCCTCAGTCCGCTCCAAAAATAACATACAGCTCCTCGGCTAGAGAGCCAAAGGTAAAATGCACCTTCGTCATCAAAGCAAGATGGTGTCCCACTCGATAACGTTTTAATCATCACGGACGTTCTTTTTTTCTCGGAGGTTCGTCTAAAATATAATTTCGGTTCCTATTTGACAAAGGATGGACAGAAACTCAAAACAAACATATTATCGTGTTGCTAGATCTTAGTTGATTACGACTCAGAACAATATCACCAATAGCGTTTAATGGGATACGATCTTTATTAGAAAATAGCGGAAGCACGTCCGTGACGAAAACTGAGTATAATTTTGCATAAAAGAATATTACGTCCCATGTACAGCCAGCAGACGTACAATTTTTGCAGGATATGTTCATTAGGTGGAACACCAAGTTTTCGTATACATTACAGTTGGGACAACAAAGTAGAATTTGCAGCAGCTATAGAAATAAAAGCACCACGGACGTTCGTCAGTTTAGGACTTTGATATTTCAATTGTTCTCTGTGATTTTATACGTGCTCATATAGTTCTTATAATTTTGTGGTTCATACCCATGATGTGTCAGATCCAGAACATGGTCAGATATTAGATGCCACGTATGCTTAAAAATGCACATCATTACTTTGAAAAACAAAAATTATTGTGAAAATAGCGTTTTTTACCGTATTTTTACGCTTTAAGTCCTTGTCAAATGAAAAATATCAGGCAAAAGTCAACCAAACCATATATTTCCTGAAAGGAAATTTATCAATCTTTGAGATGACATGAAAAAATCTGGTTTCTTAGATCATCCTGGCGTTTTCTAAGGGAAAGAATGTCATAAGGTGCGAAAATTGGCAATTGTACATCGTTCAAAATTCTCACCCATATATATGATAAACTTTATTATGTCTTGATTTATATGAACAGTTTCAATGCAAAAGTAAATAAACGTCTTTTGCAAAGTGGTTGTATTTATGGTAGTCATAACACAGGAAGAAGAATTAAAGTTTTCAGTGATACTGCTCTCGCTACATAACAAGATTTTTTTTTCTTACGTATAATGTTGTATATGTTATTACCGTGCATCACAAAACCAACAAAAAGTCGCACAACTTGATTTTACGTAAGGACACACACACACACACACACACACACAAATGGTGTAATGCGTCAACCTAGTCAATATCGAAGTTTTATATTCTGAAGTCATGTTTTCTGAAAGAGCTATTCTTCTACATTAATTGAAAGTTTGGAATCATATAAAAAATGGAAAATTGTATTTCAGCGGTTTTTCTAAAACACCTTTTTTTTTTAGATTATAGTGTGATGAGTACGTCTTAGAGGCCTCTTTTCATTTCTTAAAAATCCGTTACACACTCTTAATTCACTTTCAGGTCTAATAACTTTTGAAAGGATAGCACCACTGCTTTGAAAGGTAGTATTAGTCATGGACTATGTGGACAGAAGGTTATTATAGAGCATGCTCAATTTCAGTTTAATCTTATAATCTCTTGACTGTTGTTGCTATGATGGTTTGCATCCTGTTTCTTGTCACATTCGTTGCACAACTAGCATGACTTGGTAAGATCAAGGACCTACCAAGTACCTCCTTGGTAAGATTAAAACCTTGAATAGATACTCTTTTCTCAATCCACACTTTTCCAGAGAGTGTGCTTTCTTTCCAATATGTAGACAGGTTAGGCGAGTTCATTTCAGTTGAGTTATACATCATTTTCACTGCTGTTTTAAAATCTGCCCTCACAATCCATAAAACATCCAAGTACATGTATAGCGACTTTAAGTTGGTTTTGTGGTGCAGAGTCACGCATCCATTCCATCGACTCCAATGGGGGAGGACGTTTATTCGTAGCGCTCTCCGACCGACGGCCACCGCCCTTCGTTTTACGCTTGGAATGCAGGCACTACTCTACTGGCAACGTAACATGGATTAACAGAACTGCATTTCTGTTATCTGCTGATTTTGATAGTCCATATAACGAAGAACTCATCACTTCTGCAAATTTTCGTTCATTTATTTGAACATTTTGTTACGTTTACTCCCAACATGGCTGACCGCCCAGACCGCATGCCTACCCGTTCTACACGCCCGAAGGAGAAGTCTAGGGCACCACATGCCAACCAACCCGCCCCGCCCGCAAGTGATAGCAGCTCTCACAATGATACCACTGAAACGCCATGTGACGCTTCTAACCTAACTCTAGCTGACATTCAACGGTCTATTTCCCGCTCATCCGCTTCAGTCTGCGAAAAACTGGACGCCCTAAAGCTAGAAGTTACTGCAATTAATGGCAAGCTCACGGAACTGGAAGCCTCGGTTTCAATGAACTCCGATAAAATAATCGAAATTGAACAGAGGAAGCTTCCAGATATCGTGAACAAGATGGCGGACGAGATCTCCAAACTCAACGATAAGCTGACCGCCATGGAAATTCATGGCCGACGGAGTAACCTCCTATTCTACGGAGTAACGGAAACACCGAACGAACAAATTGACCGGGTTCTTCGTGACGCCTTCATTCATCTTGGGTTCAGCGCGACCGATGCTGATGGCATCCAGCTAGCCAATGCCCACCGGCTTCCTCGCCGCGACTTTGGTTCCAACCAGGCCTCTGGAGGCCCATCCCGCGACCCTCCCCCGAGAGCTATCATCGCCAGATTTGTGTTCATGCGTGACAGGAACCTCGTTCTCAACGCGTTCGAGACACGGCAGCGTCAACCGCGGGCTGGCGATAACCCAGGACTCTCCAACCGCAGAATTACCGTGCGTACCGACCTGCCTCCCAGTCTAAAAGCTCGGAGAGGTGAGCTCGCGAAGATTGCCTACGACCTACGAAAGCAGAAAGGTGTCTCTACAAAAATACTTCTCGCTGGAACCAAGGTTGTGCTAAAATGGAAAGAAAAAGCTGCGTCGGACTGGAATCTATATCATGAGTAATATCCTTTCATTTATTTCGTCTTTTTCATTCATGCATTCTGCACTTAAACTCTGCCAGTTCTGAGTTCTTATAACAATACACCGTGTTAGTGTTTTATACTCTCTGGCTATAATTGTATACAAAGGTGATGATGATACCCACATTATTACTGTTACAATAGTAAAAAGAAATGACTCACAACTTTGTATTGATAAATTGTATTTTGATATTTTACCGATATGTGCATCGGTTACGGGTCGGAGAAGTAGACCGACCGCCATGTTGTTTTAGAACCAGGCTTTGCTTGCGGGGGTTGCGAGTTTGGCGGCCTAGCTGCGACTCCATGTATTGTGTGTGTAGGTCTGGAGCCTTTCGGGTGATTTAAGCAACGATTAACTGAAGGTTTAATAACTGCAAGTTATTAGCATTATCTATTCGTTGTCTGTTTTTGCTCCTCTTAGAAAGGAAAGACTCCCATAACTTGCATGTTCAAGGCATGCATTTGTATAGTACATTTTTCTTTCACGCCTACCGGAGTATATTCCCTCCATGTTTTAAACCTACATTAACTCTAGCTGGAGCCTTCGGGTGATTTAAGCAACGATTAACTGAAGGTTTAATAACTTCAAGTTATTTGCATTATGTATTGGTTGTCTGTTTTTGCTCCTCTTAGAAAGGAAAGACTCCCATAACTTACATGTTCAAGGCATGCATTTGTATAGTACATTTTTCTTCCACGCCTACCGGAGTATATTCCCTCCATGTTTTAAACTCATGTGACATGCACAAGGTATAATGTAATGAGTCCCTTTTTTGGAGGGGGTTGTGATATTTCTTTTTGATACCGCTATGTACTACATAATGAATCAAGGTTGTGTTAAAATGGAAAGAAAAAGCTGCGTCGGACTGGAATTTATATCATGAGTAATATCCTTTCATTTATTTCGTCTTATTCATTCACGCATTTTGCACTTAACCTCTGCCATTTCTGAGTTCTTAACAATACACCGTATTAGTGTTTTATGCTTTCTGGCTATAATTGTATACAAAGGTGATGATGATACCCACATTATTACTGTTACAATAGTGAAAAGAAATGACTCACAACTTTGTATTGATAAATTGTATTTTGATATTTTACCGATATGTGCATCGGTTACGGGTCGGAGAAGTAGACCGATCGCCATGTTGTTTTAGAACCAGGCTTTGCTTGCGGGGGTTGCGAGTTTGGCGGCCTAGCTGCGACTCCATGTATTGTGTGTGTAGGTCAGGAGCCTTTCGGGTGATTTAAGCAACGATTAACTGAAGGTATAATAACTGCGTGTTATTAGCATTATGTATTCGTTGTCTGTTTTTGCTCCTTTTGGAAAGGAAAGTCTCCCATAACTTGCATGTTCAAGGCATGCATTGGTATAGTACATTTTTCTTCCACGGCTACCGGAGTATATTCCCTCCATGTTTTAAACTCGTGTGACATGCACAAGGTATAATGTATTCACATGAGTCCCTCTTTTGGAGGGGGTTGTGATATTTCTTTTGATACCGCTATGTACTACATAATGAATCTTACCATAAACCTGGATAATTAGATTTTAAAAATTTATTTTATATAATGGATTAAGAGAGGAGGGTGGGTTGGCTGTCGATATCTTCGAAAGAAATGTGTAGTTTGATATTTTTTTTCACTCTACTATCATTAGTGAAGTGCTCTAAGGTAGAGCTAGTGATGTACATGCTTATTTTTTCGTTTGTCTCTGCATTGATGTTTAAATGTTTCATCCTTGTATTCATTGGCAACGCCAAATGTGCACATTTGCCCTTAAGGACGGTCACATGTTTACAATTTTTAATCGAACGTACCGAAGTGTCACCCGCACAGGTTGAACCTATGCATCCCTATGTTCTCATATTTACCTATGGAAAATTGTTTCATACATTATCCCACCTAGTGTCACATTCCATTCGCATTTGCAGTGCCCCAGTACTTCTTAATTGTTCACTTGTTATTCGCATTTCCGAATTCCATGCATTCACGCTGGTGTATTTTTCCTCCTTCTTGCATAAACATGTTTTTCCAATGTCGGCATCAACTGTCCAGGTGCATGTATGTCTCAAAGACAAACATGTTTACGTGTCTTCTACCATTTTGTGTCCAGGTCAACGGCAATATGGCTTGCCCAACATTGCTGTACATTCTGTTACATTTCCCAACGAAAATAGGATGAATTGCTTTGAGTTTTATCACAATGAATATGAGTAATGCTTTTGTAGATGTTCGGTCATTGGAAGGTGAAAGTTCTGTAACCATTACAAATAATGAGAACGGTGATAATTCTAACTTAAAATTTTTTTCAACCACAGAAACCGATGAATTAAAACTTGATTTTGATCCTAATGATATTCCACCTCACATGTTTTCTACAAGTTACTGCTTAGAAAAAGATGTCATTACATTATCCAATTCGGACCCAAATCAAATCTTTTTTTCTCATTTTAATATTAGGAGTTTAAACCAACATTTTGATCAACTTCGCTTATTCATTGATGAACTACGATTCACATTTGGTGTCATCGGCCTCAGTGAAACATGGTTACAGGAGGTGTCTCCTTCTTCATTGTTTCATATCGATAGATTCAAACTGATTACAAATAATAGACCGTGCAAGAAAGGAGGTGGAGTTGGTTTTTATGTAACAGAAAATTTAAACCATCGGTTATTAGAAGAGTTCAGTTTTATGACAGAATTTTTTGAAAGTATTTTCATTGAGATAAAAGTACCAAATAAAGGAAATGTAATTGTTGGAGAAATTTATAGGCCACCAAACTCTAATTTTACTGAATTCGGTGAATTAATCCACGGTATTTTGTCGAATAACTATTTCAAGAATAAATTATGTTTTCTTATGGGTGATTTTAATTTAAATCTTTTAAATTATGATAATCATAATTGCCAAGAGTTTCTTAATCAACTGTTGTCTAAGTCTTTTATTCCTCTCATAAGAAGACCTACAAGAATCACCGACCTCTCTTCTACTTTAATAGATAATATATTTGTTAACAAGTAATTTTCTGATATTTCATCTGGTATTGTTGTTACGGATATCTCTGATCATTTTCCTGTGTATGCACTTATTGGTAGTATCCACCCTCTTGCTGACAGTGTGCAAAAAAAATCCGGTTTTCGTGTTATGTCAGACTCGAACCTGAATAGTTTTAGAGAGAGGTTGAAACTCGTTGATTGGTCGATTGTATATAATCAAAACGACGTAAATCTATCTTTTGATATTTTTATAGATATTTTGATAACTCAGCTTAATATTGCTATCCCTTGTCGTAAATTCTCTAACTCAAATCATAAAAAAGTACCCCGGCAGCCATGGGTTACAAAATCACTTTTAAAATCAATCAATAAGAAAAATAAACTTTATCATAAATATCGCAAAGTACCCACAGTTACAAACAAGTCCAGATATACTCAGTATCGTAATATCCTCACTTCTGCATTACGGTCAGCCAAACGGATGTATTTTATGAATCAATTCGACAAATGTAAGTTTGATGTGAAGGGTACGTGGAGGGTGATAAACCGAGCGTTGAAACGTAATACTGATAATAACGTGCCTAGTTATATTCAAGAGGATGATGTTCGTATTGATGACCCCATAGATATAGCTGAAGTTTTTAATGATTTTTTTGTAAACATTGGGCCAAATCTGGCTGATAGAATTCCTGAAGCACAGCGAGAATTTCACTCTTTCCTGGGTAGTAGGAATATGGAATCTTTATTTTTTGTCCCAATTGTCGAAGATGAAATAATAAAGATTGTAGATAAGTTAAATAATAAAAAAAGTTCGGGATATGATGGAATCACAAACTTCTTGGTAAAAAATGTGATTCATGAAATAATCTCGCCTCTTACTTATATTTTCAATCAATCTTTGTCTACTGGTAAAGTTCCTCAAAAAATGAAAGTAGCCAGAGTTGTTCCCATTTTTAAAAAAGGGCGAAAAGACCGTGTCAATAATTATCGCCCCATTTCTCTTTTAACTTCTTTTTCAAAGATACTCGAAAGACTTGTGTATAAACGCACCCTTAATTTTTTTCTTCAGGCAAAAATATTTACTGAATCTCAATTTGGATTTCGGAAAAAACATAGTACAACTCACGCATTACTCAAGTTTATTGATAAGATAGCTCATGCTATAGATGATGTTTCTCACACTGTCGGTGTTTTCCTTGACTTCTCCAAGGCATTTGATACAATAGACCATGACATTTTACTTTATAAGTTAAATCATTACGGAATTCGGGGAAGGGCGCTAGAATGGTTCACTGATTATTTAACGAATAGAAAACAATTTGTAAGTATTCACGGTCACGATTCCCAACCAAAACTGATTTCTTGTGGTGTTCCACAGGGTTCCTTGTTAGGCCCACTTCTTTTTATTTTATATATTAATGATATCCAGAACTCCTCTAAGATTCTCTCCTTCGTTTGCTTTGCAGATGATACAAATTTGTTCTTCTCTCATCAAAATCCTGATGCGCTTATAAACATAATAAATAAAGAACTTGTTTCTGTCCAATCTTGGATTTTTGCGAACAAATTATCCTTAAACATTGATAAAACTCAGTATATGTTATTCAGTAATTCGCTACCTGTGTTACCTCTCTCTGTCAAGATAAACAACATTGATCTGTCACAGGTCAACAATACAAAATTTTTGGGTCTTCATATCGATAGTGATTTATCTTGGAGAACCCATGTTAATTATGTAAGCAGAATTATTGCTAGAAATACCGGGGTTCTTAACAAACTTAGCTATTATTTTCCAAGTAATATTCTACAGAGCATATATTCAACTTTGATATCTCCCTATCTCAACTACGGGATTCTGGCGTGGGGAAATGCTTCTAAAAACCTTATCGATTCGTTATTTCTTGTACAAAAACGAGCTGTTAGAATTGTTAACCACACTGGATATTTATCTCACACGAACGAACTTTTTGTAAGTAATAAAATTTTGAAAATTCCCGAGTTATTTTATTACAACGTCGGCCTGTTTATGTTTCAATTTTCAACTGGCCAATTACCAGACGTATTTTCCCAAATGTTTACAAGAAATTATACAGTTCATGATTATCCAACTCGTCAACGTTACGCATATCACCTTCCACGTACCCGAACAATTTTCGCGAAAAAAACCATTATGTTCGCTGGGCCCAAATATTGGAACGAACTCCCTATGGAACTTGTAAGTTGTACCACTGTAACCTCATTCAAACGAAAACTGAAGCAATATCTTCTTAGCAGCTACATTGTACGGCATGCATAGTGTATAGTTCTTGTTACTCTTTACATGTTACCCCTTGTCTATCCCACCTTAGTCCGGCGGGATCCTAACCATGAACACTATTTTTGAACAGTCTGCCTATTGCGCAGTTCATGCACCTATTGTTCCACTCGGTTATCGAAACTCTCGCGCGTGACAGCTGTCGGTTACTATGGTCACACGGAATGCTTGGTTTTAGGACCCATGCTGGAATGTTACTCCTGAGCTTTCGGTATTGTTTACATTCACGACAAATCTCATTATCCCACCTTCTACTTATGTATTTATGACATACAGTTACGCCATTTTCTATACTCTGCAACACACCCCTTGAATCTCTGCAGTCGTTGCTCACTGCTGCAACATGTGACCTTTCAGCTTTCTGTTTTTCTGTATTTTTATTTAGTGATATATATTTAATTGGATTTTTTGTTTTGTTTGTTTTAATCGGTTTCCCCAGATATAGTTGGTCTTAAAAAACATCCGTACTTTAAACTTCCCCTAATCTGATTACTCACGGGACCTGCGGCTGTACAAGCTAATGCTTTTACGCAGGCCCCATCATATTTTTTTCGCATTATGACCACAGTGTAATTCGCATGCATACAGACCTCATGTTTATACCAAATCAAACTTCTGTACATTCTGATGAAGTCTCATCTGAATTATGTTTTGTATAATTTTCGTATTTATATACTTTATTGTGATATATGTGAGAAATATGAAAATAAATTGAAATGAAATGAAATGAAATATATACTCGGCAAAAAAGAAAAAGAAAAAGAAAAGAAAGGAAAGTAAACAATATTTCAAGTTCATCTTTCTCATACATTATTTGGCAAATAAAAATGTTTAATTGGCGTTCAAAATAAAGGGTGAATAAATTCGTTGTTATTCAGTGGTAAAGTTGTTATTCAGGCGTATATGCTTTGTCTTATAACAATTAGAATAAAAAACAAATTCAACTCAATAAAAATGCAAATTAATTTGCAAAAATCAACCTATGATCTCTGTATAAGGTCTCCGTAACTCTCCAAAGTTGTCGTTGCTTTAAAGGAAGAAAGAAGAGAGATAAAGAAAGGCAACAAAAAATGGAGATAAAGAAAGGCAACAAATAATGGAGAAAAATGAAGAATCTTTTGTCAAATTCATAGTCAAAAGACATAAGGAATGAAACAATGGTGGCAAAGATGGCAGAAATTTGAAAGGTTATTCCAAATTAAGAAAATTTGAAATGATAATCATTTGGAGCTGAATTTGTCTTATGCATTCTTAAATTCCTTGACTAAAAAGTAAAATGACGAAATTCTGTTGATTTTATCACCCTTTGCGGCTAACTGCCTATGTCATTTAAAGTTTGAGTTAACGCAAATTTCTTAATTACCCTTCAGTTTCCCTACTGTTTTTATTTGAGAATATAAAGAGAAACATAGAAACTGAAACTTATTTCTGCTATTTCATTCATGTCTGATGTCATTGCTTTAAATCGGTCTTTTGTTATCATTGTCTTGAAGAGGATTTGCAAATAAATTTCAATATGTCAATTTGTGCAATTGTTACTTTTTTCTGCCTTGGAGGACAAAAAAAAACCAACAAATGTGTTCACTCATGCGTAAAGTTTTCCTGTGTATAAACCTACAAGGTTGATAGAAAATAATTTATGATGATCTTTGATATGGCAGGGTCTATATCATTATGACACAATGATTTTTATCAAATCTTCTATAAAAACATGAACTGGAGAAAGTGTTCACTTTCTTTTTTGCTGAGTGCATACTATATACATTATGTATTTACATTTATGTTAACACATGTTCTGCAAGATAAACACACAGAACAATATTTAGTACTTCGCCATACACTATTCGATATACAGCCATCTGCGTCACATGCGTGTCTTGCTATACCATGTTACTGCTCTAGGGAGTCATCTTAGATTGAACTATTCATGTGTATATTTGAAAGGTAAGGTGTATTGCTGGGAGGTCTGGTATGACCCCATTATGAAGTGTCACAGAAAAGACGAGACAGTTCCTCGCCATCTCGACCTATATTTGGTCAGTCCAGAAAGGCGACAAGGTGATGTCCGAAATGTCGCCTTCTTGGGTTCGAGAAGATGAGATCTCACGACTATACCTTGCTGCTTTCTCAGATCGGAGATGTCAAGTAGACGAGATTTCTCGCCTTTTCGGGACCAGATCTCACATCTTGCCTTCATGGACTCGAGAAGTCGAGATGGTGACGAATTATCTTGTGTTCTCGGCAACACATGTTTCTTCCCTGGCTAGGAGATGACAACTTCTAAGCAGGCAAAACTGTGCTTTATTTCATGTTGCTTTGTTCCAATGCGTGGACCGAGGATTTTCATCAGCGAACACCTCATGAAAGATCGGCAGATCCTGTTCAACAAAGTCCACAGCAACCGAGATGCAAATTCCACTTATTTCATTGTAGTCGGTTGTAGTCATTGCAAATGTTATATAGGTAAATTTGTCCCAGCAAACCAAACATGAAACTTTTAGAGATTGTCTCTAATTATGGACTAAAACAGTTTATATCTAAACCCACGAGAAACACATCATTTTCAGCCACAACACTCCAGGTATTGTTCTCATTAAACCACGAACTTGTACAATACAGTGATGAAGCACCACTCTTACTTAGTTACCATTATATGATAGTGGGATCGATTGGCAAAGTAATAGCCTCTATCTCAAATCATAAGCGTGTAAATTCTCGAAATTTAAAAGAATGTGAAATTTGCGTAATTCTGTGATGAATTACGAAAAAAATAATTGGGATGTTAAAGCACGCGAAACTGATGCGGCATAATTATGACAAAATAACATCTAAATATAGAAGAATACGAGATGAATATGCCGCTTTGACACGCAGAAGATTTAAACAGAAAACTACACCATGGGTGAATGCTTACATAAAGTCACTTATAACTGAGAGAGACAGAAGCAAGAAGAAAGCAAAATAATATCTAAGGAGCCCCCAACTTGAATGATAAAAAAATGAGAAATTGTGTAACTTCTTTCATGCGTAAAGCGAAGACGAAATATATTACTGAAAACATTTTTGAATAGCATAAAGATGACTCTGCCAAACTTTGGAAGTTGCCTCATGTGTTATTACCCAAGAAAAGTGTAACTACTTGGAATTGTGTTCATCTTGAAGGAAATGTGATTCGTGGAGGATATCAAATACTATGAATTGTTTTGAAGATGTTCCCAAACAACTTACAGTGGCTGATTCAGAGAAAGAGATATTATGGAAGCTGTGTTCATCGATAGCATTACGTCCAACTTTTCATTTCATCCTGTTACTGAAAGTGAAATAATGAAATGTTTTGATTCAATCCCCGGAAAGCAGACAGCAGGTGCTGACAATTTGCTGACATGCTTATTAAAAGACATAGTGCCCCTACTCTTCAAACCACCCTGTCATGTCCTTAGTTTATCTCTGAATCAATGTAAAATTCTAAGTGTCTGGAAATTTGCACGTGTTTTACCAATCCATAAAGGCCGAAAACAGGACGGACCCTCTGAATTATCCACCAATATCGGTCCTCCCTGTTCTGTCAAAGGTATTGGAAAAGCTGCAGCAAGTTTCCAAGTATTTTAATGATAATAGTTTTAGTGGCCGATAATCAGGATGGTTTTCGTCCAAAAGTGTTAGAGTATTCGTGAAGCTCTTGATGAAGGCCGCATTGTTGGGCATGTTACTGTCGACTTGAAAAGAAGAAGAAGAAGAAGAAGAAATGGTCGCATTCTGATACCACACAGTGTGATGATTGAAAACTGCAAAATATGGTATGCATGAACATGCAGAGCGTTGCTTGGTTCAGAGACTACTTGTCACTTAGGAACAAAACTACAGACATCAATGGAAACATGTCAGACCCACGTCATGTCTCATGCGATGTGCCTCAGGGAAGTATTCTTGGGCCACTTTTTTTTCATTATCACCATGAATGACAGTGTTAAAGTGGTGCAAAATTGCACAATGTTTTTGTATGCAGACGATACTTGCCTGTGTTATTCCTTACCTAATGCGCTTGAATTGGAAAAGTGTGTCAACCACGATCTGAAGTCAATTTCAAAATGACTCAAATGTACATTATTACTTATTGAGGTTTGAGGGTGAGTGTGCTTCGATGATAATTGCTCCAATGCGGAAACATCCAAATCCAGGTCAATGATTCTCTCGTGAATCAAACTGAAACATGCAAGTGTTTTGGTGTGACCCTGTATGAAACGTTGACGGGGAACAAGCATGCAGCCCATGACCAAGGTATTGTCCTCCGCTGTTTACTGTCTGAAAAGAATAAGACTATCTATCTCACAGGGTACTGCCTTGTTGTTATACAAAGATTAAATTCAGCTGCACTTGGATTACTGCTCTATTTTTGGATGAACGCATGAAAGACTTTGCTAACAAAAATAAGTGTACTACAGAAAAAAAAAACCATCGTGGTGTCCTACTGGTATAGATAATCGTTTCAGCAGTAAATCCCTTTACCACCAGTTGAAACAGTTGAGATCCGCTGGAAAAAAGAAGCTGCATAAACCTGTTCCTGATGTACAGGGCCTAATATACTACCGCCGTTTCTATGTGACAGAATGCATATTATCTAAGAAATTCACGCAATATCCTCAAACTGAAAAAAAGAAACACTGATGCATCTATACTGATAAAAGAATTTTCAGTGATCTTTCCTAAAATATTCGAATATTAGACAGTCTGAATTCCTTTAAAATGCTCTTGATTTAGTCGATATGCACTCATGCTACGAAGAGTTTGTTTAACCTGAAGAATATTTTGATTAGATAATTGTTGCTGTTTCTTGATGCGTTTAATAATACCTTTATTCTTTTTGTCATGTCGTGTTTTGTTTCTTTGTTGATATCTGTATCACGTCTATGTTTGAATTGATTTAGTTCGTTCTGTGTCTTTGGTTTGTTTTGTCTATGTCAACTGTTTTTGGCTCTTGGCTGAATTAGGGCTTTTAAACCCGTGACCAAATAAAACAAACATACAAACAATGCTTGCACAAATTATTACTCCTTGTTTGAACGATGACGCCGATGTTGTGGTGCATGCTAATCAAAATATTGATATTTGATGTATATTCAATGGTTAACTGTATACCAGGGCCCCATTTCATTAAAGATGTTAGGATGGCAACTCTTGCTGGAATGGCAACTTCCAATAGCAACAGCCAATCAGGAAGCTGGATTCCTGTCGTTACTATGACAATTGCCATTCCAGCAAGAGTTGCTATCATATCAACTTTTCATGAAATGGGGCCCTGGTGTGCAATCATGCAATATGCTATTAGCATTTATACTACAAGAAGTGTCTTCTCATTCCACAGAACATTGGTCATTATCCTCTGTATATCCAACTTTGACCTCTAAGGACAACGTGAGGTCAGACTTTTAGAATATCAAAATTTGTGTAGGATTGCAAAGTGTATTGATGTTTGGCTTCATTGGTTTAATCCTAAATGTTTAATCATTTACAAATCACGCCTTGACGTTATAATCAAAGTATTTATGCACATTCCACAAAGCATTGGTTCATAGTAACAGGTCTCAGGAATGTGAGCGGTCAATTACTTCAGAAATGAAGCTCACGTGTCTTCAGTGATGGCAGTGACCTCAAATATAATATTTATATTTGGGTTAGTTATGCAGACTGAAGCTTGCATGAAATTATGTGCAACTTTATCCAATTTGCACTGGACAAAATTTGTATGCTTAAAAATGGAAGGTGGGGTGAGGAGTACCATATTTTGGGTTGATGCTTAATAGTTTGTGAACAGGCATATGGCAAAGTTCCTTGAACTGGATGAAAGGGTGACAGATGCCAACCAGAAAACAACAGGCCCACCTCATCAGATGTACGTCACGAGTCAAAACAACCCGAGTCGTACAGCCCATGAGTTGTAAAGCAGCCCACGAGTCATACATCCCGTGACCTAAACACTAGATGAACAAGGTCAATGAGCTCGACATCAAATATAATAGGCCCACAAGCTGTGCGGTCCTCGAGCTCGACACTCGAGGAAAAGAAGGTCCACGAGATTAATATATGTATTACATCAGAAAGCTTAATCTATTCAGTGTAGATCTCGTGGACCCCCCCCCCCCCCACCCCGTGTGTGTCGGACTCTTATGGACCTGGTTTGCCTATAGTGTCAGGCTCATGGGCAATGCTACCTAGTTTCGAGCTGGCGGGCCTGTGTTGGTCAGTGTCAAGCTCGTGGGCTGTATGGTTCCGATGAATGACTCATGGTCCTAGAGCATGCAGTGACGTCATGAACCATCTGGAAAGCGACATACTGTGAGGCATAACATGCATTCCACATGAAACAACCCTGTGTCTTGCAACTTGCTATTGTCATCCAATTAAGTTTGGGTCATTACGTCAGTCAATTTGGGGCATTTTTTCAATGACTTGTTTAGGTACCTCAATTCCAAATAGGATTGGAACTACTATTTACTCTAATTGTCTTCTTTATGCTCGATACTACTTAACACTTGGGCCTGATGGCCAAGAGTTGTGCCCCCATGCCCAAATATTGGTTGTTTCCAATATGGCCGCCATCCGGTTTGCATCCAATGTGTGAATCAGGGTACGCTGGCAGCGGGTAATATCATCTGCATGATCCGGTTAAGACTCTCTGCCAGCAAGTGATGATTCAGTGTAACCTGCTGAAATTGGTTTAGATCTATACCCTCGATCTCTTTCAAGACAGGGCAGCATCTGCGTCTTCAGTGAAGCACGCGATTGGGCCTACGTATATTGCACGGTTCGGCACACAGATCTCCTCCACGACTAAACTGGATAGACATCCTGAGGTCAGACCAGCGTTCTTATAGGTGCACAGCCACTGTATGCCATCATCAGAGTCTTCCACTGGCAATATCTAAACAGTTAGGGTGAAGGCAAGCTTGTCTCTATGATGAATGTATTGCACATAGAGTACAGGATGCACGAGATGATAAGAAAGCTTCTTTTTTACTTTAATACGGGATAGGCTACAATCCTTTCTCAGGCAAAGGTTCTGAATTATCGGGTCGTGCTCAGTCAGCACACAGTGAGCTGAACACCACATCAGGTATACGTGTGGATTGTGTGTAATGATATGGGAAAAATGCATGGAAAACTCAAAATACATCTTTATGTATTTTACATGGAATATCAGTTCCTGTCTGTTGTCTTGGCAGAAATGCATCAATCTTGCAATGTTGTTGTTTATTATTTTCCCTCTCCATCACGAGTGTATATGGAACGTGTTGATCAAAGTTTTTGTGATGTCGGAAAATGCGAGGCATTATTGCAGGTGGCCTATTGCAGGTGACCTTCAATTTGTTTTTCACAGTATATTGGCATGTTTAAAGGGATTGTACAGTTATGGTTGAGACCTAATTTCAGGTTTCTAACATTTTCTTTTTTGGTGAGATAATGAGAAACCTCTTATAAAATGTGAAAGAGCATGTAATTCTATGAGGAATTCAACGTTTATTTGATGAAAATTGGTTTTGAAATGGCTGAGATATCAAAAAAGAGCGATTCTAATAAAGTGTGGGATTCTAATAAAGTGTGGGACCCACACTTTATTACGATCGCTTTGTTTTACTTTGTTTTTTGATGTTTCAGTCATTCCAAACCCGATCTTCGTCAAATAAACTTTGAATTCCTCTTAAAATGGTATGTTCTGTACTATATCATAAGTGTTTTCTTGGTATCTCGCAAAAAGTTAAAAACCCAATTCTCATCTTCACCAAAACTGTACTATCCCTTTAACAGACTGTAACTCACCAAGATGCCTCTTGAAATGTTTTGTAAAACTTCTGCCTGATTTCACATGAGCGCATGATTATTAGTTGTCTTTCTGCTATCATCTTGTGTGAAGCAAAGTATCGTTTCTCTTCAAAAGATTGCGTGCCAATTAATCTGCACTTACTGCTGGTGCTCTATCGGCCCTATAAAACATTCAAACTCACCTTCAGCCTAGACATCCGTAGGCGTTGTGGTGTCGAGCGGGATCTGAACATGTCTCATGAAGCGAGACTTCTCTTTTCTTTTCTTTTCCCCACTAACAATGTGAAACAAAGATATCCGTAGGCGTTGTGGTATGTAGACGTGGTAGAGCCAGACTTCTCTTCTCTTTTCTTTTCTTTTCTTTTCGTCACTAACAAACAAGTTTAGCAGGAAACATAGAAGCATTCGCACATACTGTTTACATTTCCCATCACATGCTTTTAACATCGGAATTTTCATGTACAAATTTTGCCTGGAAAAGAATTACCAAGAACTTTTCAACACAATACATGTTCAAAAGAAGCCATTTGGTTCATATATAATTTACTCGATAGAGTGATTTATAGGGCCCTACTTATCACTGTCCACGTACTCGAACAGTTTTCGCTAAAGATACAAATATGTTCACAAGACTGCAAACAGTAGAATGATTTCCCCCTTAACATATCAGACTACTACATCTCTTGAAATGTCTTCAAACGTAAATTAAAGTCATTCCTCTTAAATGATTACTCTCGGTCGACGAATGTGGTCCTCGTCTGCATGATGATCTCGTCAGTGTGACTGGGCCGTCCGTTGAGCCAAGGAGGTAGTACCTCCTTGGTTGAGCGGTCTGCCGTCACGCTGTCAGTATTCTCTTCGTCACCATCACTCTCCACGTTGTATCAGTCTGACAGGGCGCTTCAACATCTCCGATGACGCCAGTTGACTATTTGGAGTTTGTAATTGCACTCCAAAGTGGCGTAAACCAAAGTTTTGTCTTATCGTGACTCATAGTTTTTCCTAATGTCCTGCTGCTCGCCGGTTCAGTCATGACAGTCAGATCCTCATCACATTCACAGAGTAGGTCGATGGTGCATTCAACGTCGATAAAGCTTACATTGTTGACTTGGAGGGGGGGGGGGCATGATGTACCAAGAAAGGGGAACTCCTGACTTTATCTCTGTGGCCTCCAACTATTCTCAAAGTTCCTCAAAATTCCAAAATACTCTGTAGTCTTTGCTTCATTACATAGTGTGAAGCCGCTCCCACTGTGCTTGCCACTCTAACTGATTTTTCGGCTGAGACATGTTTTTTTTTTTATATATATAACTAATTTACTTACAAAATTCCTTTCCCTAAAGCATTTCCTTGGCTCAATCTTATATTTGGGTGTGGTGTTCCCTAGAAATTAATTCCTTACTGGTCAAATGTTTAATTTGCTCCTCCTATTCGTTTCTGTGAAAACTCAATTTTCTATGATTCATCTCAATTTCTGATTAACTCGCCCAATGTCTTTTAGTTTCTTCATTCACTTGTTCTCTGTAACCACTGGTAAAGACTTTATTGTTTCTTGGATATCAAAATGATAAACCAAATGAATATTAGTGTCCTTATGGCAACCAACGTCATCATTGTTCTGGGTCATTATCCCTGAATTTGTCTGTGGAGTTCCTGTTTGACCCACTCCACTAAACAATAAATGCTAAAATAGAGGGATAAATTCTGGCAGGAGGGCCACCTTCCAGCTCAGAGGGTCATTTATGTTTGGGGATCAGAGGGCAAAAACACGTCATCACGTCATTCCCCGTAATTTGGCGCGGGACTTTGGGGGTGGAGAGTGTTGACCACCAGCGGGGAAAGTAGCCAACATCAAACTCATAAATTCCTATGACCATAGACTTTTCTTGGAAGAGGTGGTTTTGACCACAAAAAAAAAGAAGAAAGGAAATAGCTGGAAGGAAGATAAACAGTTTCATAAACTCCAAGAAGGGGAAAAGACTGAACATATATTGACCTCACAGGGTGTCTAGGAAAACGACTGCAGTGTTCTGTTTTCTGTTACTCTCTATCTATTCTATTCTATTCTATTCTATTCTATTCTTTATTATAAACATGTGCTAGTAGCCATCTGGGCTACAATTGTGTTTGTTTTGTACATCCTCTAAAGGTCACCAGAGGTCAAAGGTAGAGCCCTATCTGTGCTCTTTGGAATATGAAGACAATTTCTTGTAAAACAGGTATGCTTGTTTTGTACATCTTAACCATGTTTATCATTAACTAATGACACTACAGATCAATATTATGATATTTTGAGGTCATTGACCTCTAAAAAGTCACCAGAGGTCAGAGTAAGAAACCTGTCTTTGCTCTTTGGAATATGAAGACAGTTACATTGCAAACCAGATATGCTTGTTTTGCACATCTTAACCATGTTTATCACTAACTAATAACATCACAGATCACTATTATGGTATTTTAAGGTCATTGACCTCAAAAGGTCAACAGAGATCAAAGGTAAAAACCTGTCAATGTCCTGTGGAATCAGAAGATTTGTTGTACAAATGCATATTTAGTGCAGCGTAACCAAGATCTAAGCCTATCATTCACAAATGCTTCCAAACATCAATATTCTGATATTCAAAGTTCATTGAACTCTGGAGGTCATCAGAGGTCAAATCAGACTTACCTCCCGATCTTAAAATGAAACTTATGGCATGTTCTAACACTGGTGAAAGTTTCATACTTTAGTCAAATTTTGCACAATTCTCATGATTTTGAGGGCTTAACCGCTCTGCTACACTGCGTTTGTCCAATGTTAATCCAACTTGATTGTATGTTGGCACAATGTTAGAAATATGACGTTGTTCCGATGTCATTTTGGCAATCGGACCAACGTTGACCCAACAGTGAAAGCCTGACGTTTTTCCAATGCTGGTACAATGTCAGACCAACATTACATCAACTATACGTGTATACTTTTCAAGTTTGAATGCTACGTTCGTCCAACGTTGGTCCAACGTCATGCGTGTATGTTTGCACAATGTCAGAAACGTGAGGTTGGCCCAACGCCATTTTGTCCGTCGGGCCAACATTTTTCAAACATTGAAAGCCTAATGTTGAACCAACGTTGGTAAAATGTCAGACCCTCATTGTATCAACAATTTTCCACTTTGAATGCTGCGTTTGTCCAACATTAGTCATGCGCGTATGGTGTCACGTCAGAAACATGAGGTTGGCCAGCGCTTTGGCAAAGAGTTGCGTGAGTGTTAGCAAATGTTGGGGAGATTATAGCATATATGTAATTCACAACCGGGTACTTGTCCAAAATGTTGATGAATTGCAGCAAACATTTGAGTCAGCTGGAAATGGTCTACTGGAGTAGGGTTGGTGTACTCCTGGAATGATACTCCGTATAAGTGATCACTATAGCTTGGTCTAAATAAAGTTGGGATAAACGTCATTTCCATCATTATCCATCATAAGAAGAGTCTGTAAATTGAAAACTAATGAAAATAGAACAAAGACATTGAATTAAAATGTATTGATGCCAATAAGATTAAACTTTTCTTTTAGATTCAACAATTTTATTCTTACTTCCACCAAAGGAAAAAAAATATCTAAAGCCGTACATGTTGTCAATTTGACTTTCATTCATTGAATGATGGATCACCGAACAGAATATAAAAAAGGCACGAATATTATTTTTAAAAAATGCACACTTTGTCATTTGAACAAAAGAGATAATAATCATAACAACGGAAAAGAGAAAACTAAGGAGACCTCCGGATGATTTTCAGATTTTTTTGGCATGTGAACAACTGTAAATTAGTTATACTGAGAACAGAGTTTGAACAGTATTTATGATAACTGGGATGAAGAATAAGAATGTTTTCAAAATTTAGAACAAATTGCAATGAACAAGGATGATGACATGGCATAGTCACCATAAGTATGCATGAGTTGCGGCTCAAGGAAGCAGAACAAAAGAAGAAGGCATGCATAGATTATACACAGGTGAACTCGCAAGCAAGCAGTATTGTAAAGGAATTACACTGCTACATTTCTGGAATATGTGAACCTCATATGTCATCATCCTTGTTCAGTATAATTTGTTTAAGGTTTTTCAAAGTATTGTTTCTCTTATCAAGAACCACAATAAATTCAACAAATCTATACATGGAGTTGTCGATTTATGTACATACTACATAATGTGAAATTATAAAAATCGTCAGGAATGTCCCTTTAAGCTATTTAAGTGTTTACTGCTTATATTATTGAAACATGTTCATGATATAAAGACATATTTCAATACACTGTATTGGGATCTTTTTTTGCCAAGTCCTAAGCATGTGAAAAAGCTTTTCGGACAACGGTGGCCCAAAGTTGGAATAACGACGTAAAAAGATCATGAATACTAATGAGAGAATTTGCAATTCAAATCAGGTAAAAATGTTAAAAAAACATTAAATTTAAAAGTATTGATGCTTGGATTAAACTGTAAACTGTGTTAGAAATTGCCATCAAATTATTGCTGATTTATGCACAATTTCCACTCGCGTTTGTAAAAAGCATTCCGATGTTTGATGGAATTTTGACGAAAATGTAATGAAAGTGTCATCCAGTTAGTAACCATGTCTTGAAACATTATCATCACGCAGGGGTTCATAAAGAAAACCAAATATTTTTCTTTCAGCTAGGAAATAGGAATAGATATAGGTATACGAATATGTATAGGATGTAGAAGCTTAGGAATATGGTAGATTGTAGGAATTATAGGAATAGACTCTAATTCAGGTGGCTTCTGCTCAGAAACAAGACTACGATGGCCTAACGTCAGAAACATGACATAGTAAAGCGGTTAAGCCCTCAAAATCAAGAGGATTGTGCAAAATTTGACTAAAGCATGAAACTTTCACCTGTGTTAGTACATACCATAAGATTCATTTTAAGATCGGGAGGTAAGTCTGATTTGACCTCTGATGACCTCCAGAGGTCAATGAACTTTGAATATCAGAATATTGATGTTTGGAGGCATTTGTGAATGATAGGCCTAGATATGGTTACGATACACTAAATATGCATTTGTACTACAAAGAAACTACCTTCCGATTCCACAGGCATGACAGGGCATTGACAGGTTTCTACCTTTGACCTCTGATGACCTTTAGAGGTCAATGACCTCAAAATATTATAATATTGATTTGTGGTGTCATTAGTTAACGATAAACATGGTTACATAATCATGTACAAAACAAACATATCTGTTTTACAATGAAATTGTCTTCATATTCCAAAGAGCGCAGACAGGTTTCTACCTTTGACCTCTGCTGACCTTTTATAGAGGTCAGTTACCTCAAAATATCACAATATTGATCTGTGGTGTCATTATTTAATGATAAACATGGTTAAGATGTACAAAACAAACATATCTATTTTTAAATACAATTGTAGCCCAGATGGCTACTAGCTCATACATAATAAAGAATGAATAGAATAGAATATGATAGAGATTAAAAGAAAACAGACCACTGCAGTCGTATTCCTAGTCACCCTGTGACGTCAATATGCTCAGTCTTTTCCCCTTCTTGGAGTTTATGAAGCCGTTTACTAGTATCTTCCTTCCAGCTATCTCCTTTTTTTTTTGGGGGGGGGGGGGTCAATTCTCCTCTCCCAAGAAAAGTCTATGGTCTTATGAATTTATGAGTTTGACATTGGCTACTTTCCCCGCTAGTGGTTAGTTCCATGCACTCTCCATCACCAAATTACGGGGAATGACGCGATGACGTGTTTTTGCCCTCTGATCCCCAAACATAGATGGCCCTCTGAGCTGGAAGGTTGCCCTCCTGCCAGAATTTATCCTTCTTAGTTTAGCATTTACCGTTTAGTTTAGTGGGTCAGACAGGAATTCCAAAGACAAATTCAGGGACAACGACCCAGAACAACAATGATGTCGGATGTCACAAGGACACTAATATTTATTAATATTTATTTGGTTTATCATTTTGTTATTCAAGAAACAATTAAGTCTTTACCAGTGGTTACAGAGATGAAGTAAATGAAGAAACCATAATACGAGTTCATCAGAAATTGAAATTGAGTTTTCACAGAAACGAATAGGAAGAGCAAAATAAATTGAACATTTGACCAACAAGGAATTAATATCTAGTGAACACCACACCCTAATATAATATTGAGCCAATGAAATGTTTTAGGGAAAAGAAGTTTGTTAGTAAATTAGTTATACAAATAAAATGTTTGAGCCGAGAAATCAGTTAGAGTGGCAAGCACAATGGGAGCGGCTTCACACTATGTAGTGAAGCAAAGGCTGCAGAGTATTTTGGAAGTTTGAGGAACTTTGAGAATAGTTGAAGACCACTCAGATAAAGTCAGGAGCTGCTCCCCTTTCTTGATACATCATGCCCCCTCCTAGTCAATCAACCAATCTTTATCGACGTTGAATGCACCATCGACCTACGCTGTGAATGTGATGAGGATCCGACTGTCATGACTGAATCAGCGAGCAGCAGCACATGAGGAGAAACTGTGCATCACGATTAGACAGAACTTTGGTTAACGACAATTTGGAGTGCAATCACAAACTCCAAATAGTTAACTGGTGTCATCGGAGATGCTAAAGCTGATACAAAGTGGACAGTGATGGTGACGAAGAGTTTAATGAGGGCGTGGCAGCAGACCACTCAACGGACGGCCCAGCCACACTGACGAGATCGACAATGACATGCAGACGAGGACCTCATTCGTCGACCGTACCGACGTCGAGATAAGTGGCCACACCCGCTAACATCATTTCTCCCTATATACTAACCAAATCCCTCCCTGTCCCATAGAATAAGACGGTATATGAAATGGTCTCAAACGCTGTAAAGACTTACTTAAGTGATGAGTGGAATGCTCAACTAAGTTGTGAGGAAAGAAATTTGTTTGTGATTAAGTCTTTGTTTCAGACCTACAGAGAGGCAGGTCGTTGAATAAATATGCCGTTAGTAGCATTGGTGCTATCCATGTAAATTTTATCATTCTTCTGCAGTTTGCATTTGGTGTTGTGGAACAATATTTAGTTTCTTCTACTTTTGGAATTTTGGTGATGATTGGTTTCTATGTGAGTACCTAACCCCCTACCAGTACAGAGAGAAGCTGACGGGACCAATCCAAGCTGACAGAGGGTTTGTCGAACCCCCCTCCCCCCCCCCCCCCCCCCCCCCCCGCTAAAGTAGGACAGTACGTGTATACATACAAGAGAGTAATCATTTCAGAGGAATTACTTTAATTTAGGTTTGAAGATATTTCAAGAGGTGTAGTCTGATTTTTTAAGGGGCAAATCATTCTACTGTTTGCGGTCTTGTAAACATACTTGTATCTTTAGCGAAAACTGTTCGAGTACGTGGACGGTGATAAGTATATATCACTCTGTCGAGTAAATTATGTATGAACAAAATGGTTTCTTTGGAACATATATTGTATTGTGTTGAAAAGTTCTTGGTAATTCTTTTGCAGGCAAAATGTGTACGTGAAAATTCCGACGTTAAAAGCATACGATGGGAAATGTAAACAGTATGTGTGAATGCTTCTATGTTTCCTACTAAACGTATTTTTTATTGGTGAAAAGAAAAGAAAAGAAAAAGAGAATTCTCGCTTCATGAGAGATGTTCAGATCCCGCTCTACGGATGTCTAGGCTGGAGATTGGTTGGAATGTCTTTTATAGAGCACCAACAGTAAAAGTGCAGATTAATTGGCACGCAATCTTGAAGAGAAACAATACTTTCACAAAGATGATAGCAGAAAGACAACTGATAATCATCCGCTCATGTGAAATCAAGCAGAAAAGTTTTTCAAAGCATTTCAAGAGGCATCTGGATGAGTTACAGTCTAGTCAATATAATGTGAAAAACAAATTGAAGGCCACCTGCAATAGGCCACCTGCAATACATCCTCGCATTTTCCGACATCACAACAACTTTGGTCAACACATTCCATATGTACTCATGATAGAGAGGGAAAATATTAAACAACAACATTGCAAGATTGATGCATTTCTGCCAAAACAACAGACGGGAACTGATTCCACGTAAAATACATAAACATGTATTTTGATTTTTCCATGCATTTTTCCCATGTCATTACACACAAAGCAGTGTCAATAAGTGCAAAATGTGGGAAATGCTAAAAATAACCCTGATATAAACTGTCAGTCTCTTGAAGTATATTGGGATTGAAGAAAGTGTGGAAATTAATTGGATGTAGAATTCTTGTTTAGTTGAATTTATGTGCTTTCAATTTATCTAGTTTGTTATAGATTTTCAAAATTGAGGGATGTAAATTCGGCAGTACAATATATAGAGGTCACTACTAAATACAATGAAATCGGACTTTAGTTATCTAAGTGAATTCCTTATTGTAAATCAGGACAGTATCATTTTGTTGATATTTTCCAACCAGTGTAAGAAATATTGATTTAAAATACCATTAAGGGTGTACTGTTGTACTTGGTACCATATCCCCTGGTGACGCCATAAGGGTATGTTTTACAGGTATAACGTCATTTAATTAAGACGGTACATACTGGGTATGCCGTAATACCTCATTCATGACGACATTCAGGGTCCATTAACATTCTGAGGTGCTTGGACCTAGCTGGGGAGTATATTTGGGTGCACGTCACGAGACCGACCCACGAATCATACAGCCCACGAGTCATACAGCCCATGAGTTCGACACTAAGCAAACAAGGCCCACAAGACCGACACATTAAGCCCCTTGTTGTAATGTCGAACTCGTGGGCTGTTCTAGTGTCGAACTCATATGGGCTGTATGACTCCGTGGACCTTTTTTTTCAATGTTGAACTCGTGGGCTGTATGACTCGTGGGTGTCGGTCTCATGGGATGGTCTCGTATATTTTCCTGTATAACACTGTAGGACATACAGGTCCTACAGTTGGGCATCCCACGTATACTTGATATGGTGTTCAGCTCACTGTGTGCAGACTGAGCACGACCCGATAGTTCAGAACCTCTGCCTGAGAAAGGATGGTGACCCCTCGAGTCAAAAAGAAGCTTTCTTATCATCTCGTGCATCCTGTACTCTATGTGCAATGCACCCATCATAGCGACAAACTGGTCTTCACCTAAACTGTATAAATAATAGATTATTGCCATTGGAAGACTGATGATCGCATACAGTAACTGTGTACCTATGAGAACGCCCTGGTCTGACCTCGGGATGTCTATCCAGTTTAGTTGTGGAGAAGATTTGTGTGCCGATCCCTGCATGTAAGCTCCATCGCGTGCTTCACTGAAGACGCAGATGCTGCCCTGTCTTGAAAGAGATCGAGGGTATAGATCTCGACCAATTTCAGCAGGAGGTTACACTGAATCATCACTTGCTGGCAGAGAGTTTTAACCGGATCATGCAGGTGATATTACCCGCTGCCAGCGTACCCTGATTCACACATTGGACGGCGGCCATATTGGAAACAAGCAATATTTGGGCATGGGGACACCACTCTTGGCCAGGCCCAATTGTTAAGGAGTATAGAATATAAAGAAGACAATTAGAGCAAATAGGAGTTCCACTCCTATTTGGAAGTGAGGTACCTAAAGAGATCATCAACAAAATGCGCCAAACTTAATTGGATGACAAAAGCAAGTTGGAAGACACAGGATTGCTTCATGTGGAATGCATGTTAGGCCTCACAGTATGTCATTTTCCAGATGGTCCATCACGTCACTGTATGCTCCAGGACCATGAGTCATTCATCGGAATCATACAGCCCACGAGCTTGACACTGGCAAACACAGGCCCGCCAGTTCGAAACTGTAATATTGCCCATGAGCTTGACACTATAGGCAAACCAGGTCCATAAGAGTCCGACACACACGGGGTGGGGGGGGGGGGTCCACGAGATCTACACTGAATAGATTAAGCTCTCTGATGTTATATTAATCTCGTGGTCCTTGTTTTCCTCGAGGGTCGAGCTTGCGGACCGCACAGTTTGTTGGCCTATTATATTTGTGACCCTGCACCTCAAAACAAACAAAAAGTCGCCAGACATGAATTTTTAGTTAAGACCATATTCTAAAAGAACAGACTTTAAGCTTTAAAATGATGTGAAACTCAAATCAAATGGACTCTCCTAACCTATCTGAATATTGGACAGAAAGCACAACTCAGGAAAAGTGTGAACTGAGAAAAGAGGTTCTGAAGTACAGTGTCTATTCAAGCGCTTAATCTTTACCAAACCGTGCTGGCTATGCGATGAATGGGACAAAAAACAGGAAGGGATTATCAAATTAAACTGAAATTAAATATGCCTCATTAACACATTCTGTCCATAATCAATACCAACTTTCAAGGCAGTAGCACCATCCTTTCAAAAGTTATTAGAGTTGAAAGTGAAGAGTGTAGACAAGGTTTTTCAGAAATGAAAAAGGGATTCTAAAGACACATCTAATCACACTATTCTACGAAACATGTTCGAGATAAACTGCTAAAAAACACACTTTCCTGCCCGTTTTATGATACCAAATTTTAGCATACTGTAAGAGAAGACCCGCTCTTTCAGAAAATATGAAAAAGTCAAGTTCGGCTAGGTTGACCCATTTCACTTATTTTCAGTCCTCACGCAAAATCAGTGCGTGCGACTTTATGTTCGTTTTGAGGTGCACGGTCACATTTGATGTCGAGCTCATGGACCTTGTTCATCTCGTGTTTAGGTCACGGGAGGTATGACTCGTGGGCTGCGTAACTCATGGGCTGTACGACTCTTGGGTTGTTTGACTTGTGACATACACCCGACGAGGTGGGCCTGTTGTTTTCTGGTTAGCATTTTCACGCTTTCATCCAGTTCAAGGGACTTTGCCATGCCTGTTCACAAACTATTAAAGGACAAGTTCACCTTCATAAACATAAGGATTGAGAGAATTTAGCAATATTAGTAGAACACATCATTGAAAGTTTGAGGAAAATCGGACAATCCGTTCAAAAGTTATGATTTTTTGAAGTTTTTGTGCAGTACCCGCTGGATGAGAAGACTACTGCAGTGTATGAATAACTTAGATGTCACATGCGTACAACAATATAAGGAAAATATAAAGAGAATTTCACAACATTCCATCTTTTGAAAAAAGTACACATTCCCCTGACTCGTTACCGATACATGTTATGGGTAATATTATTCCCCCTGCCCTTAGAAAGAGGCAAGTCAATTGCTCTTTTATTATGCGAAAAAAAGTGAAAATATGTTGAATTTTCTTTTATATTTTCTTTATACTGTTGTACGCATATGACTCACAAGCTGTAGTAGTCTCCTCATCCAGCGGTTCCAACGCAAAAATTTAAAAAATTCATAACTTTTGCATCGAATGTCCAATTTTCCTCAAACTTTCACTGATGTGTTCTACTAATATTGTTGCATTTTCTCAATCCTTATGTTTATGAAGGTGAACTTGTCCTTTAAGCATCACCCCAAAACACAGTGCCCCTCTCCCCACCTTCCATATCTACGCGTACAAAAACGGCAAGCTAGTCTGCATAACTAACCCAAACATAAATATTATATTTGAGGTCACTGCCATCACTGAAGGCACGTAAGCTTCATTTCTGAAGTAATTGACCGCTCACATTACTGAGACCTGTTACTATGAACCAATGCTCTGTGGAATATGCATGAATACTTTGATCATAACGTCAAGGCGTGATTTGTACATAATTAAACATTTAGGATTAAACCAATGAAGCCAAACATCAATTATGTAATCCAGCACAAATTTTGATATTCTAAAAGTCTGACCTCACATTGTCCTTAGAGGTCAAAGTTGGATATACACAGGGTAATGACCAATGTTCTGTGGAATGAGAAGACACTTCTATTATAGCATAAATGCTAATAGCATAATGCATGATTGCACACCAGGTATACAGTAAACCAATGAATATACATCAAATATCAATATTCTGATATTTTGAGGTCATTGACCTGTCACAGTCCTCAGAGGTCAAAGGCAGGACATGTAAATAACATCCTTTGATCTGAGGAATAGGATAACGTTTCAGTTGTAACACAAATGAATTTTTAGGACATCGTTATCATGTTTATCATCAACCAATTGCACCAAATATCAATATTCTGATATTTTGAGGTCATTGACCTCTGGAGGTCATCAGACGTCAAAGGCAGAAACCTGTCAGGGCTCTGCGGAACATGAAGACAATTCCACTGTAACAAAAATGAGTTTTTAGTACATCATTACCATGTTTAACATGAATCAATGACGCAAAATATTAATTTTCTGAAGTTTTGAGGTCATTGACCTTTGAAGGTCATCAGAGGTCAATTCAGACTTACCTACCGATCTTAGAATGAATCATATAACATGTACTAGCACTGGTGAAAGTTTCATGCTTTAGTCAAATTTTGCACAATTTTTCGTTTTATCTGCTCTACTAACATTGGCCTAAAAAACTTTTTTGGTCATCGCACCAACGTTGGCTCAACAGTAAAAGGATGACGTTGAACCAACGTTGGTATATCGTTGGCACAACGGTGAAAAGTGAATTATAAACTGTTGGTCCAGCGTTCGGACAACGTCATAATAAGGTCGGAGGGGAATTTTTATGACGTTGGTTGGAAGTTGAGATTACGTTATTATATGGTGAAAAATGGTTGGTATAAGGTTGGTCTATCGGTGGGATAACATCAAAACACTTTTAAAAAGTGGTAGGTATAACGTTGGGATAGGTTATAGCATGGTAGAAAAGTGGTTGGTACAATATTGCTTTAACGTTGAGATAATGTCAGAACACTGTGGAAAAGTGGTTGGTACAACGTTGGTCTAACATTGAGATAACGTCATTGTGGGGTGGTTGATACAACTTTGGTCTAAGGTTGGTCTAACACCAAAACATACTTGTAAAGTGGCAGGTATATCGAGGGGATAATGTTATAGTAAGGTATGAATAGAGGCGCACGCATTTCTGTGGTCATTTCACTCATGCCTTTTTTAACCCATGATCCAATCCCGGCTTTGCAGCAGCGTGGCAGATGACATGTTAGAACTACAGCGTATTTTACTCGTGCAGATTTTTAGAAAAATTAAAAAACATACAGCAGTAAAGATCTGATTGCGTTTATTTTCATTTCATTCCTTCAGAATGATCTCATAATGAAGATAGGCACAAAAAGGATAACGAAATCGGTCCTGTTGTGTACCTTTCAAGAACGCATGTACAAAATGTGACGAGAAAAAAATAATTCATAGAATCATCGCAGTCCCGTTGAAATTTGAGGAAACAATAGGCACAAAAAGGATCTTGAATTCGGTCCTGCATGCCGTGTTGGTTATCAAAAACGCATGCACAAATGCGAAGAGATTATCGGGAAAAAAACTACTTTCAGTCCTTCTTGTGCGTGCATCACATCAGATTACAGCCAAAAGAAATCACGAAATCATCGCAATCCTGCTGATATTAGAGGTATGGAAATAGGCGCAAAAAAAGATCTTGATATTCGAAGAGTGCGAAGAGATTATTAGGGGAAAAATAAAGGACACATTTTCAACCCCTTCTGGTGCGTGCATCATAAAGATTACAGCCGAATATCAAATCATCGCAATCCCGTTGAAATTTGAGGAAACGATAGGCGCAAGAATTGGATCTCGAATTCGGCCCTGAATGCTGTGTACATTTCAAAAAACGCATAAATAATTCCGAAGAGATATTCGGGAGAAAAATAAGGAACGTATTTTAAACCCTTCTGGTGCGTGCATCACAAAAGATTAGAGCCGAAATAATTCATTAAATCACCGAGATGCCGTTAAAGTTTGAGGAGACAATATAGGCGCAAAAAGAATCATGAATTCTTCCGTGAATATCTTCTAATCCGAGAGGACGCGCATTTACGAAATGCGGGAGATTATCGGGAAAAAGTATAAAAGGACACATTTTCAACCCCTTTTGGTGTGTGTTGCATCGTAAGAGATTACAGTCGTAGGAATTCATGAAATCGTCACAATCCCGCTGATATTAAATTGAGTTAAAAATAGGCGCAAAGAGGATCATGAATTCGGCCGTATTATGATCTTTTAAGAACGCATTTACGAAGTTCGAAGATTTTATCGGGACAAAATATAGAACATATTTTCAACCCCTCTTGGCACGTGCATCATTAGATTATAGCCAAATAATAATCCATGAAATCATCGCAATCCCATTGAAATTTGAGGAAACAATAGGCGCAAAAAGGATCGTGAATTCGGCCCTGCATGCTGTGTATCTTTCAAAAACGCATACCGCAAGCACAATAGATATTCGGGAGAAAAAGAAGACACATTTTATACCCCTTTTGGCGCGTGCATCATAAACGATTACAGCCGAAATAATTAATGAAATCATCACAATCCCGTTGAAGTTTGAGGAAACAAGAGGTGCAAAAACAATCATGAATTCGACCGTATCATATATCTTCTAGTCCGAGAGGACGCATTTACGAAATGCAAAAAGATTATCGGGAGAAAAATAAAGGGCGCATTTTCAACCATTCTGATGTGTTCATCACAAAAGATTACATCCGAAGTAAAGTTCATTAAATCGTCACAATCCCGCTGATATTTGAGGTAGAAATAAGCGCAAAAAAGATCGTGAATTCGACCCTGCCGTATGATGCCGTATATACCTTTCACGAGCGCATGCATAAATGCGAAAAGATTATCGGGAGAAAAGTAAAGAACCCCTTCTGGCACGTGCATCAGAAAATACTATACAGCTAAAATAATTCATATAATCATCACAATCCAGCTGAGCACCAAAAGTGTGAAAAGCGCAGCAACTTAAGTAACGCGTGTTACTCTACGTGCGCCGATGTTTACAAAAAGTCACAAACGCATTTGATACAATCTGATTTTGTTCATAATCATTTAACACTTTAATTCACAAACATTCAGTTCTTTTAAAATTGTTCTATACACGAAGAAGAGATAGGAGTACAAAGCATCACAAATTCGACCCTGCAGTGTACTTTTAAGAACGGATACTTACGCATACGGGAAGAAATTTTCGGAGGAAAGTTGAAAACCGCATTCCAGTCCCTTCTTTTTTTTTTTACTTCCTTTTCGTATCAACAAATCCATTCACAAATGATTCCTTTTTGTTCCTTCTCAATGTAATGATCCATAAACAAGGCACTTGAGTTTACAAAATATTTATTTGTAAAATGTACTTTTTTTTGGGGGGGGGGGGGTAATATTAGTGTCGACAAAAACATGAATATAAATTTGCAAGCCATTTAATGCTTTTTCAAGTTGTTGTTGACCAGTAAATTTTCTGTTCCGACCAGTACAAAAATGGGGGGAAAATGGGTATTTACTGGTCCGACAGAGACAGGCCGGACCGGCAGAAAAAAATGGGTTAGTGTGCAGCCCTGCTTTATCCAAGATTTGGTGATGAAAACCAAAGCAAGCACTCTTGCCAAACCCAGTTGGCAACATTATGAAGGTGTCATTCTGTCTCACTGCGTTCTCAATAATTTCTATTTGCTCCACTCTGAGCTTAATTCTTCTTGCCTCCTCCTCTACATCCCTCGGAGCATCTTTGAACTCCATGATAGCTATGGTATTGGTAGGAACAGGTGTACTTTATCAGACCGAGAACCAAATACGAGCAACATTGTACATATATGGCAGATGACGTAAAATATGAATATTCATTTGCGCATGCGCAGATCAGTTTATTTACGTGACACGTTCAAAATGGTGAACGGACAGTATCTCGATTTGGGATCCCGCAGACGGTCTCAAAGATGACTATTTATCTTGTTTTCAGAGGTAATGGTGAGAAATACATAGTCGCCTCTAATATCCAACAATATGGTATTACAACATGTGGCTTTTCCTTGCGAATCCAAGTGCCGTTTTGCAGAGCTACCAAGTCTCACGCATTCTGCGTGAGACTCAAGCATTTAGGGGCCGTCTCACGATCTCACGCTTGGCACCCATTTTTCTCACGCATCGGGCGAAGTTTGTAACTTGGGCCTATAATAATGAGCATAGCTCAAAAGATTGAAGTGATAGATGCAATTGAAGGTATATTTTCCTTTTGTCTTTCAAAATAAGTGAAAAATAATATTTTTTCACTTAATAGTATGCACCTGATTGCACCATTTAGAGCTAAGAATTGAAAAAGCTCACTACCGTGGGAGGCCACAGGGGGTAAAAAACCCTCCCACACCCTCGCTCGCGCTCACATTCGCTCGCCGAGATGCCGAGTCAAGACAATCTCACTCATAAAGATTTTTTGAACTTGGCATCCCTGGTTTTGAGCGGTGTGTTGTTTACGTATCGCAGTGCACTTGAGTGTTTCCTAAAATTGCATGGGTTGCTTCGCGGCGCTGTTACTATGTTACAGCGCCCCGCGCCGGGGTTACGTACAGCCCTGTCGACTTACACTTGTGTAGAGCGACAGGGCTGTGTATAGTGTACAGCGACAGGGCTGTGTATAGTTACCCTTTCTTATGACCAAGTTCTAATCACCTCTCCAGAATTAAAACCCACTCAACCATTATTGCATACCCTATGACTTCAGTTTTCGGACCGTGGGCATTAGGGCGGAAAGGATAAGCCTATTCCTGCCCATGAGTGATCTGAGGGCCATTTCTTGCCTTTTTCAGCTATTGACTCCGTTGATCGCCACGGTCGGTATTGATGGAAAACACGATAACGACTTCGTTAACGGAATTGTGGAGCTAACATGACAGTGTTTATAGTTCAAAGGATACCCAGTTGACCTTCAGAATGTCGTCCTGCGAGACCGGAAGCAGCTGTAGGCTGGTACTCCTCGTCACCGTGATATTCGCTCGAACGGCTTTTCGGATGGGCGTTATCAAAAGTGTCGGAGTTTTCCTTTCCGGCATTCAAGCTAGTTTGGGCGAGTCTGCTACAGGCATCGGGGTGGCGCTGGGTGTATTTTCTGCCTGTATTTCCTGTCCAGGTAAAGCATGTCATTAAAGGGATATTCGAATCAGTTTAGATTGCTATTTTTGCAGATATGAGCAATTAACAGCAACAATTTGTAATTAAACGATAAACCTTTGATGGAAGTGAAGATGACATTATGACAGGTTCTGACACGCGGGGTACCAAATAGAAATCCGTCATTTTGTTGAATTATTTATCTATTTAATTTCTGGCGCTGTACCCTGGGTTAAAAAAAAAAAAATGAAAATAATTCTAGTACTGCATGGTACAAAACCTTGTAACAATGAACTTAACAGTGGAGAGCAGCATCATAACATCAGCGCTCATCAGACTTACCATGCAAGGAGATTTTTTTTTTTTCTGAAAATAACGAAGTTGGCGAGCAATTATTTCCTGATTTTCAAGGACGTAGCGGGAGATAGTAATGGAAATGAGCTGCTTTGCGGAGATCTGCGTTGTCAGAGTGCTTCTCTAGTTACCACCGCCAAGGGAGGAGGTCAATGCGTTTTCATTACCATTTGTTTAATTGTTTGTTTGTTTGTTTGTCCGTGTGCAAAATAACTCAAAAAGTTGCGCACGGATTTTGATGAAACTTGCAGGAAAGGTTGAGAGTGACACATGGAACAGATGATTACATTTTGGTAGTGATATGGAAATTTTTATGCATTTTATGAAGGATTTTCGATATTTTGGCAAGTATGGTCAATGAACTTGGGAGTTCAAGCTGCGCATTTTGATGTTTTTATACGCGCACTAAACTAGTTTCTGCTAGGGCGAGGCGCGCCGCGAAACTGAGGGTTTATGACGTAACAAAGGCCTCTGTATTGGGAAATCGGGCGATTTTTTCAGCAAGAATACGTATGGGTGGAAATCACTGATCTCTATGGAAGAACAAGTACATGCTTGACGGAGGTCTGCGCTCTCAGAGTGCTTTTCTAGTTATTAATGTAATTAAGGTCAAACAACTTAAAGGGGAAATCCAGTCCAAATATACAAAGTTAGTCTGATAAAAAAGAGTAAAATCTTAGGAGTTCAACGGTAAAAATTTGACTGAAATTAGATATACGAAGATTTGAGCCTCGGGCATAATTGCGTTTGAATGAAAAACTGGAAATTTCGAAATTTTATGTACAAACTATATGGTATAATGTCATAACTTCCATATTTTTCATCCGATTTCAATCAAAATTAAACCGTTGAACTCGTAATATTTTTCTCTTTCTTATATGTCTTATCCGGCAGAGTTATATTTGATTGTATTTTCCCTTTAATAGCAGCAGGGGCGGATCCAGGAAATACTTAAGGGGGTTGGGGCTTTACAAAATTCAAGGGGTTTTGGCCCACTGTCCCCCACCTCCAATTACGTCTTTTTATTTTTATTTTTTTTTTGTTTTAGAAAAAAAGGGGGCGCCCGATGCGCCCTACCTGGATCCGCCAATGAACAGGGCGAAATTTGGCATTGGGATTATTAACGCCGACTGCGAGGTATTGACCTCCGTGATGGTACGTGTGTAGGAACACGAGGTAGCCCCATACAGCGCGGTACCCCAGGGTACTACGTGGTGCATCATGTAGTGCGCAGTTTCGCTATTCAGTTTCACAAATCAGATCTCGAATATTTGATTAAAATATGCGTCACATTTGTGTTGCTATATAATTTCTTCACTAAATTCTGAATTTTTTAGATTTCTTTTGCTTCGTTTTGCTTTGCTTTTTTGTTAAAAAGCGGTTACGCCCCAATCTTAAATCCTAATACATCTGTCTGAACATTATTCTAAAGTTATTCAGTCAGGAATAAACTCTGTTCTACATTTCATTAGCAATAAAAAAAAGGTCGATATTTGTAAAAAAAAAAAACAATGGAAAATTGTTAGGTGATGACATCATCAGCTCACTGATTTGCATAAAATTGTGTCAGCTGTTTAAAAAAAAACTGTATTGGAGAAAATTTCGAAAAAGAAAACTTCACATGCATAACTTCGCTAGCAAGCGCGCCGGAACACGTTAGTTTGTTTGTTTGTGTTTGTTTTTGTTTTGTTTTTGTTTTTGGTTTGTTTGTTTGGTTTTTTTTTTTGGGGGGGGGGGGCAAAATCTCGACGCGGGCACATTATGTGACGGTGTGAAATCCTCGGCGAGGGAGCGAAGCGACCGAGCAGGGGTACCACGGTAGGAAATTTTTGTAAAAACAGAGTAAAAAACAAAGCAAATCTCTATAAAATTACACATAGTGGAAAACTTTTAGTGCGAAGGACTATAATAACATACGGGGGGGGGGTACATTTATGTGACTGTGTAAGGTCCTCGGCGAGGGAGCGAAGTGACCGAGCGGGGGGAGGGTGTGGGAGGGAGGATACCCCCGTCCCACGGTAAGGACTTTTTGTAAAAACAGAGTACAAAAGTCGCGTTTAGAGAGCATTTCAAAGCAAATTTCTAGGAAATTAAACATAGTGAAAAAAATAGTGCGAAGGATTATGATTATAACATACGGGGGGTACATTTATGTGACGGTGTGAGATCCTCGGCGAGGGAGCGAAGTGACCGAGTTGGGGGAGGGTGTGGGAGGGAGGATACCCCCGTCCCACGGTAAGGACTTTTTGTAAAAACAGAGTACAAAAGTCGCGTTTATAGAGGATTTGAAAGCAAATTTCTAGGAAATTAAACATAGTGAAAATATTAGTGCGAAGGATTATGATCATAACATACGGGGGGTACATTTATGTGATGATGTGAGATCCTCGGCAAGGGAGCAAATCAACCGAGCGGGGGGAGGGTGTGGGAGGGGGGATACCTCCTCCCACGGTAGAGACTTTTTGTTAAAACAGAGTACAAAAGTCGCGTTTATAGAGCATTTAAAAGCAAATTTCTAACGAATTAAACATGGCGAAAAAAAAAATTAGTGTGAAGGACTACGGTTATAACATACGGGGGTACATTTTGTGACGGTGTGAGATCCTCGGCGAGGGAGTGAAGCGACCGAGGGTGTGGGACATTTTAATTTAAATTTCTAGGGAATTAGACGTAGTAAAACAAAAATCACTTCGAAGGACTATCATCATAACTTATGAAAACTGTTCATTTTACTATATGTACGTGCAGAGCGAGCGAGCCACTTTCACTTTGCCATTCGTCTGAAATGTATTCATTAAAAGCTCAAACGTGATCGCATTGTTTGAGCGATAAAAATTATTCTCAGGCTTATATTGCCAAAAAGCATAGAAGAAAGGGAAAATGTAAGGTTTTCTAAAGGTATGTTTGAGGGGGCACAATCGAGGACGCGAGGGTACCATGCATCTATACACTAAATTTACTCATAAGTAAATATTTGTGTCTAGATATTATAATGTATTGATAATAAATTATTAACGGGGTGAAAATTTTGCATTTTCAGTTATGAAATTGACAACCTTTAGACAAGAAAAGTGCCTTTATTGTTCATTTTGGTCTTTAAATAATTGATTAATTATTTGTTACAGGGGGCACTTGGGGCAAAACGAGTTTTTGCCCCCCCCCCAAAAAAAAAAAAATATATATATACATATATTATTGTTATTATCATTTTTTTTTGGGGGGGGGGGGGGGGGCAAGTGCCCCCGCTTCCGGCACCCTTGTTCGCTAGTACACTGGTTGTAATTATTCAAACAGTTGTCAGTTTTCTATTCGTGTACAAAATATTCCCCAGGAGCATTTGTGCCTTTGATGATCGATGTTCGATGCCGCCGTCTTGCTGAGCAATCTGAAGATTCATTTTGAACGTTAATATAGGCTAATGTTGGCTATTCTTTGCTTATCTAGTTATTGAATGAAATGAAATCTCTCTTAATACTAAAGCATGTAAAACAAAGTCAATCCCGTCCAGAAATTTGTGCAAAAGTTTAAATTAGAGCTGTATCATGAGAAAGTGTTTACAACTGTACTATCCTGGAAAGCCGGTTTTATCACTTTTCCACTTAATTTCCGCAAATAAAACTGATATGGAATAAACTTCAAGTATAATTCTTTATTGATAGATATATCAGATTAGTGACCGGGCATGCCCAGTCGAGTAATTTCCATTTTTATTTCAGCAATTTTTATTCGCGCATCCCCGTGTCTGGACTTTTATATCACATACCTTTAATAAGAAGGGATAGTGAAAAGTAATTACCATCACAAAGACGTATCTTCCGTGTAGAAAGTGGCTGGAGATTATGCAATGAAACACAAGTCAATTGTCTTCCTATCTCGGCAGCAGATCCAGTTTGGCACATTATGCTTAAAATATTTTTGAGTGGCGGCATCGAACATCCAGCCAAGGAAATAAAATAAGACAGTTGTGACTCCATTCTCTTGAACCTCCTTCGCTAGCACATATCCGCCGCTTCAATGTGTTATTTTCCCAGCACCTCTTCTAGGGCATTTCTACAGCTTCCTGCCTTCCTCCTTACGCCGCATGATGCTCATTGGGGGACCGTTTCTATCTTCACTCGGGTTCATCTTGGCTAGCTTTGCCGTCGACTACATGCAATTTGCCACTTGCCTGGCGCTCTCAGGTAAATTATGGAAATACTTTACGGGCCTGGGGCTGTGATTATGAAAGTTAAGTTTTATTCTTTTTTTTCGCTTGGTCTCAATGTAAAGCTGAACTAAATAAAACTTGCTCGCTGGGACAGTGGCAACACGTTTTGAAAATAGTGATAGTTAGCACATTTAGAGCAATTAAAGTGTACCTATACCACGTCCTTGCCCAGGAAATAAAATCTGTGTATACAGCTAGAATACACCCACACACCAAAAAAAAAAAAAAACAAAAAAAAAAACAAAAAAAACCCGCCAACAACCATGATTCACCTGTGAAAGCTCCTGAAAGTATACATATTTCGACAAATGAGGTCATATCTCTGTACCAATTTGTCACTTGTGCTTAAGTTCTGCCTCGTATGCGCCGGTACTAATGTGTGCGCGTGCTAGCTGTAAGATTTTACGAATAATATCAAGATTTCATGTCGATCAGTAATATTAGGGAGCTTTAGATTTTAAACGCGCGGACGTTCAAAGGGAAAAAACATATTCTGAGCGTGCGCAGAAGCGCGGGTCAAGTTGACGCACGCTTCTGCGCACGCTCAGAACATTTTTTTTCCCTCTGAACGTCCGCGCGTCTAAAATCTAAAGCTCCCTATTAGCTGATTGCACGCACGCATTGCATTTCACTAGGATATCGTTCGTTGAAGACGTATTTTTGGGGGAAAATATATAATAGCGCGATAGCTCGATTGAAAGAATCGGGTGATCGGCTAGTCTATAATTATTTATCAAGTCGTTTTTGTCTTCATCTTCAAAATATACATTAGAAACCCACTAGCTAGATAAAAATCTGAGCGGCAAATGATTCTGATATTTTGCAGAGGGCATGTCTCAAGTATTTTTTACAAAAAATAGTAATACGGCAAACATAATGCTTAGGGTATTGGTACACTTTAAGCGTTAAAAAAGCTAACGGATAATGCAAATGATTCAGGCCGAGAATTGTCTCACACCTCCCAAAATACACTTAACATGACAAAAGCGCAATTTTGCCCTTATTGTTCCTCTTCACGGTTCCTCTCTAGGAGACGAAAAACTAAATGTATGTACTGCAACCGATTGACAAATTTCCCTACATCGATGAGAATATGATGCAGGCCTACACTTATTTACGTCGATGTAGGCAATTTGTTGATCAATTGCAATAAAAACAACTCGACGTAAGAATTTCATAAATGTAAATGAATGCATGTATTGAAGAGATTATTACTTCTCTTGGTAGATGATATTACACAATCATAATCATTAATAGCAATGCTTCGCAATGATTTTCAACGATAAGTTTTGTTTGTTGACGAGTACACTCTTAAGTACTGACGTTTTTATTTATCCTTAGGCTTGAATACCTTACAGGATGTTGTGAAGAAATGTCATAATGTACACCTTTACTTTCTTAAATGGAGATTGGATAATTTCTTCCAGATCGTGTCTCAGATTTTCGGTTCTTCGGTCATTTTGGCTGAACCAACGATAATCAGCCGTAGCCTGCCACAGCCAGTTAAAAAAAAAATGTTGAGAAGACTGGTGATGAGTCGAAGGAGATTCCACCTCCCACAGTAGTGAGCTTTTAAAGCACTTTAAAGTTGCAAATGGTGCATACCAGATAATGATATTATGACTATCATGATCTTAGAAAGACAAAAAACAAGAGGGTACTGTATACAACTGTGTTACTTGTTGCCGTCGTAAAGCCATGTTTTGGAATGTGTGTGTGTGTGTGTGTGTGTGTGTTATTTGGGATGGGGAGGGAGTGGGAGGGAGTTATGAGGCAATTTTCCTGCTGGAAATAACACAGTGTCCCACAGTGTGAGGAAAGACAGTGTGAACACAATATGAGTCATATATTCACAGTGTGAAACAAAGTAGGCCTATTACTATATAAACACTGTGTGAAAACCACACCACAGCGTGAAATCATCTTCACACCTTTAAATTCGAGCTTTCTCGCCTAGGCGACTATGTGAATACACTGTGAACACACTGTTGTTGGACACTGTGTTCTTTCCAGTAGGGTTGTTAGGCGTGGGAGGCCTAGATTTCCAGCCTAATACATCAGACTTCGTGCGTCAGTAAACCTCTTAATATTTGGTGACCTCCCTCAATACTGGTGTAATCGATGATTTCATTTTTCTAGTCTGTATGTACCCCAAACGTAATTATGGTCTACATGATACAATAACCAACGGAGCTTTGCTTTCTTTTTTGCTTTGTTTTTTTTTTTTCAATCCTATTTCCAGGAGTGGGCTTTTCCTTCATGGTGATGTGCGTACTACTAGAACTCAGCGAGCAGGCTGGAACACACTTCGGCTTCTATCTCAGCATAGGAACGACAGGCTTCGCGGTAGGAATGTCCATTATTCCCCTACTTGGAGAGTTCTTGATGAACGTGTACGGCTGGAGAGGCGCCATGTTGATCCTGGGCGGACTCATGGGGAACATCATACCATTAACCGCGGCGATTCGTCCTAAGGTGCCCGCATCCTCTCAAAGTGAGGCAACGAAGGAGGAGAATGGGACAGACGAGGAGACAATTCCTCTGTCTGGAGATGTTTCGAAGTCAAACAAAGAGAAAGAGGAAATACTTGCAAATAATGACGCACTGTGTGAATTAAACTGCGGGAAATCTGAAGGTTCCTACAGAGCTTCTTCAATGCAAAATCCACACACATCAGATGAAATTGAAATACCTTGTGAACACTCCTACACATCAGATGAAAGGCGAGGAAGTTTATCAGACTCTCGTGCAAACAAGCCTCAACCGAGAAACGGCAATCCCCTACAGACTGAAAGCACTTGGGCTATGGTCACAAACGCTCTAAGAAATTCAGAGTTTTACAAGAATCCATCGTTGACTCTATTTCTAGCGGCGGTAGGATCATATGGCATGGCTCATGGTGCCTGGCATGCCTTCCTTCTACCTCGTGCAGTTGCAAGTGGTATGACAATTTATTTTGCAATCCTGGTAACTGTCTGCGTAGCCGTCGCGAACATTACGGGTCGCATTGTCATAGCAGTCCTCACGGAGAAAACTTCCAGACTTCATGAAATCCACATGTCTCTTACCTTGCTTGACGCTCTCACAGTACTTTGTGACGTCCTCATCTTTAGGTCGGCTGCCATTTACGTAACATCAATCTTGTCTTCCTTCACCATGGCCGGTCGCGGAGTGATGACGGCCGTCATGATCCGTCAGCTGGCATCACCTGACTGTCGCTTTGTCGCTTTGGGCTTCGGGGAGTTTCAGTTTGGGGTAGGGGGGTTTGTCGGCACCTACGTTGCAGGTAATATTCATAATATTCATTATTACTCATTGTCTTCACATTGCAGGATATTTTCACACTCTGTTTTCAAGGGATGGTATAGTTTTGGTTTGGATTGAGGCTCAAAATTGAGTTTCTGAGGAATTCTAAGTTGATCTGATGAAAATACATATTCGCAGGAATGCCGATATGCATGTAACACTTTTCTTTGACAGAGTATCTATACGCATTTTACCACACACAATTCTGATCACAAACATACACCCATATTCACATATACATCGCTTTACACCCGTATACATGCCGGTGTGAATGCCCATGTGAGTGCATATAGTTAAGTACAGGAAGATTGCATAAAATTCACCAGCACTATAAATAAGAAACATTTCCCTCGCATAAAGAGAATAATATTGAGCAATATGGAAATAAAATTTAATGTATCTGTATTTAGTGTATCTGTCGCATCTATCGCCGTATCTATCTATCTACCTGTCGTATCTATCTCTATTTCATTAAACATACTAGCTTGAGCTAATCCAATTTACACAACGTACCCGTATGCATTGGCGTTGCCGTGTAATATGCTCGCCGTTGCTCAAATGATTGCCATTCATCTTCTGTATGATCTCCTTTTTCATCTTCCTATATGTTCTCTATACATCTTAACTAACAGTTATTATCTTAAACAGCATATGATGATGACAATACAACAAACAAACCTCCATTATTTCTTCATGAACATGGAATTCTAATTCCCTGGCGGCATGGCGGTTGAACATATAATGGATGGAATTTGCCGGGAATATCTGGCGGAAACGTGTACGATTGATGGATTGACTCATTTTGATAAGGCCGCTTTTATAAAGTAATTGTTTCACACTGCCAGTATAACTCTGCTCTATAATCCATTACCTCATACATTTGGTGTATCGAAAATAATCTATTAACGGCCAGATGAAATTGGAAGCTGTGTCGTTCTTTCAACATTGCCCTCTAATTTATCATCTTTTTTTTCATACCGTACAGGGTTTGCAGCCGATAGGTTCGGTGGTTTCAACTCGTCCTACGTGGTGGTCGTCGGTTGCGAGGTCTTGGTCTTTTTCCTAGTCCTGTTCTCACGATTTAAGTTGAATTAAAGAAAGGTACCATGACGATATACAAAGCCGTAATAGTAGGTGTAATGAAAAATTTGGGGTTTGTAATATTTATTCTGTAAGTTATAGATGCATGTCGCCCACCATGCCAAATTAGTAAGATCCAACTGACTTTGCGAAACTTTTAGATTAGATTGACGTAAATTCCTGCTTTTTTATCATATGTCATCTCATTTTAAATATGCCTAAATCAAGCGTAAATCCTAAGGATAACTCTTTAAAGAAACCCACACATTTGTTGTTAAGTTTCTACGTGTAACCAGTGATTGTCCTATTATGCACAAAATGTTCAAACATCCGCTTCTCCGCTAATCAGCGTAGTTACAAAAGATTATATCACTACACTACACAGCCATGTATTCTTCTATTTGACATCAGTGTTCATTTGCCATTTTTTCAGGTTCTTACGTTTAAGTCACGTTGGAAATAAGCCATCATGTAAAAATCAGAGACGTTTATGAATGCATCTAATCAAAAAATATCGTCATTATTGAAGATCAATAATTCACTACAGGATTTTTTTTTTTTGGAATAAAATTAAGAAACTTTTAAATAGGTTCAAAAGAATTATGAAGTATGTTTTCATTAAAAAAAATACACGAGGAATAGAATTAAAAACCTATGATTAACCAAAAGATCTATCTGAGCTTCGTCACAAAGAAATCACTTATATGTTAAAAATATCTTAACCTGAATCTTAACCCGTTTCTGAAGGAAGAAAAAAAAAAACATCGTTCTTACATAATCATGAAGATTCGACAGGCTAAAGGAAGAAATATTCCTCTTATAAAGTTGATGAAGTAATAAACATGAAAGTAATAAGCACAAAGTAATTCATTCTGAAAGTGAAATACCACCAACAATCAAGGAATTACAAATTTATTTCATGATTCTTTTTTCAAGGGATGGTAGAGTTCGGTTGAGATAGGGTTGGAGGTTTCCAACATTATTTTTGATATTTTTTTCATATTGAGAGAAATCTTATGACATATAAAAGAGCTTAAAATTCAAAGAGGATTTCAAAGTTGATTTGATGAAAATTGATTTTGAAATGCATGAGATATCTAAATCAAAGCAATCCTAATAAAAGGTGGGGCGCGCCTTTTATTGGGATCGCTTTGTTTTCGTTTTTGCATATCTCACCCATTACAAAACCGATTTTCTAAACTTTGAAATCCTCTCAGAATTGTAGACTTCTTAACATTTCATAAAGTGGTTTCTATATATATCTCGCAAAACGTCAAACGCTGAATTCTCACCTCAAACAATACTACACCATCCCTTTGATATTGGTACAAAACAGCAAAATTTGTAGCATACATAGGAATGATTCATTTCACGATTATTTGATGATGCCAAATAACAATACATGTATCATGTTTTCAAAGCTAATAGCAAATAATTGAGTGATAACTCAAGTTCACGATATGGAAAATAAAACTAGTTCATGTTTTCATGATGGAAGTATTAAGGTAGTAAAGTATGTGATTCCTTTTATATGTGATCCTTTATGTATTATTCCTCGGAGATGTTTAAGTATTAGTACCCTCCCTTAGAAAATTAGCATTGCTCCAGTTAAAAAATGAAAATAAACTGATTTCAACAGTTATCGTACAATTTCAATACAGTCAATTTTTTTAAAAAGAGAAAAAGAAATGATGGAATTTCATATAAATGTGACATGTTGAATACGCCTTGAAATGGAAGTAAAATGAATCGTCATCATTTTATGCGATTAATTATTGTGTTTTGTACTTGTTTTCCTTGAATTTGTGTAGTGCCACGATATCTGATGTAGAAACATTAGGATGTTCTGCAAGTCTATCAAAATAATTTTACGGTTGGCAGCAAAGATGACATGAAAACAACGAACTATGAAGCAGCAAGATAACTATTAGGACTTTTTATTTGTCACAAATACTTACAATTTGTGGTTCTTCAGCTGCCTGGGATTTTGTCCGACAGTGCCGAGTAAAGAAGCCTATAGGAAATCATTAAACCATAATCCGAAAATGGAATAAGGTACGTCAGTATGCACCATCTTTTTTTTTTCGGGGGGGGGGGGATTAACGAACCTTCAAAATGACGAACACCACACAAAGAAAAGACAAAAAAGATAAATTACAGCGTCCAAACCAAACTACGTCCATTGCCCTTCACGTCTTCTGCTCACGTCATAAGTATATATATATATATATATATATGATAAATTTTATTATGTCTTGATTTATATGAACAGTTTCAATGCAAAAGTAAATAAACGTCTTTTGCAAAGTGGTTGTATTTATGGTAGTCATAACACAGGAAGAAGAATTAAAGTTTTCAGTGATACTGCTCTCGCTACATAACAAGATTTTTTTTTCTTACGTATAATGTTGTATATGTTATTACCGTGCATCACAAAACCAACAAAAAGTCGCACAACTTGATTTTACGTAAGGACACACACACACACGCACACACAAATGGTGCAATGCGTCAACCTAGTCAATATCGAAGTTTTATATTCTGAAGTCATGTTTTCTGAAAGAGCTATTCTTCTACATTAATTGAAAGTTTGGAATCATATAAAAAATGGAAAATTGTATTTCAGCGGTTTTTCTAAAACACCTTTTTTTTTTTAGATTATAGTGTGATGAGTACGTCTTAGAGGCCCCTTTTCATTTCTTAAAAATCCGTTACACACTCTTAATTCACTTTCAGGTCTAATAACTTTTGAAAGGATAGCACCACTGCTTTGAAAGGTAGTATTAGTCATGGACTATGTGGACAGAAGGTTATTATAGAGCATGCTCAATTTCAGTTTAATCTTATAATCTCTTGACTGTTGTTGCTATGATGGTTTGCATCCTGTTTCTTGTCCCATTCGTTGCACAACTAGCATGACTTGGTAAGATCAAGGACCTACCAAGTACCTCCTTGGTAAGATTAAAACCTTGAATAGATACTCTTTTCTCAATCCACACTTTTCCAGAGAGTGTGCTTTCTTTCCAATATGTAAACAGGTTAGGCGAGTTCATTTCAGTTGAGTTATACATCATTTTCACTGCTGTTTTAAAATCTGCCCTCACAATCCATAAAACATCCAAGTACATGTATAGCGACTTTAAGTTGGTTTTGTGGTGCAGAGTCACGCATATATACTCGGCAAAAAAGAAAAAGAAAAAGAAAAGAAAGGAAAGTAAACAATTTTTCAAGTTCATCTTTCTCATACATTATTTGGCAAATAAAAATGTTTAATTGGCGTTCAAAATAAAGGGTGAATAAATTCGTTGTTATTCAGTGGTAAAGTTGTTATTCAGGCGTATATGCTTTGTCTTATAACAATTAGAACAAAAAACAAATTCAACTCAATAAAAATGCAAATTAATTTGCAAAAATCAACCTATGATCTCTGTATAAGGTCTCCGTAACTCTCCAAAGTTGTCGTTGCTTTAAAGGAAGAAAGAAGAGAGATAAAGAAAGGCAACAAATAATGGAGATAAAGAAAGGCAACAAATAATGGAGAAAAATGAAGAATCTTTTGTCAAATTCATAGTCAAAATACATAAGGAATGAAACAATGGTGGCAAAGATGGCAGAAATTTGAAAGGTTATTCCAAATTAAGAAAATTTGAAATGATAATCATTTGGAGCTGGATTTGTCTTATGCATTCTTAAATTCCTTGACTAAAAAGTAAAATGACGAAATTCTGTTGATTTTATCACCCTTTGCGGCTAACTGCCTATGTCATTTAAAGTTTGAGTTAACGCAAATTTCTTAATTACCCTTCAGTTTCCCTACTGTTTTTATTTGAGAATATAAAGAGAAACATAGAAACTGAAACTTATTTCTGCTATTTCATTCATGTCTGATGTCATTGCTTTAAATCGGTCTTTTGTTATCATTGTCTTGAAGAGGATTTGCAAATAAATTTCAATATGTCAATTTGTGCAATTGTTACTTTTTTCTGCCTTGGAGGACAAAAAAAAAACAACAAATGTGTTCACTCATGCGTAAAGTTTTCCTGTGTATAAACCTACAAGGTTGATAGAAAATAATTTATGATGATCTTTGATATGGCAGGGTCTATATCATTATGACACAATGATTTTTATCAAATCTTCTATAAAAATATGAACTGGAGAAAGTGTTCACTTTCTTTTTTGCTGAGTGCATACTATATACATTATGTATTTACATTTATGTATACACATGTTCTGCAAGATGAACACACAGAACAATATTTAGTACTTCGCCATACACTATTCGATATACAGCCATCTGCGTCACATGCGTGTCTTGCTATACCATGTTACTGCTCTAGGGAGTCATCTTAGATTGAACTATTCATGTGTATATTTGAAAGGTAAGGTGTATTGCTGGGAGGTCTGGTATGACCCCATTATGAAGTGTCACAGAAAATACGAGACAGTTCCTCGCCATCTCGACCTATATTTGGTCAGTCCAGAAAGGCGACAAGGTGATGTCCGAAATGTCGCCTTCTTGGGTTCGAGAAGATGAGATCTCACGACTATACCTTGCTGCTTTCTCAGATCGGAGATGTCAAGTAGACGAGATTTCTCGCCTTTTCGGGACCAGATCTCACATCTTGCCTTCATGGACTCGAGAAGTCGAGATGGTGACGAATTATCTTGTGTTCTCGGCAACACATGTTTCTTCCCTGGCTAGGAGATGACAACTTCTAAGCAGGCAAAACTGTGCTTTATTTCATGTTGCTTTGTTCCAATGCGTGGACCGAGGATTTTCATCAGCGAACACCTCATGAAAGATCGGCAGATCCTGTTCAACAAAGTCCACAGCAACCGAGATGCAAATTCCACTTATTTCATTGTAGTCGGTTGTAGTCATTGCAAATGTTATATAGGTAAATTTGTCCCAGCAAACCAAACATGAAACTTTTAGAGATTGTCTCTAATTATGGACTAAAACAGTTTATATCTAAACCCACGAGAAACACATCATTTTCAGCCACAACACTCCAGGTATTGTTCTCATTAAACCACGAACTTGTACAATACAGTGATGAAGCACCACTCTTACTTAGTTACCATTATATGATAGTGGGATCGATTGGCAAAGTAAAAGCCTCTATCTCAAATCATAAGCGTGTAAATTCTCGAAATTTAAAAGAATGTGAAATTTGCGAAATTCTGTGATGAATTACGAAAAAAATAATTGGGATGTTAAAGCACGCGAAACTGATGCGGCATAATTATGATAAAATAACATCTAAATATAGAAGAATACGAGATGAATATGCCGCTTTGTCACGCAGAAGATTTAAACAGAAAACTACACCATGGGTGAATGCTTACATAAAGTCACTTATAACTGAGAGAGACAGAAGCAAGAAGAAAGTAAAATAATATCTAAAGAGCCCCCAACTTGAATGATGAAAAAAATTGAGAAATTGTGTAACTTCTTTCATGCGTAAAGCGAAGACGAAATATATTACTGAAAACATTTTTGAATAGCATAAAGATGACTCTGCCAAACTTTGGAAGTTGCCTCATGTGTTATTACCCAAGAAAAGTGTAACTACTTGGAATTGTGTTCATCTTGAAGGAAATGTGATTCGTGGAGGATATCAAATACTATGAAAAATTGTTTTGAAGATGTTCCCAAACGACTTACAGTGGCTGATTCAGAGAAAGAGATATTATGGAAGCTGTGTTCATCGATAGCATTACGTCCAACTTTTCATTTCATCCTGTTACTGAAAGTGAAATAATGAAATGTTTTGATTCAATCCCCGGAAAGCAGACAGCAGGTGCTGACAATTTGCTGACATGTTTATTAAAAGATATAGTGCCCCTAATCTTCAAACCACCCTGTCATGTCCTTAGTTTATCTTTGAATCAATGTAAAATTCTAAGTGTCTGGAAATTTGCACGTGTTTTACCAATCCATATAGGCCGTAAACAGGACGGACCCTCTGAATTATCCACCAATATCGGTCCTCCCTGTTCTGTCAAAGGTATTGGAAAAGCTGCAGCAAGTTTCCAAGTATTTTAATGATAGTAGTTTTAGTGGCCGATAATCAGGATGGTTTTCGTCCAAAAGTGTTAGAGTATTCGTGAAGCTCTTGATGAAGGCCGCATTGTTGGGCATGTTACTGTCGACTTGAAAAGAAGAAGAAGAAGAAGAAGAAGAAATGGTCGCATTCTGATACCACACAGTGTGATGATTGAAAACTGCAAAATATGGTATGCATGAACATGCAGAGCGTTGCTTGGTTCAGAGACTACTTGTCATTTAGGAACAAAACTACAGACATCAATGGAAACATGTCAGACCCACGTCATGTCTCATGCGATGTGCCTCAGGGAAGTATTCTTGGGCCACTTTTTTTCATTATCACCATGAATGACAGTGTTAAAGTGGTGCAAAATTGCACAATGTTTTTGTATGCAGACGATACTTGCCTGTGTTATTCCTTACCTAATGCGCTTGAATTGGAAAAGTGTGTCAACCACGATCTGAAGTCAATTTCAAAATGACTCAAATGTACATTATTACTTATTGAGGTTTGAGGGTGAGTGTGCTTCGATGATAATTGCTCCAATGCGGAAACATCCAAATCCAGGTCAATGATTCTCTCGTGAATCAAACTGAAACATGCAAGTGTTTTGGTGTGACCCTGTATGAAACGTTGACGGGGAACAAGCATGCAGCCCATGACCAAGGTATTGTCCTCCGCTATTTACTGTCTGAAAAGAATAAGACTATCTATCTCACAGGGTACTGCCTTGTTGTTATACAAAGGTTAAATTCAGCTGCACTTGGATTACTGCTCTATTTTTGGATGAACGCATGAAAGACTTTGCTAACAAAAATAAGTGTACTATAGAAAAAAAAAAACCATCGTGGTGTCCTACTGGTATAGATAATCGTTTCAGCAGTAAATCCCTTTACCACCAGTTGAAACAGTTGAGATCCGCTGGAAAAAAGAAGCTGCATAAACCTGTTCCTGATGTACAGGGCCTAATATACTACCGCCGTTTCTATGTGACAGAATGCATATTATCTAAGAAATTCACGCAATATCCTCAAACTGAAAAAAAGAAACACTGATGCATCTATACTGATAAAAGAATTTTCAGTGATCTTTCCTAAAATATTCGAATATTAGACAGTCTGAATTCCTTTAAAATGCTCTTGATTTAGTCGATATGCACTCATGCTACGAAGAGTTTGTTTAACCTGAAGAATATTTTGATTAGATAATTGTTGCTGTTTCTTGATGCGTTTAATAATACCTTTATTCTTTTTGTCATGTCGTGTTTTGTTTCTTTGTTGATATCTGTATCACGTCTATGTTTGAATTGATTTAGTTCGTTCTGTGTCTTTGGTTTGTTTTGTCCATGTCAACTGTTTTTGGCTCTTGGCTGAATTAGGGCTTTTAAACCCGTGACCAAATAAAACAAACATACAAACAATGCTTGCACAAATTATTACTCCTTGTTTGAACGATGACGCCGATGTTGTGGTGCATGCTAATCAAAATGTTCCTTACAAGAAATCGGGTTGGTGCACTTCACATTTCTAGGAAATTTTGCACACATTAGGTTCTTCTCTGCGCAGAGCAATTCGCACTATATTATGTTCACCGATATTCCTATGTGGGTCGGTCAAAACTTCACAATCCTTTTCGCTGCCTCGATGACACAAGTAACTTATGAGTCACTTTATGAGTCAGTACCTTTGTGCAGAAAAAAAAAATCAGCTTTTCGTCTCTTTGATACATGAAGAGCACAAAATTTATTATTTTATACTTTATTTATATACAACTTTATCATGTATCGGTTCTTCTGCATGTGGCATTGCTAGACTCACTATTGTCCTGTTGTAGATGACAAGACGACAAACCATGCCAATTTCAATCATGGCGATGATACTGATGAAAAAAAAATGGTTACCGGTACTGGGATTGCTGAGAATATTGGTCATCAGTAGTCTGTCAATACGAACTCAATATTAACCTCGTATTGGCGAATTCAGGTATTTGTGCGTTATTAAGAAATCCTGTCTGTGCATTTTTGTGTATATGTTTTTTACATCGCTCTATAAATATTTATGTTATCCAATGTTATCGGTTTCAGTGTGATTGACAGTGTTCCACAATACTTGAGTGGAAAAAAAAGGTTCGATTAGTTTTCTACATGAAGATGCTTTTCATATGTCAATTTTCACCATTTATAAGGAATACTTATCTTTAGACATTGGCAGCCATCTTAGATATCTCAATACCGTGAAGGTTGCACATCATCCGCATTCAGATTACGTACTTTTTAAAGTGGTTAAACCATTAAAAAAGGGGGTTGGTAGGAATCAAAGTAGGGCTAAAATAAGAACTTGCCACTTAGATTATATATCGCGCACACACTGATCTATGACTCTCTCAGTGGTCACTCATGCAGAAACACGATTGTTATGCAAATATGCAGTGGTGATCACAGTCTGCAAGGCTGAGTTCGGATCAATAGGCGTTTTCACATCAGCCCGATAAAGATCCAAGCTCGAGATATTTTTTTATTTCCCAAGTCAGAAAATAGCGCGCTATTTCGAAACATCGGGCTGATGTGAAAACGCCTAATGAGATCACCGTTTTAAACTCTCACTGAATCCAGATGCTGGTGATACCTTTATAAGAAGTCGGATAAATCGAGCTGCACTTTCTTTTTCTCACTTTTTGCTCCAAAGAGTGCATGGCAGCACGGTAATTTCATGCCGCCTTCGGTCACTGACTCTTATAACAGATGTTGGTTGCCACAAGGACAGTGTTGACAGGGACACTATAGAACGGTTCTGTGTACGAGATTGCCAAGCAATGTGATGTGGTCATAAGTACCCTTCATGAATTGTACGATTGGTTTATGTAGAGAATGTCCATTACCGGATCCTCGAGCTTCTCTCAGCCGGCGCTGCTCGTTGCTGTGATTTTCATGCGAACGGCTTTTCAGATGGGCGTTAAGCCCCCGTTCCACTATGCCGTTCTCGCTACGATTTGACAATTTTCTCAGGTCGGGAAGGATCGGGTAAAACCTGAGCCGATCTGGACACAGTACGATGTTAGAACGCTCTAAGTACGCTGCAGTTACGACTACCAAGTGCTTGCTACGCTCTTACTACGATGATCGGGAATTAGACATTGCGATCTATGCCGCTGCCGGTACGCTTTAGAACGATGTAGCTACGCTGTTAGTGCGATGTTGCCGATGTTATCCGATCAATGCACGCTGTATCTACGCTCTGAACGATCTATACGATCTTATCACGCTCTTTCCCCGTTCAGAGAGCTGAAAAGTGCCCGATGTGCCCCGATGTACCCCGATTCGACTGTGGGTCAGCAGTCAGTCAACTTATTAGCATGCAGAACCGAAGAAATATACTGTGGACCTCGAAGATTCATTCTTCTTTTTTTACTTTTGATTTTCAAAGTTGTTGTTGCTTCGTTATTCTCACTACTCTTTCTTCATCAGCGAGCCCGTGCTTCTGTGCCTCCAGTGCCCTGGTTATGACCCACCATTTCCCTCTCCTCTCCCCTCCCCCCCCCCCCCCCTTGTCCACCTCGGACTTACTACCTTCTTCACTACTATATCTTTCTATCCTCTCATCAATTTTTTCCTTACAAGAGAGCCGCCATGTGTTTGTTAATGTGCGTCCGTATGTGTGCATGTATGTGTGTATTACTCTGTCTGTCTTTTTTTTTTTTGCTACCACTTAGGGAAATTTGTTGTTGTTGTTTTTTGCAATTATATATTTTTCTCTATGAGGGGACTGCATTCTGATACTACAAGCTCTGCTTTTTAGCAGTCCCCTCCATTTCCAGCAATATTTTGTATGCATTTACCACAGTGACGTAACTGTTATTTGTATCTCTGTTGATGATTTGCCTGTATCTCTTTTACAATGTTATTCTGTTCATCGCATTGTGGTACTGATTTCATGACGTCTGTGTATATGAGTGTTTCTTTGTATTTTTTATTATTTGTTTGTTGGAAGACGTGAAGTGAAATAAATCAACTTGAACTTGAACTTGAAGAGCCTCCTCAACTCACGGTTCTTTTGCAGCAATGCATTGTATAAACAAAGACGTGCTGATTTTTCGAAGGATTTTTCTTGATGTCCTTGCTTTTATAGTCCGTCTTCCTCCAGTTGTAGATGATTTCATATTCTTCAAAATTCTGCTATGTCCTCTTCCTCCTCTTTCAGCATCACGTGCAGTCTCTCTTTCTTCGCCTTTTGGGTAGCTGCTTCGCTGCTTTCTTCTCTTCTTTTTCTTCATCTCTTCTTCTTCTTCGAAAATTACAGCTAAAATTGCTTCCCGTTCTTGTGCCGATGTTACTACGCTCAGAAAGACCTTGTTACGCTCTTCCCGCTGCGTTTACGTCGTCATTACGCTCTCCCCGCTGCGTTTACGCTGTCACTACGCTCTCCCCGCTTGCCGTACGATTAAAAATATGTCAATTTTGATCGGGGAGATCGGGAAGAAATTTTGAACCGGTTCAAAATTTCTTCCCGATCTGAAAAACTGCCCGCTCCAACCCCGACCTCCACACGCTGCTGCTACGATGCTTCCGATCCCCGTACGCTTTTGCCGCTCTCTCCCGATCTGCTAGATCGGGACAGATCGGGGTCCAAATCGTGATAGTGGAACGGGGGCTTTATCAAGAGCGTCGGAGTTTTCCTTCCCAGCATTCAGGCGAGTTTATGCGAGTCTGACACAAGCATCGGGGTGGTGCTGGGAGTGTATTCCGCCTTCATATCCTGTCCAGGTAACGACATTGGCCATTAAAGCACGATTAACTATTTTGAACATTAGACCATCATCGACTTCCGATCTTCAGACCGGGAAAAATTGCTAAGTACATTATTTTTGCTGTTGCTGTTGATTCGTGTCCAGAAGGGTACTGAATTAAATCTAGCTTGGTTACCAGCTTCACAAGCTTGCATGACTTTCTTTTTAGCCTAATTAGTCTAATTAAGTAATAAGCAAATGTAAAATTTGTAATATATTGCTAATATTGATACCGGAATCCTGAAATCATGGGAAATACAATTTTTAAGGGTTTTCTAAAACGAGGAATCCATTCACAACACCAATATCAAATTTCAAATGCACTTTAAGAGGAGAATTCTTCTGTAAACGCAAGGCAGGCAGAGATTAGTATGTGTGAGGATTTTAATTTTTTAACATTAGCCATTTCCGTAATATGGTAAGATTATACATTTTCACAGATAACTAGAGTATTTCAATGCTTTAAGGTACATTCTCACGCCGCATGATGCTCATTGGCGGACCGTTGCTATCCTCGCTTGGGCTCATCTTAGCCAGCTTGGTCAATGACTACGTTCAATTAACAGCTTGTCTGGCATTTTCAGGTATTGTGACAAAAAACAAAGAAACAAACAACTAAACAAAGAGTGGAGGTGCTTATCCACACGTATATATATATATATATATATATATATATATATAGTGTATACATATATATATATATATAATATTTATATATACATATATATATATATATTTATTTATTTATTGATTTATTTTATTTATTCATCTCTAATCTTTTGTCAGGGTAGCCCATTCACCAATAAATAGTGGTCTCCCATGGAGCCCTGAATAATATTGATGAACATATGTACATTAAATAGCAAAACGTATATACAGAAGATGACATATACCGTGTAGATACATACCAGCACACTGTACATTGCAAGGTAACATAAAAAAAGTACATGCCACAACAAGAGTTCACCAGAATGCCGAAATAACAATTAAAACGCTATTATACAGGAATGATAAGCTAGCCCAGAATGAATTTGGTGTGTTACTTACAAATAACAACTTTGCTCAAACAACCTCTTAAATGAATATATGGAAAAAGCTGATCTAATTGAATGATCTAGCCTGTTCCATTCAAGTACAGAGGATACGATTGGGCTGCACTTGTGACAACCAGAGCGAAATCTTGGCACACGTAGATTTCCACTGTCTATTAGCCTTGTATGATGTTCATGTACATCACTAGGCTTTACTAAGTGCACCTGAAGGTAGCTTAGTTGTATGGGATTGAAATCTGTTTGACCAAACAACAGAACAGTAATCAAATTATGGTAACACTAGACTATTATAAAGTAATTTTAGGGATTGTTGGGGCAAAAAGGCCTTCGCTCTCTTTATCATGCAGACACTTTTTTGGGTACGTTTACATACATTTTCGATTTGTTTAAACCATTTCAGTTCTTCATCTATTAAAACATCAAAGCATTTAGTGACCTGAACTCTTTTAATCAGACTACCATCTAATGAAATACTGAAATTTTCAATTTTCCCGAGATTAGCACGGGAGCCGATAATCATGACAGAAGTTTTGTCAGTATTAAGGAGGAGACGATTTTTTTTTTCATCCACCCCATTACTTTGTTTAGTGCAACAGTTATCTTTTCTTCTAAAACTGCTGCGTCAATAGCACTGACAGTGAGGGTCGTATCGTCAGCGTACATATCTAAAACCCCTTCTGAAGTACACTCGGGTAGACTGTTGACATAAATTGAAAATAAAAAGGGACCAAGAATTGACCCTTGAGGTATATATATATATATATGTATATATATATATATATATATATATATATATATATATAATATATATATTATATATATTACATATTATATAATATATATAATATATTTTATTTATTATATATTTTATATATATATATATTTATTTATTTATTTATATATATATATATATATATATATATATATATATATTTATTTATATATATATTATATATGTAGTACATGTAAATTAATGTGTATGTATACGTCTATTTTTTTTTCTCAGAATCTCAGTGTAAAACTGAACTAACAGCCAAATACGACAGGTCTGGAAGACGTAGTAAGTGACCATTTATTGCAGAAACCAAAGCTTAGGGAAATATTCTAGGCATGAGCTGTTACATAATACGTTGAATATCGAACATGAAAATAATTTCTCTTTTTCTTTGTTAAAACTATGGGACTGGTAAGGTACATCAGGCGTTAAGTCTTACTGTTTTATTATCATGAGTTGAGCAATAATTCATCTTCATTTTTAAGTATATTTAATTCTTATTGACTGTGTGAATTGTATAACTGTCTCGACCGTTGTGCTTGTGTCCATTATAATATGCCTTTTTTTTTTAATAATCTTCCAGATTAGCACTTACAGACTTGGAGCACTGATAGCCGATAAGATGCACGATTAATATAAGTTGATAAGTTATGATTAAAGAAACTAGCTGAAGTGAAGGAGGCAGCGTGGCTCACATTTCTGTACTTTACAAAGAATTCTTTTAGTTGTCTGAGACTAATGATAATCACCAGAGATAGACTGCCGAAACAAAAACAATATGTACTTTGACAATAAGTAATGGACACACAAAGACACAAAGACACACACACACACACACACACACACACACACATACACACACAGGGCCAACAATAGGGCCCGCAAGATGGACATTATGAAAATAAGGCCCATATAGGCTCGAAATTAGAAAAGAAAAATGTCCACTAGACCGAAACTGCGTGCATTGAGCCTCGTGATGTAACGTCGTTCTCCGGGACCTTTTGGCTTTATAGCATCGAACTCGTGGGCCTTGTTTTCCTATTGTCAGTGTCGAGCTAATGGGACATATTGGTTAGTGCAGTGTACAGCTCGTGAGCCTTGTTCACTTTGTTTGGCTCGTGGGCTGCTTGACTCGTGAGTTGTGTAAGTCATATGGGCTATCTGACTCATAAACTCTAAACCTTTCGCACAATTTTTTTGGGTATGTACCTTGTTCACGTAATCGTATTATTTCCACTATCATAGAATGACAATTCTATCTATGATACATAAGTATGGCCTAATTGACACTATAGCTGATGGACTGATGAAACTTTTGTATCATTATCTATATGAACTTTTCAGGAACGGGCTTTTCCTTCATGGTAATGTGCGCATTGCTGGAACTCAGCGAGCAGGCAGGCACACACTTCGGTCTCTTTTACAGCATAGGAACGATCGGCTACGCGGTAGGAATGTCCATTATTCCGCTAATTGCAGAGTTCCTGATGAACGTATACGGCTGGAGAGGCGCCATGTTGATCCTGGGCGGGCTCATGGGGAATCCCTTACGAAAAAGTCCTGTGGTACTCCTGTGGTAATTACCACAGGACGGTACCACAGGACAGTACCACAGGAAAGTACCACAGGACAGTACCACAGGACAGTACCACAGGAATTGTCCTGTGGTATTTTGGGACATACCACAGGACAGTACCACAGGAATTCCTGTGGTATTTTGGGACGTACCACAGGGCAGTACCACAGGAAAGTACCACAGGACCGGTACCACAGAACAGTACCACAGGATAGTACCACAGGAATTCCTGTGGTATTTTGGGACGCACCACAGGGCAGTACCACAGGAATTCCTGTGGTATTTTGGGACGTACCACAGGGCAGTACCACAGGACTAGTACCACAGAACAGTACCACAGGAACTGTCCTGTGGCATTTTGGGACAGTACCACAGGACAGTACCACAGGTCGATCATTACCACACAGCATTACCACAGGGCAGTACCACACAGCATTTCCATGGTACCACAGGAGAGTACCACACAGGATAGATCGAAAAAAAAAAATCTGGGAGACTTTTAGCCACATTTCAAGGAATATTTCTGATAGGTGAGTGATGGATTTTAGGACAAACATGGCCCTACTTAAGAACCTGTCCTACTCCTAACATATAACCTCAAACGAGAGTCTAATGGCCAAGTGCCAATCTAGTCCTATAATAGATCTATATAGTCATATTCTATTCCTAGGTAGCCATCGACCCTCTCAGTACATATATATATGGCCGTCTATCCGTAAAGCATTAAGGCATGGTTACTAACTCGATTATACTTTATTATCAAGATATGAAATTACACTTTCATAACAATATCTATGATATTGGGAATAACATAACATAATTAGACAATCTTTCATAAAGTTCAAAGTAAGTTCCATCATTAATACTTTGACTTTTTAAGTCATATATGTGTTTTCTAAAATCTAGAGTGCTTTTTATGAATATTCATGAGCTATGTAAAAATCTGTACCACAGGAGTACCACAGGAGTACCACAGGAGTACCACAGAAGTCCTTATGAAATTTATCATGCTTTACATCAGCACTTTCACTAAATAGGTAATACTGTAGGAGCATAGGACAGGATAAGTAATGGCAAATCAATTATAATAATTCACAGCATAACTCATCTATCAATTAATTGAGGAATATTAATATGTGCTTTTTTGTTTGTATTTTTGTTATAAATTTCAGTTGATTCTGCCTTACAATTTTCCTGTGTGGTACTCCTGTGTGGTACTGCTGTTTGATATTCTCCTGATGTGATAGTCCTCTGGTATAAAATGTTAAGAAAAAAAAAAAGAATATCCTGTAGCATTTTTCTGTGGTACTTACGAATTTAATTTGCTGTGTGGTACTTCTGTGTGGAAGAGCACCATATTATGATTTTCCTGTGGGATTTTGGACAGTTCCTGTGGTACTCACCTGTGGTATACATCGAAAATTACCACAGGAATTCCTGTCGTACTGTCCTGTGGTACGTCCCAAAATTCCACAGGACAATTCGTGTGGTACTGTCCTGTGGTACGTCCCAAAATACCACAGGACAAGTCATGTGGTACTGTCCTGTGGTACTATCCTGTGGTACTTTCCTGTGGTATTGTCCTGTGGTACTACCCTGTGGTACTGCCCTGTGGTACTGTCCTGTGGTACATCCCAAAATACCACAGGACAAGTCGTGTGGTACTGTCCTGTGGTACTATCCTGTGGTACTGTCCTGTGGTACGTCCCAAAATACCACAGGACAAGTCGTGTGGTACTGTACTGTGGTACTATCCTGTGGTACTGTCCTGTGGTACTGCCCTGTGGTACGTCCCAAAATACCACAGGACAAGTCGTGTGGTACTGTCCTGTGGTACTATCCTGTGGTACTTTCCTGTGGTACTGTCCTGTGGTACTGCCCTGTGGTATTGTCCTGTGGTACTGCCCTGTGGTACTGTCCTGTGGTACGTCCCAAAATACCACAGGACAAGTCGTGAGGTACTGTCCTGTGGTAATATCCTGTGGTACTGTCCTGTGGTACTGTCCTGTGGTATGTCCCAAAATACCACAGGACAATTCCTGTGGTACTGTCCTGTGGTATGTCCCAAAATACCACAGGACAAGTCGTGTGGTACTGTCCTGTGGTACTTTCCTGTGGTACTGCCCTGTGGTACTTTCCTGTGGTACTGCCCTGTGGTACTGTCCTGTGGTACGTCCCAAAATACCACAGGACGAGTCGTGTAGTACTGTCCTGTGGTACTATCCTGTGGTACTTTCCTGTGGTACTGTCCTGTGGTACTGCCCTGTGGTACGTCCCAAAATACCACAGGACAAGTCGTGTGGTACTGTCCTGTGGTACTTTCCTGTGGTACTGTCCTGTGGTACTGCCCTGTGGTACTGTCCTGTGGTACGTCCCAAAATACCACAGGACAAGTCGTGAGGTACTGTCCTGAGGTACTATCCTGTGGTACTGTCCTGTGGTACATCCCAAAATACCACAGGACAATTCCTGTGGTACTGTCCTGTGGCACTATCCTGTGGTACTTTCCTGTCGTACTGTCCTGTGGAACTGCCCTGTGGTACTGTCCTGTGCTACGTCCTAAAATACCACAGAACAAGTCGTGTGGTACTGTCCTGTGGTACTATCCTGTGGTACTTTCCTGTTGTACTCTCCTGTGGTACGTCCCAAAATACCACAGAACAATTCATGTGGTACTGTCCTGTGGTACTGTTGTGTGGTATACATCCCAAAATACCACAGGACAATTTGTGTGTATACTGTCTTGTGGTACTGTCCTGTGGAACTTTCCTGTGGTAATGTCCTGTGGTACTGCCCTGTGGTACATCCCAGAGTACCACACGATCCTGTGACACAGTACCACACAGTTCCTGTGTTAACATATATTTGTGTGGTACATTGTGTGGTACCAGCCAGTACCACAGGGAGTACCACATGAGCCTGTAAAACAGTACCACACAGTTCCTGTGGTAACATTTATTTGTGATGCGCTCCGTCGGAATGAGTCAAAAGTCGCAAAAAATGAAATCGTAGTTATGCCTATATGTGAATTCTACAGACTCTAAGCTTTACACTGATATGTAATACAACTCATTTCGACATCCCATTAGATCATTAAAACGAATATCAACTATGTTCATGACGTCAGTCCATTTTCTAAATAACGGAGAAAATCGTTCTCAAAGTTCAGGCTATGTTCAAGCTCACAACCAGTTTCTTTCACGGGACGAAACAATACAACAGTCCCGCTTAGCGACGGCGTTTACGCTCCATCGCACGTACTACCGTATAAGGCGATAGCTTGGGTATGTAAGATAATTAACCAATCGCAGGACAGGTCTATCATTAACAAATCTGACCAATACGGCAGCCCGAATGTAAACTTCGGCGCGTTTGTGTCCGTGCCGTTGCCGCCGCATGAATGAGTCGGTACGCGTTGCGTGTCGGCTGCGTTGTGGTTTGCCGCAAGTTTTTAACTCACAAACAATAGGAAACAGTAGAAAGAAAAAAAGGCACGCAATGCGTCTTACGAGAAGCGTCTTTTAGCGAGGGCGTTGATCGCTTCCATTCTCCTCCCATGTTGTTGTCAATGGAAACTAAAGAGGATGCGTTTAGCAACTACCAATACCTAAATATAGAGCCTGAGAACCTATTGTAAGCGGGCACGCAATGCGTCTTACGAAAAGCGTCTTTTAGCGAGGGCGTTCATCGCTTCCATTCTCCTCCCATGTTGTTGTCAATGGAAACTAAAGAGGATGCGTTTAGCAAGTACCAATACCTAAATAGAACCTGAGAACCTATTGTAGGAGGGGTTCAAAAGACAGCATCGGTAGAAAAAGTCAATGACGTTAATTAACGATAGTCGTCTTTTGAGATCGTGTTCTTTGCGTGTACTAAAAACCCTCAAATTACGCACATGGTCGTAATGTTGCAGAGCATCAAAGACTGCTTTCGCGTCTGTTCTGCTGCAGCTGTATACAGCCGTAACATTCTGAATTCCCGCCATATTAGGCGCATTTCCTTTATAGGCGTTGCGTGCACAGTAATCATCGCTTATCACGCTTGCCAATGCTGCACATATTATACGTATATCAGAAGCAAAGGTTGATGTAGGCTTGACAGCTTCACTTTGGGTTTACAATGATTGTATCATAAATATACTTCTTATTCTCAGTCACTTCTGTAATACCATAGCATATAAAAAAACATTAACTTGTAGCTTAAGCTGATTTTTTTTTTACATCACTTTTGCAGTTGGAGTTTGGAGTATAGATAATAATACTGACAAATATTCGGAATTAATGCTTAGGCCTTCTTCACTTCGTTTTATATTCACAAACCTTATTAGAAAAAATGATTGCTTGATTACTTTCGGGTAAAGGAACCACCGGAAAGGAACCGCATTTAATTTTCTTGTTAACGAACCTAAGCTAATAGCGAACCATGTTTCCTTGTGTGATTAACGAACCTTCAGAATAATCCATTGTATTAACCCCCCCCCCCCCTCCCCCAAGGATAAAAAAAAACACATTTCAATGTCATGCGTTGTCAATAGTGATAAAAGGCCCGTTTTTATTTCGTAGTGTGTCTCAGTACTCCTGTGCTTACTTTTAAGGATGTACCTCTCTTATATAGTGATTGCGATTGATGTTCAACTATTTCTTTCAGGCTTGAACAGGAAGAAGCTAAACTTCAGGCAAGGAGACGAGTTTTCTTCCATGAGATACAATCATTAAGACATACATCTATTCCCGAAAGTTGTGTGATTGCTTATGTGCTGAAGAATTGTGTCCATTACATGAATCAGGCACTATACAAAACAGTTGAAATCTACTGAAAGTCGAACTTCGTTTTTTTTTTTTTCATTTCCATTTAAAGCGGGGATAGACTAGAATTTAGTTTGTCTATACTGGCAGGAGACATTACATTTTTCCAGTACATGCTCCGCATTTGAACAGTCGCCATATTTTCGTGGTCAGAATCAGATAATGGACAAATGATATATTATGAAAATGAAAATACAAAACAACGAACACGCCATATGTACAAACATTATGAACTTCAATGAATTAAACTTACTTGTGATATTCTGCATAAAAAACAAGCACGCCGATCAAATAATTCAATAGAATTAATAGAACACACAGCGATGTCATGCATGGCAGATCAAATTAAGTTCAGTTGGTGAGAAGCTAAATGAAGTTAAAAAGTTGACTTCTTTTCGTTTCTCTTTCAATTCATGAAGACAGAATTACATTGTATATCTAATGAAGAGGATTGTCTCTGTTGCGAACGATCGCCATATATAGCACTGTTAGTCTTCTGCGCAAATCCGAATCCCTAAATACTTTAATTTTTGCTTGATAATGTAATAACCCTGCTTATAACTTTATAAAGGACTCGCAAATTCAAAGTTTCAAAACGTATACTAAAGCATTATATTGTACACTGTGTATTTTCATTAAAAAACAAACAAAAACATTTTGAATGCGTTGTGTGTTAGCATGTTAATAGCATCAATCTGCCTTTTATTTTCCGTACGTAAAGCGCACAGAAACGTAACGAAACGTTACCAAATACAGTGAAATGCATTGTACGGCGTGGCACTATCATTAGAAGTAAATCCCATTCCTTTTTATTTTATTTGCTTGAAGCAGTCGTCAAACCATTTTCGCAGCGACATCACTTAGGAATTAGAATGTATGAAGATAATCGTTACTCATTTATTCTGCGCTACTGACATAGCATTTACATTTTCCAACTTTTATTGACATGCAGTATTATGTTACTGTATGGTTACGATTACGAATGTTGGTTATGAATTCAAAAGACTGGTTTATTAATTGAACTAAAAAGGTAATAGCTGTTTTGAAAGTAGTTCGATGCAAGTTCAAAACGCAATCGAAGTCATCGTCATAGGGGGAACTGATAGCTCTAGAAAACTTGTTTAGGCTAGTAAAGATTGCCGTACGCAATCTTTGTAGAAAGTTTTGACCTAGGCCATCTTTCGAGTATTTTGAGAAATTATATAAAGAATTATTTGTTTTGATTATGTCAAGAATTAGTTTGAACTATGAGAATAAAAAGGCACGGTTACCCAAACAATGTCGTGGTTCGATTAGACATGATGGGTAAAGTGAATTCATGACTTGACTAATCCTTACTGAATTGATGATCACTTCTGTAAACCATCAGTTATGTCTTGTAGATGATACCTCTGTAATCGTAGTCAAAATTCTTTTGAGGCGATCACGTTTGATAATCAAAGTAAGAGATTACAATCGGCCATGCGGATGTATATGATTGCCATATTTACATGTCTGATTTCTGTAAACTATGTTATATTTAAATTTAAGTTCCCTTCCCTCCTTGATAAAAGTTGTGTTGGGTTTTCGCTATAGGCATTTATTAGGAAACGCTGTAAAAACGACAACAAATGCCTACTATACGGGTCTAGGAACAGTACCCCCTGAAAAACCACCCTCCGGATAACTACCACCCGGATAATTACCCCCCCAGGACAATTCCCCCCTAGGGCAACTACCCCCCGGACAACTACCCTCCAAGGGCAATTACCCTCCAGGGTAATTACCCCCTGGGACAACTACCCCCAGGACAACTACCCTCCTAGGGCAATCACCCCCAGGGCAATTCCCCCTTAGGAAATCTACCCCCTGGATAACTACCCCTCGGATAACTACCCCTGGATAACTAACCCCGCGGATAACTACCCCCTGGATAACTACCCCCCGGAAAACTACCCCCTGGATAGCTACCCCCTGGAAAACTACCCCCTGGGTAACTACCCCCAGGAGAACTACCCCCTGGGTAACTACCCCCAGGATAACTACCCCCCGGATAACTACCCCTCGGATAACTACCCCCGGATAATTACCCCCGGATTATTACCCCCCGGATAATTACCCACCCCCCCCCCCGGATAATTACCCCCCGGATAATTACCCTCCGGATAACTACCCCCCCCCCCCCCCCGATAATTACCACCAGGATAATTATCCCCAGATTAATTACCCCCTCCTCCGATAACTAGACCCCAAATAACTTCCACCCGATAACTACCCCCTCCGATAACTCCCCATGGATGATTACCCCGGATAAGTAGGCCTACAACTTCCCCTCCCCTATAACTATCAAGAGGAAAATTACCCCCAGGACAGTGCACCACGTCAATTACTCCCTGGGTAACTACCTCCCGGGTCACTGCCCCCACCCCCACCCCGACTCTTACTTTTAATAAAAAGGATATCATTACTACAGAAAACGAAGTTCTTTGTATTATTTGCCAGGAATCACGGAGATGCCATACTGAGACATCATCTTATGAAAACAACATCTTAAGGATTTACGATTTGTATCGTTTGCATTTAGGACGATTTATGTACAAGCTTAATTTCTCCCTCTGTATTCTAGTAGAGCGGTTAAGCCCTCAAAATCACGAGAATTGTGCAAAATTTGACTAAAGTATGAAACTTTCACCAGTGTTAGTACATACCATAAGATTCATTTCAAGATCGGGAGGTAAGTCTGATTTGACCTCTGATGACCTCCAGCGGTCAATGAACTTTAAATATCAGAATATTGATGTTTGGAGGCATTTGTGAATGACAGGCTTAGATCTTGGTTACGCTGCACTAAATATGCATTTGTACTACAAATCTTCTGATTCCACAGGGCATCGACAGGTTTCTACCTTTGACCTCTGATGACCTTTAGAGGTCAATGACCTTAATATACCATAATATTGATCTGTGATGTTATTAGTTAATGATAAACATGGTTAAGATGTGCAAAACAAGCATATCTGTTTTGCAATGAAACTGTCTTCATATTCCAAAGAGCAAAGACAGGTTTCTAACTCTGACCTCTGGTGACCTTTTAGAGGTCAATGACCTCAAAATATCATAATATTGATCTGTAGTGTCATTAGTTAATGATAAACACGGTTAAGATGTACAAAACAAGCATATACCTGTTTTACAAGAAATTGTCTTCATATTCCAAAAAGCACAGATAAGGCTCTACCTCTGACCTCTGGTGACCTTTAGAGGATGTACAAAACAAACACAATTGTAGCCCAGATGGCTACTAGCACGTGTTTATAATAAAGAATAAAATATAATAGAATAGAATAGAATAGGATAGAGAGTAAAGGAAAACAACACTGCAGTCCTTTTCCTAGCCCTTTTTACACTTGTGTTTCTTAACCCGGACTTTCTCTGACCCAGGACTATCGTTAGTCCCGTATCAATTGTTTCAGCTTTTTACACTGGCCAATCAGTCCCGTACTATCTCTTGTCCGGGGCTAAGGAGAAAACTGACCTTTTTACACTCGTATTTCTTAGCCCCGGACTTTCCAAACCACATTAATATTCATGATTACGCTGTGCACTGTACACGTACACGCACGCACCGGCAGCACTTGATTACCTCGTTTCTGATTGGTCAGTGGGGGTCGGACTTCGTCTCCGTTGCTTAGCCCCGGATTATTTTTTCGTTCTGTTTACACTCACTTGCTTGGCACCGCAATTGCGGTGCTAACCCTGCTATTTTGCAGGGCCAGATAGTACGGGATTATCGGTGGGGCTAGCCCACTTTGGCAAAAACGAGTGTAAACAGTGGGCTAAGGATAGTCCCGTACAAGCGGTGGGGCTAAGCCCCCCCCCCCCCCCCCTTAGCCCCACCTTTGGTACGGGACTAAGCAAAAATTTACAAGTGTAAAAAGCCCTTATGAAACCGTTTATGTTCCTTCCAGCTATTTCCTTTCTTTTGTGTGTGTGTGTCAAAACCACCTCTTCCAAGAAAAGTCTATGGTCATAGGAATTTATGAGTTTGATGTTGGCTACTTTCCCCGCTAGTGGTCAGCACTCTCCATCCCCAAAGCCCCGTGCCAAATTACGGGGAATGACGTGATGACTTGTTTTTGCCCTCTGATCCCCAAACATAAATGACCCTCTGAGTTGGAAGGTGGCCCTCCTGCCAGAATTTATCCCTCTATTTTAGCATTTATTGTTTAGTGGAGTGGGTCAAACAGGAACTCCAAAGACAAATTCAGGGATAATGACCCAGAACAACGATGACGTTGGTTGCCATAAGGACACTAATATTCATTTGGTTTATCATTTTGATATCCAAGAAACAATAAAGTCTTTACCAGTGGTTACAGAGAACAAGTGAATGAAGAAACTAAAAGACAGTGGGCGAGTTAATCAGAAATTGAGATGAATCATAGAAAATTGAGTTTTCACAGAAACGAATAGGAGGAGCAAATTGAACATTTGACCGGTAAGAAATTAATTTCCAGTGAACGCCACACCCCAATGTAAGATTGAGCCAATGGAATGCTTTAGGGAAAGGAAGTTTGTTAGTAAATTAGTTATAAAAAAACATGTCTCAGCCGAGAAATCAGTTAGAGTGGCAAGCACAGTGGGAGCGGCTTCACACTATGTAGTGAAGCAAAGGCTGCAGAGTATTTTGGAATTTTGAGGAACTTTGAGAATAGTTGGAGACCACAGAGATAAAGTCAGGAGTTCCCCTTTCTTGGTACATCATGCCCCCCCCCCACCCTCCAAGTCAACCAACTAATCTTTATCGACGCCGAATGCACCATCGACCTACGCTGTGAATGTGATGAGGATCTGACTGTCATGACTGAACCGGCGAGCAGCAGGACATTAGGAAAAACTAGGAGTCACGATAGCACAAAACTTTGGTTTACGCCAATTTGGAGTGCAATTACAAACTCCAAATAGTCAACTGGTGTCATGGGAGATGTTGAAGCGCCCTGTCAGACTGATACAAAGTGGAGAGTGATGGTGACGAAGAGAATAGGCCTACTGACAGCGTGACGGCAGACCGCTCAACGGACGGCCCATGCAGTCACACTGACGAGATCGACAATGACATGCAGACGAGGACCTCATTCGTCGACCGAGAGTAATCATTTAAGAGGAATGACTTTAATTTACGTTTGAAGATATTTCAAGAGATGTAGTAGTCTGACATGTTAAGGGGGAAATCATTCTACTCCTTGCAGTCTTGTGAACATCCGCTTGTATATTTAGCGAAAACTGTTCGAGTACGTGGACAGTGATAAGTAGGCCCCTATAAGTCACTCTGTCGAGTAAATTATATATGAACCAAATGGCTTCTTTTGAACATGTATTGTGTTGAAAAGTTCTTGGTAATTCTTTTCCAGGCAAAATGTGTACATGAAAATTCCGATGTTAAAATGCATGTGATGGGAAATGTAAACAGTATGTGCGAATACCTCTATTATGTTTCCTGCTATACTTGTTTGTTAGTGGGGAAAAGAAAAGAAAAGAGAAGTCTCGCTCTACCACGACTACATACTACAATGCCTACGGATATCTTTGTTTCACATTGTTAGTGGGGAAAAGAAAAGAAAAGAGAAGTCTCGCTTAATGAGAGATGTTCAGATCCCGCTCGACACCACAACGTCTACGGATGTCTAGGCTGAAGGTGGGTTTGAATGTCTTATAGGGCTGATAGAGCACTAACAGTAAGTGCAGATTAATTGGCACGCTAAAATGCATGTGATGGGAAATGTAAACAGTATGTGCGAATACCTCTATTATGTTTCCTGCTAAACTTGTTTGTTAGTGGGGAAAAGAAAAGAAAAGAGAAGTCTCGCTCTACCACGACTACATACTACAATGCCTACGGATATCTTTGTTTCACATTGTTAGTGGGGAAAAGAAAAGACAAGAGAAGTCTCGCTTCATGAGAGATGTTCAGATCCCGCTCGACACCACAACGTCTACGGATGTCTAGGCTGAAGGTGGGTTTGAATGTCTTATAGGGCCGATAGAGCACTAACAGTAAGTGCAGATTAATTGGCACGCTAAAATGCATGTGATGGGAAATGTAAACAGTATGTGCGAATACCTCTATTATGTTTCCTGCTAAACTTGTTTGTTAATGGGGAAACGAAAAGAAAAGAGAAGTCTCGCTCTACCACGACTACATACTACAATGCCTACGGATATCTTTGTTTCACATTGTTAGTGGGGAAAAGAAAAGACAAGAGAAGTCTCGCTTCATGAGAGATGTTCAGATCCCGCTCGACACCACAACGTCTACGGATGTCTAGGCTGAAGGTGGGTTTGAATGTCTTATAGGGCCGATAGAGCACTAACAGTAAGTGCAGATTAATTGGCACGCTAAAATGCATGTGATGGGAAATGTAAACAGTATGTGCGAATACCTCTATTATGTTTCCTGCTATTGAAAACTTGTTTGTTAGTGGGGAAAAGAAAAGAAAAGAGAAGTCTCGCTCTACCACGACTACATACTACAATGCCTACGGATATCTTTGTTTCACATTGTTAGTGGGGAAAAGAAAAGACAAGAGAAGTCTCGCTTCATGAGAGATGTTCAGATCCCACTCGACACCACAACGTCTACGGATGTCTAGGCTGAAGGTGGGTTTGAATGTCTTATAGGGCCGATAGAGCACTAACAGTAAGTGCAGATTAATTGGTACGCTATCTTTTGAAGAGAAACAATACTTTGTTTCACACAAAATGAAAAAGCAGAAAAAACAACTGATAATCATCCGTTCATGTAAAAGCAAGCAGAAGTTTTTCAAAACATTTCAAGAGGCATATTTGTGAGTTACAGTCTGTTAAACATGCCAATATACTCTGAAAAACAAATTGAAGGCCACCTTCAATAGGCCGCCTGCAATACAGCCTCGCATTTTCGGAACAGGAACTGATTCCACGTAAAATACATAAACATGTATTTTGATTTTTCCATGCATTTTTCCCATATCATTACACACAATCATTACACACGTATACTTGATATGGTGTTCAGCTCACTGTGTGCAGACTGAGCACGACCTGATAATTCAGAACCTCTGCCTGAGAAAGGAGTGTAGAATATCCCGCGATTCAAAAAGAACCTTTCTTATCAGCTCGTGCATCCTGTACTCTATGTGCAATGCACTCATCATAGAGACAAAAGCTTGCCTTCACCCAAACTGTTTAGATATTGCCATTGGAAGACTCTGATGATCGCATACAGTGGCTGTGGACCTATAAGAACGCTGGTCTGACTACAGGATGTCTATCCAGTTTAGTCGTGGAGGAGATCTGTGTGCCGATCGCGTGCTTCACTGAAGACGCAGATGCTGCCCTGTCTTAAAAGAGATCGAGGGTATAGATCTAGACCAATTTCAGCAGGTTACACTGACTCACCACTTTGCTGGCAGAGAGTCTTAACCGGATCATGCAGGTGATATTACCCGCTGCCAGCGTACCCTGATTCACACATATGATGGAAACCGGATGGCGGCATATTGGAAACAACCAATATTTGGGCATGGGGGCACAACTCTTGGCCAGGCCCAAGTGTTAAGGAGTATCGAGCATAAAGAAGACAATTAGAGTAAATAGTAGTTCCACTCCTATTTGGAATTGAGGTTCCTAAACAGGTCATTGAAAAAATGCCCAAAATTGCCTGACGTAATGACCCAAACTTAATTGGATGACAATAGCAAGTTGCAAGACACAGGGTATTATAACCTTAGTATATGTGTGATGTATATAGCTAGGTTATATGCACGCAAAAGAAAGTAGACGTTGACTCAGTGGCTGCAATTACCGGACTGACTTTATTTCAGTCTATGTACATCTTTTATACAGTGAGTTCCATGGGAACGGAAAGGGTTGTGGTCAGCAGTGGTCAGTAAGGAATGCATCCAGTCTGACCACTGGCGTCTTACAGTAGATAAGAGAAAGATGATAGATAGTGTGGCATGGAAGAACAGAGAGTTACTGTTATCAGAGAGGAGAGAAAACAGGGCTGGAAGTAGAGAGGGTGAGAGCAAGAGCGGAAATGATAATACAGTAGTCTCAACCTCAGACTTGCATAAGATCAGTTTATCACACTCCTCCCCCTTAGAATTGTTTTTGGTTTTTCCAAAAATGGTTCTCATCAATTTACACAACATTATTCAACCAAAAAGTGAAATCTTAACTTCTTTTGAATAACACTATCTTATTTGAACATTATCCCAAAACTGTCAAATGTCCAAACTTTCCATCTAATACATTATCTTATTAAATCGGTCTGTTCAACTTATGTTGCAATTTGTTATATTTCTCAAATCACCTTTCTTATATTCTGGAAGGTATAAATGTATGTGTGTACCATGTCGAATGTATCAACACACGAAAACCAAAATTATAATGTCCAATGAACTGTCCATTGAGTTCAGCTGTGAACCAACCAAGAGTTATCCTTAACTTTGAACTTAATTTCGACCTTGAATTGTCCAAAGTGTCCGGCATTTTTACAAGTGTTATTTACAACTGCCTCCTCAATGTGGTATTGGCTCCCCATAGCGTTCGGGGTATTTTCGCTGGCGGTTAGACCTGCGAAGTGCTGGTGCTTCGTCATCATGGTCTTGTTGTGCATTGTTGTTCCCCTCCCCACGTGGATGAGGAAGGAACACATCCGCGGCCACATCGTCGTTGTCATAGCGACGTCGTATGTGCTCGATGTGTCGCCTGCAGATGCGATCATCTGCCAGCCTCAGCGTATGTTGGACGCCGTCGATAGAAATGACTTCGCCTGGCATCCACTGTGGACCGCTGGCAAATTTTTCACGTACACGCGATCTCCCATACAAAAATTGCGAGCTTTAGCACGCTGATCGTGCTTCTGCTTCTGATCATGCTGCTTTCGCTGAACGCGATCCTCCATGTTTGGTTTCACACAATCAAATCGTGAACGGGGAATGCGATTGAAGAGAAGTTGCGCAGGAGGTGTACCAGTTGTTGGATGAGGTGTGATGCGGTATGCCATCAGAAATCGTGACAACTTCGTTTCGATTGTGCCGTTGGTCATGCGCTTCATTGCAGCTTTGAAGGACTGCACTGCCCTCTCTGCCAGCCCATTTGATGATGGATAAAAAGGTGCAGTGCGAACATGACGGATTCCATTCAGCTGTAGGAATTGCTGAAATTCGTCGCTTGTGAACACGCTTCCATTGTCAGTGACAATAAGCTCTGGCAGGCCATGTATCGCGAAGGTTTCGCGTAGCTTCTCAATTGTGATCGAGCTGGTTGCCTTGTAGACTGGAAAGATATCCATCCATTTCGAATGCGAATCTACCAACACAAGAAACATACGGCCCATGAATGGCCCTGCATAATCTAAGTGGATTCGCGACCATGGCTTTCGTGGCCACTCCCATGGATGAAGTGGTGCTGCTGGCGGCAACTTTCGAGATTGCTGACACTCCTTGCAATTTTTCACTTTGCTCTCCAGGTCACCATCCATCCCAGGCCACCAGAAATAACTGCGAGCGAGCGATTTCATTCGCGAGATCCCGGGATGAGCTTCATGCAGCTCCTCAGTGAGCTGATTTCTCCCTTGTGGAGGTATGACAACACGTGCTCCCCACATTATGCAGCCATCATACACACACAACTCATCCCGCCTCCTGAAATAAGGCGAAATTTCCTCATCACACTTTGACGGCCATCCACGAAGAACATATTCGCGCACTCGCGACAAAATTGGATCCTTCGCGGTCCACTGCCTGATCGATGTCGGTGTGACGGGTGTCGACTCCAGGTGTTGCATAACTAGCACGTAGTCTGCTGGTTTGGGGATGCGCATGCTCGGTGTCGTCACAGGTAGTCGGCTGAGTGCATCTGCGTTGCCATTGCTCTGTCCTGGTTTATAGACAAGCTCGTAGTCGTATGCGCTCAGCGTGAGTGCCAACCGTTGAATACGCGATGACGCCATTGTCGGGATCGCTCGTGTGGCACCAAATAGCCCCAGTAAAGGCTTATGATCCGTCGCAATCACAAATTTCCGTCCATACAGGTACTGGTGAAATTTTCGCACCCCAAAAACGATTGCGAGACCCTCTCGGTCGATTTGTGCATAGTTCTTTTCTGCTTGTGTCAGCGAGCGTGATGCATAAGCGATCGGTCTCTCACTGCCATCTGCCAGCTTGTGAGCAAGGACCACGCCCACTCCATATGGGCTTGCATCACAATTTAGGACGAGTGGTTTCTTTGCATCATAGTGGATTAACACCTTGTCTGACGTTAGCAGCGTTTTAGATGACTCGAATGCACGCTGCTGCTCGGCTCCCCAGACCTATTTGGTATTCTTTTGCAGCAATACATGCAGGGGTGCCAGGACGGTCGACAAATTTGGCATGAATTTCCCGTAATAGTTGAGAATGCCAAGATATGACTTCAACTCTGACACATTCGTCGGTGTAGGGGCCTCTTTGACCGCTGTCACCTTCTCCTCCGTCGGATGGATGCCGGTCTGCGAGATGCGATAGCCCAAGTACGTCACTTCCGGTGCGAAGAACACACATTTCTCACGTTTCAATCTCAGGCCAGCATCGTTGAGGCGATTGAGAACCTTGTCGAGGTTCTCCAGGTGCTCCTTCTCGGTAGCTCCGGTCACGAGTACGTCATCCAAGAAGGCCACAGTGTGAGGGATGTCGGCCAGCAATCCCTCAATTGTACGCTGGAATATGGCTGGAGCAGCTGATACACCAAAGGGCAGGCGTGTATACTGGAACAAGCCCTTGTGCGTGTTGATGGTCACCAGCTCACGTGATCGCCCATCCAGCTCCAGCTGCAGATAAGCGTGGCTCAAATCTAGCTTACTGAACGACGTACCGCCAGATAGCGATGTGAATAACTCCTCCACTCTTGGCAAGGGGTAAATGTCAGTCTTGGAGACGCGATTGACTGTTGTTTTGTAGTCCCCGCAAATTCGTAATGCGCCCGACTCTTTCAAAACTGGCACAATGGGGGCTGCCCATCTCGAGAATCTCACCGGTTGAATCACTCCCTCCTCTTGTAGACGGTCTAGCTCATCTTCAACACGCTTTTTCAGCGAAAACGGAACAGGCCGCACCTTACAAAACTTGGGCTGGGCATCCTCCTGAATGGCAATCTGAATTGTTTGCCCCTTCAGTTTGCCCAGTCCATCATGAAAAAGGTCGTTGTAATTTGCGAGCACACTATCGAGGGAGTTGGTCTGCTTTACCACTGCGATGGTGTTCCAATCGAGCTTCAGCCGCGCTAACCAGTTCCTCCCCAGCAAATTTGGCCCATCACCTGCAACAACTAGCAAGGGGAGTTCCAGGTCCTGGGCATTATGCCTCACATTCACATTGCATGCGCCCACTACTGGTATCTTATCCCCTGTGTAAGTTCTTAACACCACATCAGACTGTGACAGCTGGGGTTGATGTTTCCATGCACGATAAGTTGCCTCGCTCACTATCGATAGTGTAGCTCCTGTATCGATCTCCATCACAGTGTTATTTTGGGAAATCCCCAACTCGAGCAACATCGGAGCCTCCTTTTTTGGCGATGCCTTGTGCATGAAGTACTCTAGCTCCTCAGAGTTGTCCTTGCGGGATGTCGACGGTTCCGCGGTAGTCTCCGCGACAAACTTTGTGTGGACCTCCTTCCTCTGCCCGGAATTTGTCTTACTCCGGCAGACTTTCGCGAAGTGTCCACGCTTTCCACAATTATGACAAGTGGCGTCGACTGCCTTGCACTTGCCCTTCTCGTGCCCCTGTCCACAGCGGTAGCACGAGTTGCGATGTTGAGCTCCGGTTTTTCTGTGTCCTGTCTGCTGCTTGAACACTTTGTTAGTCGCACCATTTCCGCGTGGAGCCTGTGTTGATTGAAGATCATACACATTTCTTTCTGCCATCTCCACACTAGTCGCAATGTCAACGGCCTTGGCGAGATCGAGCTTCTTCTCAGCTAGAAGAATGCGTTGGATCCGATCATGTCTAATGCCGCAGACTAATCGATCGCGAATCATCTCCCCTGGAGTAGAACCATAATTGCAGTGCTCTGCCATTGACTTTAGTGCAGCTATGAATTCACTGATTGTTTCTGAGTCTTTTCGAAAACGGCTGTTGAACTTGCACCGTTCAACAATCTCACTTGGTGCTGGGGTGTAATGCTCCGTCATTACCTGGACAAGTTCAACATACTTCTTGTCCGCTGGCTTGGCTGGAGAAACAAGACTGCGGAGAAGACTGTAAGCTGCTGGCCCAATGACAGTCAGCAATGTAGCTTTCCTCTTCTCCTCTTCTTCAATCCCATTGGCTTTGAAGTACAGGTCCAATCTTTCTATGTATTGGCACCAGTCGATTCCCTCTCGGAATTCTTCTATATTTCCTACCAGACCAGCCATTTTACAGAAGTTTTATCCTCGTCGCCAGTATTATAACCTTAGTATATGTGTGATGTATATAGCTAGGTTATATGCACGCAAAAGAAAGTAGACGTTGACTCAGTGGCTGCAATTACCGGACTGACTTTATTTCAGTCTATGTACATCTTTTATACAGTGAGTTCCATGGGAACGGAAAGGGTTGTGGTCAGCAGTGGTCAGTAAGGAATGCATCCAGTCTGACCACTGGCGTCTTACAGTAGATAAGAGAAAGATGATAGATAGTGTGGCATGGAAGAACAGAGAGTTACTGTTATCAGAGAGGAGAGAAAACAGGGCTGGAAGTAGAGAGGGTGAGAGCAAGAGCGGAAATGATAATACAGTAGTCTCAACCTCAGACTTGCATAAGATCAGTTTATCACACAGGGTTGCTTCATGTGGAATGCATGTTATGCCTCACAGTATGTCGCCTTCCAAATGGTCCATGACGTCACTGTATGCTCCTGGACCATGAGTCATTCACCGGAACCATACAGCCCACGAGCTTGACACTGACCAACACAGGCCCGCCAGCTGGAAACTAGGTAGCATTGCCCATGAGCTTGACACTTAGGCAAACCAGGCCCATACGAATCCGACACATGGAGGGGGGGGGGGGGGGGGGGAGGGGGAGGTCCACAAGACCTACACTGAATAGATTAAGCTTTCTGATGTAATACATATATTAATCTCGTGGGCTTTGTTTTCCTCGAGTGTCGAGCTCGCGGACCGCACAGCTTGTGGGCCTATTATATTTGATGCCGAGCTCATTGACCTTGTTTATCTAGTGTTTAGGTCACGGGATGTATGACTCGTGGGCTGCGTAACTCATGGGCTGTACGAGTCGGGTTGTTTGACTCGTGACGTACATCGCTGATGAGGTGGGCCTGTTGTTTTCTGGTTAGCATCTGCCACCCTTTCATCCAGTTCAAGGGACTTTGCCATATGCCTGTTCACAAACTATTAAGCATCAACCCAAAATATGGTACTCCTCTCCCCACCTTCCATGTTTAAGCGTACAAATTTTGTCCAGTGCAAATTGGATAATGTTGCATATAATTTCATGCAAGCTATAGTCTGCATAACTTACCCAAACAAATATTATATTTGAGGTCACTGCCATCACTGAAGACACGTAAGCTTCATTTCTGAAATAATTGACCGCTCACATTCCTCAGACCTGTTACTATGAACCAATGCTTTAAAGTGGAATGTGCATACATACTTTGATTATAACGTCAAGGCGTGATTTGTACATGATTAAACATTTAGGATTAAACCAATGAAGCCAAACATCAATATTTGCAATCCTACACAAATTTTTAGTGATATTCTAAAAGTCTGACCTCACATTGTCCTTAGAGGTCAAAGTTGGATATACTCAGGGTAATGACCAATGTTCTGTGGAATGAGAAGACACTTCTTATACAATGGAGTATATGCTAATAGCATAATGCATGATTGCACACCAGGTAAACAGTTAACCATTGAATATACATCAAATATCAATATTTTGATATTTTGAGGTCATTGACCTGTCACAGTCCTCAGAAAGGCAGAGACGCGTAAATAATTTCCCTTGATCTGAGGAATAGGAAAAAGATTCAGTTGTAACACAAATTAATTTTTAGGACAGCGTTATGTTTATCATCAACCAATTGCACCAAATATCAACATTCTGATAATTTGAGGTCAATAATTGACCTCTGGAGGTCATTAGAGGTCAAAGGTAGAAACCTGTCAAGGATCTATGGAACATGAAGACAATTCCAATGTAACAAAAATGAGTTTTTAGTACATCATTACCATATTCAACATTAATCAATGACGCAAAATGTCATTTTCTATCAAATTTTGAGGTCATTGACCTCTGGAGGTCATCAGAGGTCAAAGGTAGAAACCTGTCAGGGTTCTATGGAACATGAAGACAATTTCACTGTAACGAAAATGAGTTTTAGTACATCATTACCATATTTAACATTAATCAATGACGCAAAATATCAATTTTTATCAAATTTTGAGGTCATTGACCTTTGGAGGTCATCAGAGGTCAATTCAGACTTGCCTCCCGATCTTAAAATGAATCTCGTAACATGTACTAACACTGGTGAAAGTTTCATGCTTTAGTCAAATTTTGCACAATTTTTCGGCTTATCTGCTCTACTATTCTGACTCTATGTTCATAAAACACGAAGCTGTCCCTTCATATCCTACCCGGTAATCCAGTAAATGTCAATGCCTTTCACCAAAACTATTTTCGCTAAATCTGTATTTTCTTTTACTGTTCCGAAATTTCGGATTTCTCTTGATAGTATAGTATAAAAGAAGTTTTAAAGGGTATGTACAGTTCTGGTCGAGGTGAGAATTTTGCTTTTAACGTTTTGCGAGATATTCAGAAAGCACTCTATGAGATGTCAAAGATCATGCAATTCTAAGGGGTATCAAAAGTTTATTTGATGAAAATCGGTTTTGAAATGGCTGAGATATCCAAAAACAAGGTGAAACAAAGAGATCCTAATAAAGGTGGGGCATGTCGCCTTTTATTATTATCACTTTTTCGGATATCAGCCATTTGAACACCAATTTTCATCAAATAAACGTTGAATCCTTTTAAAAATTACATGCTCTTTAATATTTCATGAGATGTTTCTCACTATCTCACCGAAGAATGTTCAAAACATGAATCCCCACCTCAACCAGTACTGTACAGTCCCTTTAAGTTTGAATGCCTTTACCATTGAATTAAAGACATTTTGAAGAAATGTTACACTTCAGAATGAGTTATACTTTTTGCAATATTTTTTTAGCCACAATGGTTTACAACAACTCCATGTAACACTTCTTTATTTTGAGGAGCTTATATCTCATGCCTCACGTGCCCTGGTTTTGACCCATCATCTTCCTCTTCCCTCTCGCTTTTCTCTGTCCACCGTGAAGGTAGTCTATTCCTGTCATTCATTACTCACCTTTCCTCTTTCTCTCATTACAAGGGATTTATCTCGTGTGTGTTCATGTGCAATGCACTCCCGTTAAAACGAAATGCTCAGGACCGGCAGTTTTTTGTTTTTGTTTGTTGTTGTTTTTTTTTTTTCGTTTTAACGAAATTTCATTATAACCGAACAAATATAATATGCAATGTATAAGGAAAAGAAGGAAACCACGCATAAAAAATTTTGTTTGTTGAATCCTCATACGCTGGAAAGCTATGTGAGATGGGAGAATACCTTTTTAATTTCGTTTAAATATTACATTTTAAAAAGAGCATAAAGTTGTTTGTGTTGTCACACATGTGGAGAAAATGACGGTGTAGGATTTGGTTACAGTTCGCTATTCCAAAAGTTCTTTTCTTACTATAAAAGTACGTTACTCCTTATTCCGAAGTTTTGCCATTCCCGGGATTCCGATGGTTTGTTTATCTGAAGGTTCGCATTTCTGAAGAATCATTATTCCGAAAGTTCATGATTTAGATCAAAATAATATATTGTTCATTTTCCGAAGGTTCGTTGATCTGAAAATGAAATGAGGTTCGTCATTTTGAAGGTTTATAAATCAAAAAGTGAGAAAGGTTCACTATTCAGAAAGTCCTTTGTTCCGAAGGCTTTCTCATCCGAAAATGAAATAAGGTTCGTTATTCCGAAGAAATTTTGTTAATGAAAAAAAAAATGAGAAAGGTTAGTTATTTCGAAGATTTATTTATCTTAAGACGATTATAAGGATTGCAGTTCTTAAGTTTTGTTAGTGTACTCTCCTTTTTTCACCATGCATTAACGATATTTTTGTAATGTTCCGATTAACGAACGTTTTGAATTCCTATCATGTTCGGACTAACGAACCGTATAAGAATGAGAATAACGACCATATTTTATTATCGGATTAACGAACCTTTGTTATGGAATAACGCCAAAATTTGCTTAATATTTCATTTCCGAACTATTACGGGCATTTAGTTGTATCAGAATCTGTGTTTTGTATCAAAGGACTTCGGAACAATGAAACTAACCTTATCTGAATTCAGATTATTGTATTACAATAATGCAAGTTCCCCTCGGAAACTGTGCGTGATACACGGAGTGAACATTCAATGATGCGTTCGCTCATGCAGAGACGCTTTAAAAATGCTTGTTCCGCTACGCATTTTCGAATGCGATCCGCATTTCGTTAAAACGGAGCACATTTCCTTTATTTTTCTTTGTCAGTGGTGCTCAGAAAATACTTCGTGATAACGAAAATTTTGTTATAACCGTCTTCGTTATAAGGGAATTGTGTACCATAGACTTTAATGGCGATAATTTGGGGACCAGAAATTTTTGCTTCGTTATAACGAAATTTCGTTATAACCGTGTTCGTTGTAATGGGAGTGCACTGTATCTTTATTTGTGTTCTTCGTCTCTGTCTTAATTTTCTCTCTTTGCATTGTTTCATCAATTTTGTAACTATTTTACTGTTATACCGTTAACGCTCATTTCAGAATTGCCCTACTGCATCATTGGGCATTAACAACTAGTATATCAAGAATGTGGGAAGAGATTGTCACCTCCTTGGTATGATCACCGCAGAGCATTACCTCCCTTGACAATTAATCCTTATTAAAATTAGGCTCCAAACAGTCACCCCTCTTACAATAACTCTCCCCCAGAAAATTACGTTTCTTATTGTTATTTTCGAACAACGTTTGCTATTTGAATTGAAAAAAACCCAACATTTTTTCACTACATATCGTCTGGTTTTGGTCGAGACCTAACTTCAGGTTTTAAATATCTTTTGGGTGAGAAAATTAGAAATCCCTTACGAAATATTAAAGAGCATGTTATTCCAAGAAGGATTCAAGTTTTTGTGAAAAAAAAAATACTCTTGAAATGGCCGGGATAAAACAGAGCAGCCATATAATGTAAAAAGGATTCTGTCAACTACAACTCTCTATAGATCTATTAAAAAAGAGGGTGCAGGACAAAAGACTTCGTTAACAACTAGGGGTGTTTTGTAAAAAAAAAAAAGAAATACCGTTAAACTCGTAATATTTTACTCTTTCTAATCAGACTAACTTATATATGAACTGGATTTCCCCTTAAAGTGTCGAGAACATTTAACTTGAAAACTAGCACAATTCTACTTGTATGTAAAACAAGCTGTAATCTTACTCTTATGACAGATTAGGGCACCGTTTGATAAAAGTTGCCAGTTATGACATCTTGTTAGTCTCCAATAATTTCAATAAAACCATGGGTTCTGCTTGATTGATAAGCTCGAGTCACCGACTTGTTACCATGGACCTGCTTTGATCGACCTACAACGATTGGTAATTGTGTGGAACTGACAGCTTGTCAGGACTGACTTCATAAAACCGTGCCCGGATCCTATCAGAAATTATGGCTTTATGTCGAAGGGTCCCTCGCTAATGTTAAGGAAATATGAATTGCAGTGAAATCAACTCTCCTTTTCTTATGTTTATCTTCTAATGTGTTATAACGGTAGAAAATGACAAGCCAAAAGAGTAAATGATGACAGTGTAAGAGAAAGGTGCATCTTCTGATATGGTGTTATGAACTTATGGAAAAATTACAAAGGGTGGTACTTCTTTCGGGGGGCGGGGAGGGCGGGTTGTCCAGTAGGTATCAGGAGAGGGCGGGGGTGGGGGTCGGGGTATGGTTATGGGGGGGGGGGGTAGTAATCCGGGTGGTAGTTCTCCGGGGGGTAGTTCTCCGGGGGGTAGTTATCCGGGTGGTAGTTATCCTGGGGGTAGTTATCCGGGGGGTAGTTACCCAGGGGGTAGTTCTCCGGGGGTAGTTATCCAGGGGGTAGTTATCCGGGTGGTAGTTATCTGGGGGGTAGCTATCCGGGGGGTAGTCATCCAGGGGGTAGTTACCCAGGGGGTAGTTATCCGGGGGGTAGATGACCTAAGGGTAATTGCCCTTGGGGGTAGTTGCCCTAGGAGGGTAGATGACCGGGTGGTAGTTGTCCTAGGGGGTAATGGCCCTGGAGGGTGATTGCCCTAGGAGGGTAGTTGTCCGGGGGGTTGTTGCCCTAAGGGGGAATAGACCTGGGGGTAATTATCCGGGTGGTAATTATCAGGAGGGTAGTTGCCCAGGGGGTAAGTGCCCGGATACGCTACTATACATCAAGAGATGATACATACATGAAACACAAAAATTTGTATACGTTCTGATATAATGCAACTGCTGGTTTGTTAGTTAGTTAGTTTGTTTGTTTGTCTGTTTTGAATTACCATGGTCTTTGTTGGGGGAAAGATGAAGAAAAGTAGTAGACGGTGTATCACTCTCAAATCCGGATGATTGCGATAAGTGTGTATCCCTGCCCTTTCTATACAGGTAAACGATTTAAGCTTGGTATGCTATTATAAAAGCCTGCATGTGTCACGCAGAAGAACTGATTCCGCGATCACTTTTAACCTTTCATAAAATTCACGTTTTAAGATAGTAACGACAGCTTGTAGGAGATAGAGTAAGTTAGCGTCCCTGACTGTGGTTCTGAAGACAAAAGGGGACTGAAAAATTCTTTTGCAAATTAGCAGACATAATGCCGATCCTCCAACACTGTTACTCCATTCCGTCACTGATTCTGCTATCAATGGCGACGAAAGAATACTGGTTGCGTGATTATCCACCCCTTGATAGCAGGAAGTTTACCTTTCATTGTTTAAGGCTTCGTTGATGCGGGGTTTATTCGGATACAAGGCGTGAACAGTGTCGTCCGAGTTCTTTCATTCGAAATTCCTCAGAATACGCAATTCAATGGGCAATTAGCGCTGCTACTTCGCAAAGCTGTTAGCCAAATTCTTTGCAGACTTGACCTCTCACATGTCAGCTACACGCAATACACGACAAACAGCTATCATTACACACATTCTGATCAAAAAACAAAACAAAATGAAAAAACACACTTTTGAGTAGCGACACAGCTTTCTGTCCCTTTCTCAATTAGGTCCTACTTCTAAAAAATACAGATGACAAGAGTCAGAATATCCTCAAAAGGGAACACGACCTATTTGGGCATTAATAATGTTTGTCTTCCGATTTCTCTCCATGCCGTCACGGCCCAAACCATCATAAGAAATAGGGCAATAACTTTTATTAACCAGGGAAATAATAGGACGCATTACATACATTTGGCGAATTATCACACGAATTGTCGACTTTATAAAAACGATAATACATTTAATTGACAACTTAGGCCATACTATATCTCCAGAGATGAACTTTAAACAGCAAGTCACATACCAGGGAAAGAAAGTTATGATTATTTGAATGAATTCATTAATGAGGCCAATTAAAAACCGTTGTAAAAGTACACACTCGCATAAAGAGGTTTCAAGTTCGATATATGATCATTGTATTGGCTCATAGATAAAGTATCATAAATTTTGCGTGATCGTTCGATGGAATTATTTTTTTCAGCGCGATTTGTGCGTCACATCAATCACCACTTCATGAAATGGAGGGCATGTATAAAACGAAACTCGCTGGTCATGCAATCGATAGCCTTGGTCAGCTCACTATTATTGCGTAATATTCTAAAGCCCTCGCCGCTTGGCCGCCGACGCCGCCGCGCGCATCATGCTTTGTTTTGTCTTCAATGGGGTCAAGAGCAATGCCTCATTAGCATACACCCTAGCAACGGAGGCGGAGTCTCGATCGGGCAAGAACAATAGGTGCGAAACGCAACGCAAAGGCGAGCGTTCGAAAAAATGTAACCGAAAAAAATTGTCTCAGAAAAACTGTGATTTGGGACACTTGTACTCATTCTTACACGCTGAAATTTTCTGTACAAACAGATAAAACATCAAGCAATCAAAATCCGTAATAAAAAAATTTCGACCAGAGCAGTGCTTCCCCTTCATTTTCCGCTCATTACGGGAAAACTCCCCGTGCGACTTATGACTCATTTCGTCGGAGCGCCACACATTTATGTGGTACATTGTGTGGTACTGACAAGTACTACAGGGAGTACCCTACAAGCCTGTGGTACAGTACCACACAGTTCCTGTGGTAACATTACAAGTGTGTGGTACATTGTGTGGTACCGACAAGTACCACAGGGAGTACCACAGGACTTTTTTGTTAGGGATATCATGCCGATAACCGCGGCTATTCGTCCTGAGGCGTCCGCATCCTCTCGGAATGAGGCAGCGAATAAGCAGCACGGAACGAGCGTGGAGACGAATCCTTTGTGAGGCGATGTTTCGGAACGCGACGGACAGAACAAGAGAAAATTTCCGATTGTTCGAAAAGACGATGTCTTGAGCAAATTAAACCGAAGAAAATGCTCCTTTAGAGATTCTGTAAGGCAAAATCAACAAACAGCAGGAAAAGCTGAAGTTCTGGATTATCATTCTGATGATATATTCGACGAAAGCCCAGGAAAGGTGTCAGACCTTCAACCCTCTTGGTTTAACTTTGCGAATAAGCTTCCGTCGAGAAACAGCTTTTCCCAATACGCTGAAAACACTGTTAGAATGGTTGCAAACGCCCTAAGAAATTCTGAATTTTACCAGAATCCATCGATAACGATATATCTAGGGGCCATAGCCGCATTTGGCATGACTTATGGCGCGTGGCATGCTTTCCTTTTACCTCGTGCCATTGAAAGTGGAATGGCAATTTATCTTGCAATCCTGGTCACCGATTGTGCTGCTATTGCAAACATTACGGGTCGAATTGTCATCGCAGTCCTAACGGAGAAATTTTCCAAACTTCATGAAATCCACCTGTCATTTACCATGTTGAACGCTCTCACAGTACTTTGTGACGTCCTCATCTTTAGGTCGGCTGCTATTTACGTAACATCCGTATTGTCTTCCTTCACCATTGCTGGTCGCGGAGTGATGACGGCCATTATAACCCGTCGTCTGGTATCATCTGGTAATCGCTGCGTCGCTTTGGGATTAGGGGAGTTTCAATACGGAGAAGGGGCGTTCGCTGGTACCTACGTTGCAGGTAAAGATACATCAATTTTCCCTATCGCCTATTCTATCTATATTGTTGATTTTGCAGTAACTCTTCAAACATAGTTCTTTTACTGACTGCTTGCTACGTCCTGGTGATTGTTACAATTGAAAACGTATTTTGCCTGCTCGGGGTCATTTTCGGGCTCGCACAACAGTCATGAAAAAAAAAAACTTTCATCGAATGCTTTCAATGTACATAACTGTATTCATTTCAAAAAACTTTGCAGAGATAATGTTCCTTTGAGTTCGAAAAGTTGTTGCCGTTTCATTCAGAGTCAATATTCTGTTTAAACTGACCCTTCCGTTGCATTCAATTACTCATACTATAATTGCACTATGTTAACTGAAATATCACTGCTTTATTGATATCTGGCAGCTCGAGATTTTTTTATTTTGGGGGCTGAGGGTAATCGGAATGGTTTCATAGATTAGAAATAAAGATTAAAATGATTTATGTTTGGGAGTAAAGTACTTGACGGGTCTTTGAAGTTCTCCATTCTTTATATACTACGTTTTAAAAAAAGCATTCATAATTTCGCCAATCAGAATACCATATTCGTTTCTCATTTCCAAAGTGATTCTTGTTTGTTTGGCCTACAAAGCTTAATATGATCATACAGAACTCATAATTGCATTGTACGTCATATTATGTAACATACAGAGCTAATTGATTGTGTTTTATTTGATTTTTTATGGGGGTATTAATATAACTGAATACAATTCGTTTGGTATTCTGAAAGAATGAAGTGAAATGTAACATCTGAACCGTTTTGGTATGACCGCTGGAAGGGACCTAAAGCCGATCAGAATCGTGTAGTTCTGAGACAGCTTCACTCACTTGTTTCGTGAACTGCCCGTTTCAATCTTGCAGATGACAGTCAAATTTCACATAACCTTACCAACTGAGAGCTCCCTTATTACCAGCTCTCAAATTTCAAGTTTCAAGTTTATACATCTTATGTACAAGATAATATATTTCAATTAGGCCTAGATGTGTCAGTTAACATGAGGATAACAAACATTACTTAAAAGTAGAATGCAGTGGTTCAGCAGGAAAAAGAAGAGGACAGAAGAGGACAGAAGAGGACCTATAGGGAAAAAAATCTTGTAAAATCAAACAGTATCTAACAACTGATTAGACACTTCTAAAACAGCTACATGTATGTAGCATACTTATAAAAAGCAAGGGGTATATAGAAAATAACTACGTAAGTTGCAAAATGGACAAAAAAACAGGAACAATCACAAAGATCAGAAATAAAACAGAAAGAGAGGAAACAAGGAACGAATGTACGTAAATGGAATGATTCACAAAAACAACAACAACAACGGTGAGAGATAAGTCGGCTACAAGTGTGGAGGGAGACAGAAAGAAAGTATTCAGTTCTTTGAAAGGAAATTATACGTCAACACGTTAAGGAACAGTCTGGAATACAATATTTAATAATTGCAACACAGCAATTTAGAGCGCAAGTTTAAGAGTCAGCCAAACTCAGTTTACCTTTGAGGACAAATATACTGACAGGACAAATAATGAATACAAAGAATTTGAGAAGCTTGGTTTTAGTACAAACAAATTTTTGGAAGTAAATGCTGTCCTTGCACGAGGTATATAACTGTAGAGACTTGTCTCGCTGCATAAATATGAATTTGATTGTTTCTCGAAAATGATTTGGCCAAATTTAACAAGAAGTATCAACATTTTACTCATATTAGCTGACTGTGGTGTATTGACATCATGCCTATATACAAAAGGGCAGACGACGTTGATAGCTTTGTCGCTTTCCCCCCAATTTTACTTCCTAATTTACCATCTTGTCTTTCATACTGTACAGGATTTGCAGCCGATAGGTTCGGTGGTTTCAACTCGTCCTATGTGATGGTCGTTGGTTTCGAGGTCTTGATCCTGTTTCTGGTGCAATTCTCACGATGTAAATTACAAAACAAGTGATATTCAAAAAATAACAATAAATGCCCTCTAAGTGAAAGAAGAAATTGATTTGAGGCTCGTTGTGTTGTTGTTTTGTCGTATTGATCACGTCGTTTTCGTATCGTAACGTAACACGTCGGCAGAATTAGACGTAATTTGAAATTCAATGAACGCACAAACACGGCAATATGAATGACATCACATATGTCGCAGCAGAGTTGACACATACTTTGTTCATGTACCACCTATCAAGGCCACTACGTCATAGCTGAAGTAAATGATACGCACATTTCTTAAAGGATGTGTTTGCATATCTCACGTGAAAACTTAGCGTTTACACATTCCATGTCAAAATTGAACGTTTACACATTTTCACGGCGTCGCGTTTACACAACATACTGTAATTCAGTGCACGTTTCTGGCAGATCCAGGCAGGGGTGCACCAGGGCGCCACCCCCTCTATTTTTTGGTTTAAACAAAAGAAATAAGAAGAAAATAGAGTGGAACGCGTGCACCCTCCCCCTCCCCCTTTAATTTTGTAAAGGCTCCCCCTCTTTACGGAATTCCTGGATCCGCCCCTGCAATGAATGCACTTTCAGAGATGGTAAGACGTTTACACAGTTATATACCGTTGTTTGCGCATTTTCCTTGTCTTCGCACACTTCTCAAATGTCAGCCCCCTCAACCATCCAAGAAGAAACAGAATATTGTCATGTAAATGAATGGCTTTTTAATAGCCATCTGCGAGTTCGTTGATCCTCTGTCAGTAAATTGCCCAACTCGCAGTGCTACGCACCCATGCATGTGTTTGTTTATTGTCGGGCATGTCGATCAATGTAACAGGGAGGTGCGTTACCTCTCTGCACATTTCATTTATTATTGTTTGGGTTGTAAACATTATATGTATACGCCCTACGTTGGTTCAAATAGTCCGTGTGAACATTGACCCGAGGGTTGTTTCCTTCGATCATGGGTCTGCCACATGGTATTTATGTCGCAGTGTTAGTATTGATGCACAGTACCAGAAGGATACTGTGTACGTCGTTGAAGAAAATGAACGTAGCACGGTGCGAAGTCATATGAGGCCCCTTTAAACTTGACTAGCACAACTGGCTCACAAAACAGAATGCCTTCCTGCGCGACCGTTATCCGCTGTCAGCTCGTGCTCCTCATCGCTGTGATGTTTACCACGCTTTTCAGATGGGTGTTATCAAGAGCGTCGGAGTTTTCCTCCCCAGCATGGGGAGGAACGGGGGTAAGGTTCTGTCACCAAAAGAAACCCAATGAATGCCACATGACATCATTGTGGTAAAGCAACCAGGGCCCAATACTGGATTTATACTGTATTCCTATAGAAGTACAAATAATTTTGACAGTGCCGCTATAATTCTCACAATTGAATTCTGCGTGTACAATGTACAAGCTATGTACAAGCACACGATCACACACACATACGCACATACATGTATAACATATAAATGTATATATAGGTATATATATATATATATATATATGTGTGTGTGTGTGTGTGTGTGTGTGTGTGTGCAGTGTGTGTAAATGTATATCACGTTCGCGTTGTAACTTACCTCATGGCTACAACGTCAAATTGAAAAGATATTTAGAATGCTGCCATATGAGGCAATTAAATGATTTTATTCGATACATTTTCTTGTAAAGGGAAAGTTAAGCTGAGTCGTCACAGACTACAATAACTCAGTAGATTAATATACAAACTTAAGATTTCAAGCTTATTTCAAGCCCTTTGGGTCCTTGTTTTCATTATCAACTTGACTTGTCTGTTGTAAATTGTTGCAACTTTTCCCGTTGATCTTTCCGAAACAACAATTAAGTAAAGTCGGCAATGACTACAGTAACTGAGTAAATGAATATACAAACTTAAGATAGAAAGTTCTATTTCAAGCTCTTTAGGTCCATATTTTCATCATAAACTTGACAAATCTTTTGCAAATTGTTGTCATGATCGCTGATCTTTCCGGAATAGCAATTACGTAGTAACACTGGATCTGTCAGTGAACAGCTACTACTATGTCGCATTATCGGTGACAAACATTTTTCAGTCCCTTTGGAGCACACAAACCTGTCGCTATAACATATTTCATATTCCCAGCACCTGTCGTGGGGTATTTCTACAGCCGAGTTTCGCCACTCTTAGACCAGGCGTCCACTAGGGCGCGGACAAGATGCGGACAAGCCCCGGAATGCAAATTTGGTATTCCGCACTCCTTCGGGAACCTGTCCGCACGTTCCTGAACGTGTCCGCTGACTGTCCTAAACATGTCCGGGCGTTTCCGCGCCTTCGGGAGAGAGAAAAATTTCCGCGTCCAAATTTTGATCGAGACCAAAATTTGGACGCGGAAATGAACTTCCTGACACCTTCGGCGACTTGTCCTGACGATGTCCTGACGATGTCCCGCCTGTCCGGAAACCTTCCGCTCCTTCCGCACACGCTCCGGAAAGAATCCCGCGGTGTGGGGAAGCTTCCCGAATGAAAGCGGAAGACACCAGGAATGGTTTAGGACAGCGCGGAGCCGATGCGGATCTAAATATGCAAGTGTCCGGAACCGATGCGGAAATTTTGTGATCCAGACACGAAAATGTCGACACTTTCCGCGAGCGTCATGCCAATGAAACGCAAAATAAGCAAGAAGGGAGGCGAGGCCCCCATGCAAATATCCCCATCACAGGCACGCCTTTCGTCTAGTGATGAAGAACAGGTAAATCTAAGGAATTTCCGGTCCCACAAGGCAAAGAAGAAGGTAGTAGAGACTGTGCAACCAGAAAGAAGTGAAATCAGCCCAATAACTTCCTAGTAAGTTTGTTTTGATTTGATCTTTTCAGAAATTATTTTTCATCTGAGTGACTTTCCTGGTTCCTATTGCTTACTATAGTACATTTTCCTTTATGTTGTTTCCGTATTTTATTTGCAAACAAACTAGGTTGTCTCATGTGACAGCCCAGCTGAAAAATCACAAAAGTAGGTGGAAGTACACTCAGAAAAAAAGCATAGAATTTTTGGCTAAATGTTAATGTATTATATAAACATGAACAAGTTGTTATTCATACGTAAATGCTTTCTAATGATACAACATATTAGAACAAAAGACAAATTCATCACACTACAAAGCATGAATTCAATTGCAAAGATATACCTGTGGCCTCATTACAATGTAATATCTTTGAAGCCCAAAATAACAATGAAAGGTAAAGATGATGGAGGAAAATAAAGAATTTTCTGTCACTTCAAAACTCAAGTGAAATGAAAGAAAAAGCAATAAATCATGAACTCGAAATAGTGTTAAATTTCTGTCTTTCTTTTGCTTTGTTTTTTGCTGAGTGTATATATTTAAGTACACATTAAGCATCACAAATCATTTCAGAAATATTCTGTACCTGAATGATTTTCGTAGTTGTTATTACCTAATATTTTTTTTCTTCTTTTTGTTTTAGTTGCAAACAAACTCGATGGTCCAATTTGACAGCCCAGCTGAACCCCCCCCCAAAAAAAAGTAAATTAAAGTAGGTTACAATTATTTCCCCATTTTTACACTTCATTGGCAATAGGCTAGTAAGCTCTTAGCATGAAAAAAAAATATTCGGACTTGAAACTGTTCAAAAGTGATCAAAATAAGAGAGGGTTAGAGATGCACAAGGGTAAAAATCAGAGAACGAAAAACAAATTTAATGATTAGGATCATTTTGGCATGCTCTACAGAAGTATCAGACAAAACTTGTATATACTTCACGATGGATAAAGCACATGTCTAAAAAAAAGGGAATAAAGAATATATATATATATATATATATATATATATATATATATATAGTAACATAAGTAACAGTTAGTAATATAAGTAACAAAATTGCAACAAAGTTCATGCTGTATTCACCATGGGTTTATTTCTTGTGAAGAAAACCGTTGGTGAATACAGCATGAACTTTACAAAGTTCATGCTGTATTCACCAACGGTTTATTTCTTGTGAAGAAATAAATCGTTGGTGAATACAGCATGAACTTTGTTGCAGTTTTGTTACTTATCTTTTTATCTTGCCCACACGTGGACTACCTTATCAACATGATTATGTATACACATATATATATGTATATACATTTACATTTTTATGTATATTATATATATATATATATATATATATATATATATATATGGTTCAAAAAGTTTGAGAATATCATCCATGTGACTGTAGGCAGAGAAAAAATTGTTCTCCCAGATGAGACAAATCAAAAATAAAAAAAATGAGTCGTCAGCCGACATGCAGACAATCCTATTCTTCGACTTTTGGTGGTCACATTTATCAAATGATATTGACCAATCATATTAATATAATATCAGCCGCTACTGCGGAAGCAAAACAAGGAGCTTCAATGACGGCTAGCAGTCAAATGAGGAAAAGTCAAAGTCAGCGCCAAATTTATACCTTTCCATTTTCCTGGTATTGTCCGCAGTTTGTCCGCATGCCTAACTTTTGTTGTCCGGAAGGCATCCTGATTGTCCGCGTTCATTCCTGGTGTGCTCCTAGATGTTTCCGCGCTGCCCGGCTACGATTAGCATATTCCGAAGTATTTCGCGCTCTTCCGGAGTGATTCCTAGGAATGTCCGCAGTCAGTCCGCGGACAGTCCGCGGACAGTCCGCGGACAGTCCTAGGAATGTCCCAGGACAACTTGATTCACAAAGTTATTCCGCGCTTGTCGCGGACAGAATGCCGAAATAACAAAATTTGCTTCCGCAACCCTTCCGGGGCTTGTCCGCGCCCAAGTGGACGTCCGCCCTTAAGCGGCATGATGCTCATTGGCGGACCTTCTCTATCATCACTCGGGTTCATCTTGGCTAGCTTGGCGGCCAACTACGTTCAATTTGCAGCTTTCCTGGCGCTCACGGGTAAGAAATGAGAATGACTAACAAGAGATTATGACTGTCAAATATATACCACGACATCTTTTCCTGTTCATGTTTTTCACAATCTCATTGAAAAGCTGAACTTACAGGAAAACGTTATTGGAGGAACGAATGCAACAGGTCTGGAAATCTGAGCTACTGACCGCGTAACGCGGTGCATGAAAGATGAGGGAAATACCCCAGTCATTAACTGGATATGATACACTAATTTTGTAATTAGCGAAAAAGCATAAACTATCACTTGAAATTAACTTACTAACTTTTATCTTACTTTTCGATATAATTTCCTTTCCATTTACTTTCCACGATAATTGAAGAGTATGGTATCAAAAGTTGCGTTTACAATGTGTCCTCTGTGTACGACGTAGAGTAGAGCGTAAAGAACTCTAGCATTAAAGGCTGATGAGATTGAATTAAAAAAAAAAGTTTCTACTTAATAAAGGGTAAGGTCACCTTCATATACATGTGAATTGGGTGAATGCAGCTAAATGAGTAGAACACATCAGCGAAAGTTTAGGGAAAATCGGACAATCCTTTCACAAGTTATGCATTCTTAAAGCATCGTCGCACTTACTGCTGGATGAGAAGACTACTACAATGTATGATGTCATATGCGTACAACGATATGAGGAAAACATAAAGAGAATATTACAAAATGTCAATTTTTGAACAAAAAAGTATCCATTTCCTTGACTTAATTGTCACTGACGTGAGTTGCGGGTAATATTATACCGCCTGCCTTCTGAAAGAGGCAAGTCAAGCGTTTTTTTATTATGCAAGAAAAGTGAAAATATTTTGAATCTTCTTTATGTTTTCTTAGACTATCGTTGTACACATGTGACATCACAAGCCATAGTAGTCTTCTCATCCAGCAGTGACTGAGCGGAAAGTTCAAAAATTCATAAGTTTTGAAGGGGTTGTCCAATTTTCCTCAAACTCTCACTGATGTGTTCTACTAAGATTGCTGCATTCACTCAATCCACATGTCTATGAAGTTGGACTTGTCCCTTACGATCTTAAGCAATTGTGAAAGCAAGTGCACATCATGACTAAGAGTTCTCTACTGTGAAAAGAATGTTGTCATTCGGTCTGAGAACTTTGATAATCGCCTGAAGCCTATCACAACCAAAACAAAAATTGCGCGACAATAAGAATGACAAATAAATCCCAAGATATTAGAAAATTGTGGTCAAAAGAAATACAGTGCAGTGTATTAGAGTGGATTTTGAGTCCAACGGATTGGTCTCTTTTAGTACTCTAAATCTCTGTAATTTTGTGGCCCTTTTTTTATGCCTCTGCCACGAAGTGGTGCATGTTTTCGGGTTGTCCGTCCGTCCTTCCGTTCGTCCATCCGTCCTTCCGTCCGTCCGTAATGAATTTTGTGGACAAGGTAACTATCAAAACCTGTTGAGGTATCCTAATGAAACTTGGCATGTATGTGTATTGGGGACTGAAATTGTGCCTATCAACTTTTGGGTGCACATGTTCAAGGTCAAAGGTCCAAAGTTTAAGGTCTATTACATAAAATGTCACTATTTCCACCATATCTATGAAATGCCTGAATATATTTTCTTGAAACTTAGTGTGTACATGTTTTACTCAATTAAGAGTCTCTGGTGAAAATTAGGGTCGTAAGGTCAAAGGTCAAAGGTCAAAAGGTCAAGTGAAAATATCAAAACTTCATTTTTTTCTCTGTACCTTGGAAATTGTTCAAGGTATCTTCATGGAACATAGCATATACATGTACTGACTGGCAGTGATTATCTAGAGAATGTAGGGTTCATGGGCTCAAAGGTCAGGGGTCAAAGGTCAAGTGCAACACTTCAAAATGTTACTATTTCCTTCATGTTTATGCAATGCCAGCAGGATTAATTTGTTTTTACACTTGGTGCATGTGTAAGGGGGGTGTTAGAGTATGTGTGTACTGTAGAATAAAGTCACTTGTCAGGATGGCTTATTCTCACCCCGAATACATAATTTCATTCAAATGGATATATCACAGAGAAACATTTAACAAACCAAATATGTGGGCGTCAAAGCAGTGACAAAGACAATGTGGTACACATTGGATTACATTAATCACCTTGTTGGTGTTGAGATTTATTCAAGGTCACGCATCAGAGCAATCAGTTTGATCTCTTTGAACCATGCAAAATAAAAAGAGTTATTATACATATACAAATGACAAAGATAAGAATGTACTCACATATAAGTCCACTCTGATATTCAATGAAGGGGATTGGGTCATGCACTACCATTCAATTTTCGCGCAAAATGCTCACAAATACAGTCCTCGCGGTCGAATTAACATGCTAACTGATGGCGAATCTCGTTGGAGCGCCCAGTCCATGAAGTGAAGAGGGTCCACGAACGATGACCAGAAGACATCTCTGCGTTGAGTTGACTCACAGTTGGGGGGGGGGGGGGGGTCCCTGTCCAAATGAAGGTAACTTCGGGCTTGCTGCAAATTCTTGAAACTGTATGTCTGGTCCACAAAGCACTAAGTAGTCGTTTGACTTCTCCTTAGACTGACCAACATAACTGATCGTTTCGAATGTACAGCAAAGCGTCCATAAAATATCATTCAAAACATCTTATCAACTTTGAACTGTCGAACACTGGACATGACTTGGTGATGTCAGGACGGAACTTCGTGTATAATTGCAAAAGGTTGAGTTTCTCCACTAAAACATTTAAGTATAACAGCTTGGTCTCGGAGAAACTGGAACACGTCCTTCCACTTCACAGGGCTTGGGGAGAGAGACTGATCCCGATCAGAAGTATCAACTCCAATATATACTAAGTACACTCTCCTGCTCCTACTATCCCATAATACTCATCTCTTGTATCATACCCAAGCTTTCCTGACTAACCCTTCTCAAAGAAACTTTATACAAAACTTTATACAAAAACTGACCATGAATGGTAAGGGAGAGAGAGAGGGAGAGAGACAAAGAGGCAGAGGGAGAGATAGGGGAGGGAGAGAGGGAGATTGAGAAAGAAACTTAATACAAAGCATTCTACGTGTATGCTGTACTCTGGTTCTTTGTACTGCATCACAAGATGGCAAACTTCAAAGTAACATAGAACAATACCAACCACTTTTATGTGGTTTTCTATTTCTAAGTAACTGTCCAGTCATTGCCACTGTCCAGTCATTGCCACTAAATCCACTATTCAAGTAGGGTGGCAGTACTTCTTTTGTTTCATAAACTCATTCAACCTTTAGGTTGCGTGGTGGCACTATATAATACACTGTGTACCAAGCAGCTATTGTATCTTGGTAATGAATAGATTCCAGCTTTCTGGTTCTACAAACTCTATGTACACTAAAAGGGGCAAGTTGCTCCATAAACTTATACTACATGTCTTGGTATGAAAGCTACTATATTCCAGCTTTCTGCCTACTTTATATCTATACAGTAAAGTGGGTATGTTACTCCACCACTTTACATATGCATGTGTAACCTAATAGAAATTCTCTGGAAAGATTTTCTTTTTCTTTTCTTTTTTTGCCTCAAAGGTCAAAAGGTCAAAGATCAAGTGAAAGTGCTGAACTAACTTTTTCCTCCATGTCTCGGAAGAGGCTCAAGTTATCTTGAAACTTACTACATATTTATGCATGTTCTGCCTGACAGTGATTATCTTATGAATTTTAGGGTCAAAGGCCAGATGAAAATTGTAACAATTTACTATTCAATACAGAAATTGCACTTTTTCTCCATACCTTTAGAATTACTCAATGCATAAATGTTTGAATGGATCAAAGTTAAGTTAAAGTCCTTAAATCCCCAAATACATGCTCTCCTATTCATCCAATTAAACCTAGGTCAGAGAACTTGTCATTTTAATAGTTTGCCAATTTTGTGAAAATGTAATCACACATTCTCCACATGTACTATCTAGACCTATTAGGAGAATCATGCATTATGGCGGAGGCATACCAGTCGCCATAGCGACATTTCTAGTTTATACTATCATCATGTATTCTATCATAATAGCATGGACATCCCATAATTTCTGATAATGTTCTACGTGACACAATAACCAACAGAAGTCCTTTCCTAAACTTAAATCAAATAACCAGGTCTGGGTTCTTCCCTCATGTTGATGTGCCTACTATTGGAACTCAGTGAGCAGTCAGGTAACCACTTCGGTCTCTTGTACAGCATAGGAACGCTCGGCTTCGCGGTAGGAATGTCCGTTATTCCGCTGCTCGGAGAGTTCCTGATGAACGTGTACGGCTGGAGAGGCGCCATGTTGATCCTGGGCGGACTCATGGGGAATCTCATCCCAATGATCGCGGCGATTCGACCCGCATCCTCTCTGAATGAGGCGACGGAGGACGAGCATGGAACAAACGAGGAGACAGTTCCTATCCGTGGTAATGTTTCGGAGCACAACGTTCAGAACAAGGAAAGGTTTGCAAATGACCATGCTTTGTGTAAAATAAACTGCGAGGAGTGTGAAGGTTCCTGCACAGCTTCTTCGAAAGTATCGCGAAGTATCTGATGATACGTTAGATGAAAGTCTAGGGATTGTGTCAGACCTGCAAGACTCTCAGTTTGTGAACAAGCTTCAACCAAGTGACAATTATTCCCAACACGCTGGAAACACTGTGACAATGGTCGCAAACGCTGTAAGAAATTCATCATTTTACCAGAATCCATCATTATCCGTGTACATTGTGGCTATGGCACCATTTGGCATGGCTTATGGAGCATGGCATGCCTTCCTTATACCACGTGCCATTGAAAGTGGAATGACAATTTATTTTGCAATCCTGGTCACCGTCTGTGTAGCAGTCGCCAATATCGCCAGTCGCATCGTCATTGCACTCTTCACGGAGAAATCATCCAAACTTCATGAAATCCACATATCTCTTACCTTGCTGAACGCCATCACCGTACTTTGTGACGTCCTCATCTTCAGGTCGGCTGCTATTTACATAACATCAATCTTGTCTTCCTTTACCATTGTCGGTCGCGGGTCAATGATATTCATAATGATACATCACCTGGCGTCACATGATAATCGCTCTGTCGCTTTGGGTTTCGGGGAGTTTCAGTATGGAATCGGGTCGTTTGCCGGTACATACCTTGCAGGTAACTTCATCATTCAGGGAGCTGCTGATTTACCATGTTGTTGATTTGCAGCAAGTTTTTGAGCGAATATTCTTAGTTACAGGCTGCTTGTGGTTGCAGCGCAGAAGAATATATGTCTATAGGTTTTTGCGCTTTATAAATTGATATATTATTATTAAGGAGCGTTTTATTTGTTCAGGGCCAGCTGTGTACTTCGGGCTTAAAACACTTATTAAGAAGAGAGAGAGAGAAAAAAAAAAGGCTCGAGGCGAATCATTTCCAGTGAAAGGGGACCTCTGGACGATTTTCAGACTTTTTCATATCAACGACTATAAATTAGTTAAACTGAGTACAGAGTTCCAGAATTTATAGTGATTGGGATGAGAAATGAGAATGTTTTCAATATCTATAACGAATTGAAATGAACAAGAATGATGACATGGCAGCCTCACCATAAGAACGCATGAGTTGGAGCTCAAGGAAGCAGAACAAAAGAAGAATTATAGACAGGCAAGATTCTTCACAGGTGAACTTGTTGAGTAAGCGATATTGTAATAGAATTCCACATTCTACATTTCTGAAATATGTGAGGCTCTGATGTCATCAACACTGTTAAGTGTAATTTGTTTAGGATTTTCAGATAATTTGTTTCTCTGCTCAAGAACCACAATAAATTCTACGAATCTTCACATGGAGATGCCGATTTATGTACTACATAATGTGAAATTATTAGAATTGTCTGGAATGCCCCTTTAAGTAAGATGGCTTTTAATATTTTTCATGTCATTAAAGTCTGCAGGAAGAATGCGGTCTTTACCTTGGGAATGTGTCGTTATTCATTTTTCTTTATATTAGTCAAACAAGCCATTCAAATTGACCATTGTTTGCTAATCGTCTATGCTAAACAGTCCTAACACCAGAGAAACTGAAGCTATCACATTAAAATATTTATGTTGGCACAAAGTTTTTATTCTCGGAACAAGGGCTAATTGAAAATAGTTTATACACAAAAACAGGGATACATAGGATTGTGTAGGAATACAATACCTGCCGGTTCGATCAATTTTTTGTTTGCATTAAGTTTTGTTTTGTATCTGTTTTACCACATCAAACAATTGTGTTACTAATTCAAAAGATGAGTCAAGTTTGTTTAGCTTGCAAAAATATGTACCGTCACTGCTATCATGTAAGATAAATCTGCACAGCTAGCATTCTGTTGTTGTAGTAAAGAAAAACTGACTTTGATTGTTTTCGTGTTCTACAAGGATAAAGCAATTAGAAGTTTAATGAAGTTGGCGAATCATTTTACTCTTACTGTTTTCAGGGACGTAAAGGCCATCCAAATCGATTGTAGTTCCCATACGGTTTTGCCACTTCTTTTGTGTTTTGATTGTTTCACTCAATAGACGACGGTCAAGTTATATATGCCTATCCTTTGCCAAACAATAGCTTAGTATGATTAGTAGTTGTTAGAATTTACTGAATTCAATAATAACCTGGAGAACCCTTAACTCTCCATTGTGTGCTTTGATTTTGAAAAATTTGATATTGATATTTGTGACTGAAAGCCAAAAAAATAAATGAACAATAACAACAATGATAATAATAATACTAATGAAACAACTGTTTCTTCTACAAGTACATCTTATGATAAAATGTGGTGTATCAAACATTAGGTCTATATAGAATAGCGCAAATTTGTTCATTTGTTGTTCGTTTTATTTTACCTCATAATCTTTTGTCTTGTCTGCCCTACCTTGCAGGGTTCGCGGCCGATAGGTTTGGTGGTTTCAACTCGTCCTATGTGGTGGTCGTTTGTTGCGAGGTTTTGGTCTTTTTCCTAGTCCTATTCTCGAGATGTAAAGTACAACAGTAATATAGCATTGGAATAGCCGCACTCGTACGAACGTCATAATGAAATGAAGGGAAGTTTTGTGAGGCTTGGAATTTTATTCTGGTCATCCGCTGCGTTCTGTTTTTCTTTTTATTTGTTTTCTTTCTTTATGCACTTTACAAGGTTGTTTCTTGCGATGTTATGTGATTGTACTGAGCACAGGCGAATGAATTTAACGACTAAAACAAAGCAATAAGATAATAGTGAAAAGGGGTGATTTTTTTTAAATCTTTTTTAGAAATGTATAAAATAATGGGATTGCTTCCGCCGTTCCGGCATTCAACTATAGCTGAGACCCTGTCAAACATTAATGAGCATACGAGCCATGGTGAAGTCATTATAAGCGTTTGGCAGGGTGGAAAGATGTGTCCATTAATAGAAGCTCCATGGTGAGTGCTTGTAATTTCCGTCAATCATGTCTTTACTCTTGTTTTCAAGTAATCCCCTTTATCTCTCCTCTGTGTAACTATACTTGACCAACCTTGACCAGACGTTCCTGTCTCTAATATCCCGGAAGAATCCACTTTGTATTTTGTTATCCCACAGACCCATGTTTGTCATATCCGTCATTTCCTGTCCCAATCTAAACTTCTCTATATCTTGGTTGATATCCCTCTGTCCTTCCGTGCTTATCATTAACAGTGTGTGTGCTTTTAAACTAGCTTGGTCAAACCACACCCCGGTTCTCCTAGCAACTATACTTAATTTACATAATATTCAAGTAGAGCCTAAGCCGGTCAGGATTTATTTATTTTGTATTCTTTATTTGGTATAGGTTTGTTTGTTGTTTGCTATTTTCTTCGTTGTTGTCATGTTTGAACATACATATTCTTATAATTATCTATCTTTTCATTTTTGAAGCGCCATGTGCACTGAAAAGTGGACCTGTGCGCTATACAAGTAGCCATTCTTCTTCTTCTTTTTCTTCTCATTATTATTATTATCATTATTGTTATCATTATTATTATCATTTAAATTGTTATTGTTATCATTAATATTATTATCATTATTATTATCGTTATTATTGTCATTATTATTATTAATATTATCATTATCTTATTGTTGTTGTCATCATCATTTTATTAATGTGTTAAAGATGAATATCTGCACTTACAGTGGATTCCCGTTATAACAAAGTCCTCGGGACCGGCAGATTTCTTTCGGTATATCGAAATTTCGTTATTACCGAAAAAATAGACGAAAACAAATACATACAGGCGATTACGTTACGGCCTGGATTTTTACTTTGTTGTAACCGGAATCTAGTTATAATCGTATTTGTTATAATGGGAATGTACTGTAAAGAAGTCTGAGATGATAGAAGGCATTCAGAGATGATGTCAGATCTCACATTGGTCACAATAGCTACATACTCTGTCTGACCAGCTCTAACTCAGATACCCTCCAATATCATGGTCGCCAATAGTGTAGAGAGCCATGTACGCCGAAGATATGAAATCTGTGCTGAAGCGTACCAATCATCTCGGGGATCTATCCAAGTTCGGATTTCGAGAATAAATTCAACTTTCATCAATATGAATTTCGATCTCCAGACTCACTTTATCCGTGTTGAACTCCCTAGATACGTCACACACTTGTCACACAAGAGAACGATGAAAACAGTCCCTTGCACAGCACTACTCACGATGCTCCTTAGGATTGATATGTTTTTCAAGCTCCTTGATTGAACGGATAGGTGTATTAAGAGTTTATGGCAAATTTTAGGTCCCAACAATTAACACCTTTAGAAATTTTGAACACGCCAGCTTCCTCCTTGTGCGGATCTTATATTTCTGCTCAACAATAATCATCCTAAAAGAATAGTTGAAACTTTACAGCTAGAGTTTTTTCAGGTACGTCGGCAGAGTCTCCCAACTCTATCATGTCTATCTACCTCGACCTCTGCCTTGGCTGAATATAACTTGTTAGCCATATATTTCTCTATAGTCGCTTTAAAGAGCACAATATGGATTTTGATGCTTGTTATATACATATATGTATATATATATGTATATATATATATATATATATATATGTATAATAATGCATTTATAGAATTGTGATATTGCGCAGTTTCTATGAAGCATACGCAACTGCGCATAATAAGATATAACCAAAGAAAAAAAAAGTCAGATTCATAAGAAAGTAACATGATCTAATTGTTAACTGAAAGTCATACAATATAAAGAAAAATACAATTAAGGGACTGACAACTGCATAATCAAATTTCATAAAAAAATATCTGATATCTGGGAACCATGTAGATAATGTACTAAACTGTGACTACGGAAACTTTCATGAAATAAATGTGTTTCATGGAGATTTTTGAAACTGCTGATTGATGATGTGTGTCTGATTGAGTGAGGGAGGTTATTCCAGAGTTTTGGTGCAGCACTAACAAAAGCACGGTCACCTGAGGTAATTTTCGTCTTGCACCGTGGATGATTGAGGAGCATGGTGTAATTTGAACTACGAACTCTGTAAAACTGGGTTGTTTTTACGGTGAGAGCCAAGCCATGAATAAATTTGAATGTAATAAGAAGAAGCTTAAACTTAATTCTCTGACGTACTGGGAGCCAGTGCAGTTCATAAAGTAATGGCCTTAGCCTACATGTGAAAGTTTAGAAGAGTTACAAATGAGTCTGGCACACGCATTTTGTACACGTTGTAACCTGAGATTCAGGTAACCCTTACAGCAGTCCATTACAGTAATCAAGTTTGCATATGATGAAGGCATGGACCAATGTTTTCATACATGTTCTACTGAGATATTTACGAATATGACGAAGATTATATATAAAAAGTAGAAAGCTGCTTTGCAGGTCTTGGATATGTGTGTCTCCATGCTCAGCTGAGAGTCAAACCAGACACCTATGTTTTTTGCAACCATAGACCTCTTGACTTCAGTGTTTCCAATCCTAATTGAATTCAGATTCAGTTTTGACACTTGCCTAGGTGTTCCAATAACAAGAAGTTCAGTTTTGCACTCATTGAGTTTCAGCCTGCTGCCTAACATCCACCTACGAAGATCCCTAAGACATTGTTCCAAAACACAGGTCTGCTCTTGTAACCTGACGGGGCTGAATGAGATATATAGTTGAGTATCGTCTGCGTAACAATGACAAGATATATTGTGAGAGTATGAATCAATAGCAAAAAGTCGGCTAGCGTAAAGAGAGAAAAAATGGGGCCGAGCCTCGAACCTTGAGGAATGCCCCCTTTAACATCAAAACTTCTTTGAAATGGTGTCACTAATTAATATTTGTTGTTCCCTATCAGACAGATACGATATAACTTCAATAGTAAAATAGCTGCATAGGAAATCTTAACAACAGAACGATAAACATATTTCAGTAATGAGCACTGCTAGACTTCCCCACATGTAGTTGAATAATTGCGCAATATATTTACTGCTGCTTTTTCGGCCAAGGTGGGGGGGGGGGGGGTTGCAGCATCCCAATTTTAATAAATGCTTTCAATTTCCTGTGAGAACGGCAAGTACAGCTGTACATGCTTACCGAGATGTCGAGATTGAGTAAACCCATTCCAGGGCCACACTGGCATTCCAGAAAGAAGAAATACATGGCGTGTTGTGAAACAAACCATGCATTATCCCCTTTAATTGTGAGTAATTTGCTAGTCGAGAATTTTCTTTTCGTTTCGTTTCGTTTATTCTTTTGAGTTTCAAATAAAAAAAATACAACAAATACAATGAACAGAATACGCTTACTATTATCTCTTTCTTATGCAATCTGAAATTACGCCTTTGATTAAAGTCGCAGTGAAATGTAAAATAAACAGAGAACTTGAAAAAAGGCTCAGAGGCCTTGTGGGGGAAAAGTCCTCTATAGAACATAATAATTATAGGCACAATCAACAAATTATATTAACACATGCACAATACAGAACACACATCATAATTATTGCGAACAACTGGAGAAAATGGTGGAGACAGATGATCGGTATCTAAGCAGGAGAAAAATTTTTGAGAGATTTTTTAAATAACCGTAGGCTTGAGTATGAACGTATCTCACTTGGTATGCAATTCCAAACAATGGGAAAGCTAAAGCGAAGAAATCTTTTTTGTGTATAAAAAGCTGAATCAACTTTGAATAAATGGAAATCATTACATATGCGGGTGTTATAATAATGAATATACTACTGTTTATACTAAACATCTTTGATGTTTATACTGAACATATTTGATATATTAACAGGTAATGAGATTTGGAAGTAAGAAAACCCAAGTTTTGATGGTTGAAGGATATATAGCTTAGGAATCTTCAAAATACACAATTTTTTAAACAGTGGTGCAGAGTGAGCAAGATAGTGACTACTTGTGTATATGCGTAACTCCTTTCTTTTGTAATTCCAGTAATGAATTCATCTTTGACTGATTACAGTTGCCCCAAACTGGGATACAATACGTAAGCTATGGTGATACCAAAGAATTGTACAAAATAAGAAGGGTAGATAAAGATAAATGATATTTAAGTTTATAAAGATGCCTATACTCTTTGAATTTTTAATATCTATATATTCTACATGTAAATTCCACTGTAAATGCCTATTAAAATTCATACCAAAAAAAGTAACACTATCAGATTTACATATACTGTGCGAATCAATGATAAGAGTAGTATCTCCTACTATATTACTCACTTCATTTGATCTATTATAAAAAGGAACATAATATGTATTCTCAAAATTTAGCAATCAATTTATTTACTTTGAACCATGATATGACTTTATTCAGTTCACATTCTAAATTTTCTTTTAATCTTGAAGTGTCTGACTGAATGCAAAATAAAGTTGTATCTTTCGCGTAAGGTACAAATTCCAAATTTTGAGTGGATTGTAGTTAAATTGCTGATATCTACAAAACAAAAGGATTCCCAAAATCGATCCTTGCGGTACACCACACTTGATTTTTCTTATCTTTTTCTTACGTAAATCATTTTTTTAATTGGTGTATATTTACTTAACGAACTTATAAACAAATAGAAACTTATTATAAGCCTCGTTTGCGTCATCGGATGTTCAAACAGAAGACCAATCTACACTATGTAATTCATAATTAAGGATATTAATACTCTCAGTTGATATCTCACGCGTAATTTTCTTCACGTTTTGCTTGTTCTTTTATAATGACATGCTAGTAATCCTCAAAAGAACCACAATCAAGTTGAGCATCTATAACATTTGAAAAAAATATTGTCAATGAGTGATGCGCTATCAATAGTAATACGACTTGGACAATCAATGACAGAGAATAAACCAGATGATGAATTGAGACAAAGGAAAATGCGTCCAACTAAATTCCCATAAAATATACACATTTTACGCTCATGCACAACTGCAGCATGTACTGTATTAAAAAAAAACATTATTGCAACCAGGCTTTTTATACATAACCCCAACAGCATGTTTTACATGATTTACACAAAAATCATCAAGTAGATATTCACAATATTTTTCTTCTTCTGTCTGAACAATATAATCATTTATCTTAAATCTGATGCCATCGGATATGAATAGACCAACCCCACCCCATCGCCCAGAATGCCTATTAGAATAGACAAAAGTATATCCTTCTAAATCAAAAGGAATACATGGAGTGCCAGAAATCCAAGTTTCTAATATGGCAATTATGTCTAAAGGAATGTTTCAAGTTTGTAATTTCCTCAAAATTTCTTTGAAAACTTCGAGCATTAAAATGTATGAAGCTAAAAGCAGTAGTATTTTTTAGTATTGAACTCACTTAGGTGTAACAACAGTAAGAGTAGCAGAAATTCAAAATGTTCACATCAGGGTATATAGTTTTCACTCATTAGAAATATACAAGTAAGATTCAAGTAATGGAATTCATAAATCTGTACAATTGTTACAATATAGAAACTTTGTCACATGGTAGCGACATGCCTGGGTTAGTAAAACATATGTTGATCTCCTTCCAGATACACAAAAATTTCATTCGCATTGATGATACACAAAACACAACATAGTGCAAACTTTAGCTACACAGAGATCAGTACAAAACTGTGGGGAAAAAAACAGGTAAACAGTGGTATTCACAGAATAAAGAACATAAGCAGGCTTTTTAAACCAAAAAAGAAAGTACACATTAAAAAAATGAAAGAAAAAGGAGAGAACAGGTAAAAAGTGGGTCTAATGAATCAACCCGTCTTTCTTAACTTGGGTGGGGGACAAAATCCACCAGGAATTTCACATTAATTTTGAGATATTAGCGACATCATAATCTACAATATTTTTGAGGTCATCATTGTTATAGATCACGTTTGTTTGTTTGTCTTTTCCTTTCAGCATTGCATACACACGTCCGTCCTTGCTCCACACCTTGTCCACTTTTGTGTTTTAACCGAGTGTCGTTCAACATTTCTGATTTCTGGAGGTGAGGTCTTCGACAATTGCCATTTTCTCACCTTTGCCATAGAAATGTGACAGTTGTCACTGATGACAATTTTTATGAAATGAGCCCCTGGACCCCATTTCATTAAAAAGTTTATACGATAGTAAGTCTTGCTGGAATGACAATCGTCATGGAAACGAGAATAATCCAGTTTACTGATTGGCTTTTGCTATTGGAAGGTTGCCATTCCAGCAAGAGTTGCTGTATCCTAACATCTTCTACTCTCTAAAAAAGATCGAGTGAAAATATTCACTCTTGAAGGAGTGAATACAAAAAAAGAGTGAATTTAGAGTGAAATTGGAGCTAACTTTGAGTGAAAATATTCATTTTCACTCGTTTTGGAGTGACCTCAGGGATCACTCGAAACATTTTGAGTGTTCCCTAAGGTCACTCTAAATGAAAACGAACATTTTAACTCAAAATTCACTCCAATCTCACTCTAAATTCTCTCTCTTTTTTTGTATTCACTCCTTCGAGAGTGAATATTTTCACTCGATTTTTTTTAAGAGAGTATAAAATGGGCTTTGTCTGGTCCTTTGGGTCTAATTGTTCAGAGGCTTGGTCTTCTGACTGCCTCTGTAGCTCATCACGGATGATCTCTTCTGTTTTACTGTCTCTTCCTGCTCTTCTAACTCTTCTTCTACCATTGCTTGATTGATCTCCGTTTCCTTTTCCGTTTTTTTTTTTCTTTACGTAGTTCTAAAAAAAAAAAATGTTACGGCAATGGCCTACTTGTGCACGTGTACGTGCCACAGAACTCTTACATATAGAAGAATCACTCGCCACCCGTTTTGTCGCCGTCGCTCGATTCATTGTCACGTGACGTCCGCCATTTTGCTTAGCGGAACTTTTTTGCGTGCAAATCCCAGCAGACGCTATCCACATACAGTGACTGCATGTTGCACCGTGTTTTTCTGACCCTGAACGAGGCATTAAAATGCCGTATTGTGCGGCTGTAAACTGCACAAATCACTTGACAAAAGGATTTGGAAACAGGTAAGTTTGACACCAAGCCATGATGAGAATAACAAGTAATTAATTCCCCAAGTAACGTTACAATTAGGCGGATCGGTCGTATGTTGGCTTTCTTGTGAGCGCAGTAGCAAAGGTAGTCCCAGACACTGGATTTTGTGTTTGCCGTCGACATATGTGTTTACCACCAACTACCAAAATGATGCAAAATAAAAAAGATCAAGTAGGCCTAATTTAGGCCCTGGGGCTATACACTCTGTACGTTGTGTATTGGGGCAAGCAGCTTTGTACATGATAAAAAGTACTATCTATTTATGTAAATTTGAGCTTAGGTGTAGCCTGACCAGACACTGTGCGCTTCACCGCGACAGCGCTGCGTGTAGTTAAGCTTAGGTGTAAACTTTACACGTAGATTTATTCTTGTCTAGCTAGAGTCACAGTACCAGTGGTGGGTCAGTCTCAGTGACAACACTACAGTCGTTTAGTAGATACTAGATTGTCTAGACTGACTGTGTACTCTAGTATTAAAGTAGAGTAATAGTAGTAGTAGTAGTAGTAGTAGTAGTACGAACAGTTGTAGGGTAGACTGTTCAAAGTTCCAATGATATTGATAATACTGAATAAATTTAACTATTCTAGTATATTACTCAATTACTTACTTTATACTAGGTAATGTCAGTGTCACGTCAGTACTGAGTCTGTAGATTCTAGTTTCTGCCCAATTTCTGGTAAGCTTTATCTGTTTATATTTACTTCTGTCTGAATTAGCTAGACCTGACTGCAATGCGTAACTCACTAACTGTTATTGCGCTGACATGTAAGTCTCTTCTTACAACAAAGTTAGGGGTGATATTGGATATAAACTGTCAGCTGCTGGTGCCTTGTTATTAATCTTATCAGGAGCTTTCCATGGACCATGTCCATGCATGCAATCATCGTCATGCTTGCCATAGTTGTATTGTAGGTACACATGTTTTATGATTATGAATATGAGGTCTATACAAATCTGATATGGTAATAATTTTCACATGTATCATGTTCTCTGTGTGTTAAAAATCCTAGATTTCCAAGAAGGGGTGTTGCTCTTCGCCAAAGATGGATTGTGAACATGAGAAGAGACCACTGGATTCCCAAACCATACTCTTCCTTGTGTTCTGACCACTTTGAAGAGAAGTACTTCGATCGCACCGGCCAAATAACAAGGCTGCGGGCAGATGCTGTACCAACTTTATTCAACTTTCCACAACATCTCATGAGGGTACATGCAGAAGAACAAATTTTAATTTTGCATGTTAGGTGTCTGAAATTTGAGTTTTAGTTTTGAAATCCGTCCGACCAGGAGCAGACATATACCCTTGTGTGTATGTCAGCTTCAGAAACGGATTTTAATCTACCATCACATCGCATCCTGGTCGCTGATGAAGAATGCGATGACTAACCTGTTTGGTGTCTTGTTTCTAAATAATGCGCTTTCCTCACCAGGATAAAGCGTTTTGAGGTCTATTGCCATTTTAGGTTTTTATCACATTCACATCTGTTCTTTCAAACTATACAGCAGGATTTTATTTTAAATGGTGCTTAACCTAACAAGAGCAAGTGCAATTTTGCACTACATGTGTATATGAATGTATTGCCTTTGTTATCATTGCCAAGAATGCCTTTCATATTCTTGCCAGACATTGTCCATTATTCATGGATTTATTTTTATGTTGTTGCCACATTGCCAATTTAATGCATGTTCATGAAACATTGCTTTCGCAATATGCAATATTTGTCATACATGTATTTGCGAGACTTGTCTTGCCTACATATTGTTGCCACATTAAAATTTCGTACTATACCATAGTATGTTTTCACACTCATAAGGATTTCATTTTGAATTGCGCTTGAAGCGAACAAGTGCAAGTGAAATCATGGATTATACAGTATTGCCTTTGATATTTTTTTATTATTCTTGCCAGTGTCCATTTAATATTCATGGTTTTATTTTGCTGCCATATGCTAAGTGATTGTACATGTATTTGCTTTCATGATATACAAGGCATGTAGTTGTCATATTTGTGACACTTGTTTTGGCTACAGGAACATTTTGAGATACAGTGTAGTATGTTTTCACACTCTTTAGATATCACTTTGAATTTCGTTTGAAGCAAACGGGTGCGTGTGAAATCTTGCATTATACAGATGTTCATGTATTGCCTTTAGTTGATATTGTTATGCCAAGAATGCATTTGATATTCTTGCCGTGTTCATTATCTATGGATTTTATGTTGTTGCTATATTGCATGATAGTTGATTATACAGGCATTTGCTTTCGTGATATACAACATTTGTTGTATATATCTGTGATACTTGTTTTGCTTACATGTTGTTACCAAATTATGTTTTCATATTACTACACAGTGTATGGGATAGTTTTTGTTAATCTCATTACTAAGGATTTAATTTTGAATCATGCTGAGCTAACAAGTACAAGTGAAATCTTACATTTACAAATGTATTGCCTTTAATACTGTTGCCAGGAATGCCTTTGGTGTTCTTTTCAGTGTCCATAATTCGTAGATTTATATTGCCATAGTGCATGCTGATCAACACAATATGTTTTCATACTATACCATAGTGCGTTTTTACACTCATTAGGATTTTCTTTTTGAATCACGCTTGAAGCTATCAAGGGCAAGTAAAATTGTGCACTATATTGATGTATTGCCTTAGATAATCTTGCCAGACAGTGTTCATTATTCATGAATTTTATGTTGTTGCCCTATTGCATGTCCATTATAGATGTATACATTTGTAGATGCATTTGCTTTTGTGATTACAATAGTTGTCACAAATTTGCGACACTGGTGGTCTTGCCTATCATTAATTTGCATAATATGTTCCTGACGCATGTACTGCCTGTGATTATAGCCGCCGTATTAGGCATGATAACAGTACATGTACTTCAAGCAAATGGTATATCACTGTACTGTGGTTGATTCTCAGCAATCAACTTTGACCTTGATAAATGTCAAATAAATTGTAAAAAAATCGGGAGAATTAACTCTGTCCAACTTAACTTCCTGTTTTTTGTGTGAAGACAATCTTGAAAGGAGTTCATGCTTGTAATGTGTGTGTGTGTGAGTGTGTGAATACATATATATATATATATATATATATACATATAATACATATATGTATATATATGTATATATATATACATATATATATGTATAGATATTATTATATATATATATATACATATATATATATATATATATATATATATATATATATATATACATATTGAGTACCGGGTAGTCTACTTGTTGGTGCAGCAATATCATGATATCGAAAGTAAAACAGGAACCAAGTTCATGTTGATCACCAACAATTTATTTACAGCACACAAATATTTGAGCGATTCGCTCTTTCTCAAGTGTTGTTCCAAATCGCTCAAAAATGGGTGTGGTGAAATAAATTGTCGGTGATTAGCATGAACTCGATTTCTGTTTTATTTCATGTATACAGATATACAGTGTATATATGCCTATAGGCCTATTGCTTCCTATACCAATATGTGCAATAGTGATAACTACATTGTACTACACACTATACTAATGATAATGATAACAGCAGGAATATAGATAATTAAGGTGATGTTGTCTTCCAAATTTCTAATATGTTGAACGAGTATATGTCAGATGGGGAAGATGTATTACATGATCATATCCACAAATCATTGATTTTTACAACTGGACTGACTGGAAATTTAATTTGACCTGTTTAATGGGAGAAAAATCAAAAGCACGAACACACATCTTCTTACAATATCATAGGAGGGGAAAAATGCAAGACATAGGGTTGAGAGGGGTATCAGAAAAATGGCAGGACACAGACAAGGACAGGCGCGCGTCTTAGATTATTTTATACCAAAGCAGATCACGTCTCCGAAGTCAAATAGATCTATCCGAAAGGGGTAAAAACACCTGTTTCAATACAGACAACTTTCAGGGAAGAGTGTGAAATAAATATGAGTACATGAATCTGTGGTCAACGCTGGATTGAGAAGTACCAGTTTGACAGTTTACAAGTTCAAGTAAATATCAGGGGCTATGAGCGGCTGTCATACTGTCCGATCAGTGAGTTGACCGTATCGTACTCGCGAGGAGCTGCTGAGGTTCCGCTAAAGCAACATGGCGGCGTGTGCACTGAGGCGTCACATCCGGGGCGCGCGGTGGCGACACCGAGCTCAGCGGGTTGTGAATGGGTGTGATTCTTCTATGTGTAAGAGTTCTGTGGTACGTGCACGTGCGTGTAGGGTTGAATGAATGTCTCTTGTCATGAAAACGCTGGGAAAATGTGAATGATTTCATATTAATGGGTCAGTGCAATGCACTCTCAATAAGCTAATACCATACTCGTTGTAAGTCACAGAGGTCGATCTAAACTCGCGTAGCTCGAGGGCAACTCCCCCTTCCACATACTGGTATAGTAGGGTCGTAGTGCTCGTATCGCACTCTTGAAAACTCGAGCAGAACTCGCGTATATACTTGACGGTGGCAAGTTATGAAGAGTTGATCGCGAGCTTCGTCCGACTATTGACAGTTTGTTACAAGCAGTACGAGTATATTACGAGTTTTAAAAAGTTCAGCACGAGCTACTTCGAACATGTTCAAAATTTTTTGAACCACTCGCGAGTTCACGGGGAGTTTTGCAGATTCACGAGTTACGCGAGTTGTCGCAAATTATCCCGAGTTACATGAAGAGCTTTACGCGAGTTATCGCGAGTGCCCATTTGAGGCAACTCGCCACAACTCGCCAAAGCTCGGCACTGTAACTCGGAAAAGTGGGAACCCTGCTTTAGCGTTTGCACATTCCATGTCAAATTGAACGTTTACATATTTTCACGTTTGCACAACTTTACACAATTCCGTGGCGGATCCAAGGTACACCGGGCACCCCCCCCCCCCAAGTCGTTTTATTATTTGTGTGTGTGTGTGTGTGTGTCACAGTGTGTGTGTGTGTGTGTGTGTGTGTGTGTAACAAAAGAGGTAAGAAGAAAATGGGGTGGGGTGCATGCGCCCCCCCCCCCCACTTTCAATTTGTAAAGGCACTCCCTCTTTACGGAATTCCTGGATCTGCCCTGCATATGATGCACTATCAGAGATTTCACGGTAGGACGTTTGCGCAGTTACCGTTGTTTGCGCATTTTCACATTTCGCACATTTCCCAAATTTCAGCTCCCTCAATCATTCAAGAGGAAACAGAATATTCTCATGCAAATGAATACTGGCTTTGACAATCTGCGAGATCATTTTATCCTCGGTCAGTAAATTACCGAACTCTCAGTGCTACGCACCCATGTAAATAAATGTGTGTTTGTTGACAAGCCGGGCATGTCGATCAATGTAACGAGGGAGGCGCGTTACCTCTCTGCACATTTTACAGGTACAAATAGTCCATGTGAACATTGATCCGAGGTTTTGTTTCCTTCTATCATGGGTCTGCCACTGACTCCATGGTGTTTATTGTCACAGTGTAAGTATTGATGCACAGTACCAGAAGGATTCTGTGTACCTCTTTGAAGATAGGGAACGTAGCACGGTGCGAAGTCATTCGAGGCCCCTTTAAACTTGACTAGCACGACTATTTCACGAACAGGATGCCCTCCTGTGCGACCGTGAACCGTTGTCGGCTAACTCTCCTCGTCGCTGTGATGTTTTCTAGATCGGCTTTTCAGATTGGTGTTATCAAGAGCGTCGGAGTTTTCCTCCCCGGCATTCAAGCGAGTTTTGGCGAGTCTGACACAGACATCGGGGTGGCGATGGGCGTATTTTCGGCTGCCTGTCATGTCCAGGTAAGGATATTATGAACAGTAAAGAAAAATGTATTAGACCATCATCAAGTCGTGCTAAGAAGGGTCGACCTATGTCACCAACAGTAACCCAATGAATGCCGCATGGCATTATTGTTCTGAAGCAACCAGGGCCCTATATTGTAATAGTAATGTATGCCAATTGAAGTGCAAATAATTTAGACAGTGCCGCTATAATTCTCACAATTCTACGTTACATGTATTACATGCATACATTTATATATATATATATATATATATGTGTGTGTGTTTGTGTGAGACAGAGAGAGAGAGAGAGAGAGTGTGTGTGTGTGTGTGTGTAAATGTTTATCACTCACGTTCGGTTGACAGTCCATAAGAAGCGGAGTTAGTCGTTTCGTCTGTCTGTAATATCGCGTTGTACTGCAATATTAACCTCATTCCTACATCGTCGAATTGAAAAGATATTGTAAATGCTTTCATCTAAGGCAATTTAGTGATTTGATTTGAAACATTTTTTTGGAAACGGAAGGTTACGCAGAGTCGTCACAGACTACAGTTAATTCAGTAGAGTAATATACAAACTAAAGATCCAAAGAAAGTTCAATTTCAAGCCCATTAGGTATTTATTTTCATAATAAACTTGACATATCTTTTGCAAATTGTTGCCATGATTCCCGTTGATGTTTTTCGGAATTACAATTAAGTAGTCAACACTGGATCTGTCAGAGATCAGCTATGTCGCATTATATCAATGACAAACATTTAATCTTCAGTCCCTACGGTGCACACAAACTTTTCGCTTCAATATGTTTTCTGTATATTTCCAGCCCCTCTTTTGGGGTATTTCTACAGCCGAGTTTCGCCACTCTTAAGCCGCATAATGCTCATTGGCGGACCTACTCTGTCCTTACTCGGGTTCATCTTGGCTAGCTTGGCCGTTGACTACGTGCAATTTGCAGCTTGCCTGGCGCTCACAGGTAAGAAATGAAAATTACTAAGAAAGGATTGTGACTATTAAAAGTACAAGGAGACATCTTTTCCTTGTCGATGTTTTTTACAATCTCAGTGAAAAGCTGAATTGACAATAAACTTGATTGGCCGAACGAATGCAGCAGGTCTGGAAGATCTGGAGCTATATATTGACAGCGCACTGCAGTGTATAAAGATGAGGGAAGTGTCCCTGTCATGAGCTGTATATTATACACTTATTTTATCATTTAGCAAAATCCTAATTAAGCATTTAGCCTCACTTTAAATTAACTTACTGACTAACTTTGGCTTCACTTTTGGAGATTATTTCTTTTTTTTACATACTTTTTATAATCATTGAAGAATATATCAAAAGTTGCGATTATAATGTGTCCATAATGTACGACGGAGAGTAGAGCGTAAAGAACTCCAGCATCAATTGCTAATTGGATTGACAAACAAGTTTCTACATAAACATTTTAAGCAGTTTACTGATATGAAAGCAAGTGCACATCATGACTAAGAGTTCTCTACTGTGAAAAGAATTGCGTCATTCGGGCTGAGAACTATGATAATCGCCTGAAGCCTATCACAACCCAAACAAAAAATGCTCGACAACAAGTAATGACAAATCAAGCCCAATTGCCCAAGACACATTATTTTTGTTAGAAAATTGGGGACAAAAGAAGAACGCGTGCACGATGCAGTGCAGTGTACTAGAGTGGACATTGAGTCAAAGTCTCTTCAATTTTGTTGCCCCTTTTACTATTATCATTATTATAAATTCCATTATAATAACATATGGACATCCCATGATACATGACAATGTTCTACGTGACACAATAACTTAATTCTTTCTCTTAAATCCAATTTCCAGGACTTGGCTTTTCCCTCATGGTGATGTGCGTACTACTGGAACTTAGCGAGCAGGCAGGCACACAATTCGGTCTCTTGTACAGCATAGGCACGATCGGTTTCGCAGCTGGAATGTCCGTTATTCGCTACTTGGAGAGTTCTTGATGAACGTGTACGGCTGGAGAGGCGCCATGTTGATCCTGGGTGGGCTCATGGGGAATCTCATTCCAATGATCGCGGCGATTCGTCCCGCATACTCTCTGAATGAGGCAGTGGAGGACGAGCATGGAACGAACGAGGAGACAGTTCCTTTCCTTGAGGATGATTCAGGGCACATAGGACAGAACGAGGGAAAGTTTGCAAATGACCGTGCTTTGTGTGAAATAAACTGCAAGAAATGCGAAGGTTCCTACACAGCTTCTTCGAAGCAATGTCTACAAACAAATGACGAAATGGAAGTGTTCCGCGAAGACTCTGATGATACGTCAGATGAAAGCCTAGGGATGGCATCAGACCTGGCAAGACTCTCGGTTTGTGAACAAGCTTCAACAAGTGACAATTATTCCCAACATGGTGAAGACACAGTGACAATGGTCGATATAGCGCATGGCATGCCTTTCTTCTACCTCGTGCCATTGAAAGTGGTATGACAATCTATTTTGTCATCCTGGTCACCGTCTGCGTAGCTGTTGCGAACATCTTGAGTCGTATTGTCATTGCACTTCTCACGGAGAAATCTTCCAAGGTTCATGAAATCTACCTGTCTCTTACCATGCTGAACGCTCTAACCGTACTTTGTGATGTCCTCATATTCAGGTCTGCTGCTATCTACGTAACATCCGTCTTGTCCTCTTTTACCGTTGCTGGTCGCGGGTCACTGATGTTCATAATAATACGTCACCTGTCATCCCCTGATAATCGCTCTGTCGCTTTGGGTTTAGGGGAGTTTCAGTATGGAATCGGGTGGTTTGCCGGTACATACCTTGCAGGTAACTTAATCATTAATTGAGTTGCTCATTAACCATGTTGCTGATTTGATATTTCATGTCAAAAAAAGTCTGATGAAAGAATGCTGCCTTTTACTTTGGAAATGCGTTGTTATTCATTTTCTTCATTACACTCAAATAAGCCATTCAAAATTCTTATTGTTTCCTGATCGTCTATGCTATCCTTCCACCAGAGAATGTGAAGCTATCACTTTAGAACATTATGTGTTGGCACAATATCTTTTATTTTCCGAACAAAGGTGAACTGAAAATAGTTCATACACAAATACAAGAATACAATACCTTCCGCTTCGATCAAGTTTTCTCGCTTGCATTGAGTTTTGTTTTGTATTTGTGTTACAAGTTACAAGTTACAAGTTTGTTAAGCCTGCGAAAATATGTACCTTTACTGCTACCGTGTAGGATAAATCTACACAGTTTTTATTCTGTTGCTGTAGTAAAGAAATCTGACTATGAGTCTCTTCGCGTTCTAAATGGATGAAGCGATTAGAAGTTGAATGAAGCCGGAGAATCATTTTACTCTTACTGTTTGCAGGGACATAAAGGCCATCCAAATCGCTTGTAGTTCCCAGACGGTTTTGACACTTCTTTTGTGTTCTGATCGTTTCAGTCAGTGGACGACAGTCAAGTTAGTTATACCTAACCTTTGCCAACCAATACTTTCCCTGCCTAGTAGTTGTTAGAATTTACTGAATTCAGAAGGCCTAATAACCTGGTACACCCTTAACTCTCCATTGTGTGTTTTGACTTTGTAAAAAATGTAATATCGATATTTGTGACTGAAAGCCGAAAACATAAATGAATAATGATGATAATAAAAAGTAAAAACAACTGTTCCTTCTACGAGTACTTCTTATGATAAAATGTGCTGTATCAAACTGAATACTTGTATAATAGGGCAGATATGCTCATTTGTTTTTGTTCGTTTTATTTTACCTCATAATCTTTCGTCTTGTCTATCCTACCTTGCAGGATTTGCGGCCGATAGGTTCGGTGGTTTCAACTCGTCCTACGTGATTGTCGTCAGTTGCGAGGTCCTTGTCTTTTCCCTCGTACTGTTCTCGCGATTTAAAGTACAACAGTAATATAGCATTGTAACAACCGCACTCGTACGAACGTATAACTGAAGGAAAATTTGTGAGGCTTGTGATTTCATACTGGTCATCCCCTGCGTTCTGTTTTTCGTTAACTCGTTAACTGTTTTCTTTCTTTTTCGCTTTTCACAGGTTTTTGCGATGTTATGTGACTGTAAAAGCACAGGCGAATGAATTTGACGACTACAACAACCGATGAAGCAATAAGATAATAGTGACAAAAAACATACAAAATAATGCTCGGCTTGCTTCCGGCATTCAACTAGCAGTAACACAGTAATTAGTGCACGAGCCCTGATGAAGTCATTATAAGCGTTTGGCAGGGTGGACAGGTGTATCCATTTATAGAAGCTATGTCTTAAAGGCCCCTTTTCCTTTGCACACTCTTTACTTTCAAGTCTAATAACTTATGAAAGGATAAGGGTGCTGCTTTGAAAGTTGGCATTAATCGTGAACATTATGTTGAAAGAACAAACTCAGTTTCAGCTTAATCTAAAAACGCTTCATTGTTGCTGCTCCGATGGTTTACATCCTGTGTTTTGTCCCTTTCACTGCACAGCTAGCACGACTAGGTAAGGATTAAGCGCTTAAATAGACCATATGAAGAGCTTGCTTCCAAAAGGCGCTAAATCCATCATTTTTCAATGGATTTAGCGCCTTTGGTTGCAAGCTCTTTATATACTTCAGAGCCTCTCTTTCCTCTGTTCACACTTTTCTAGAGTGTGTGCTTTCTTTCCAGTATTTAGATAGGTTAGGTGAGTCCATTTGAATTGAGTTATACATCATTTTAAAGCTTACAGTCTGTTCTTTCAGAATCTGTCCCTAACTAAAAATCCATGTCTGGCGACTATTTGTTGGTTTTGTGGTGCAGGGTCACATACGCCCTTTCCTGTGCCAATCTAAACTTCTCTATATTCATTCATTCATTCATTCATGCTACATGTACTTTCATTTTTATTGAATATACATAGGTAATACAAACGTGATATGATAACATATCTTGTAACATTTACACCTACATTTTGTATGTTACTGGAAATTGTTCGGTATTTGCAATCTATATTGTTTCCAAGAAATCTTACTATGCAATTAGACAAAAAATATAACAAAATAAAGCTGTTTAATCACTTCATTTTCAAAAATTATTTCATGTGGGAATCTATCAGGGTTATTACTAAATGACACCACGTTTGTTTTCTGCAAATTAAGCGATTATCTACTTGCTCTTAACAATTGCATTATCTTATTCAATTTTCATTCATAATATCAACTAATGTATGAGGATTTGAATTAGAAAGCAAAAGATTAGAATCCTCTGCAAATACTATAAAAGAGAGAACATTTGAAGATTTTGGAAAATCATTGATATAGAAAATAAAAAGTAACGACCATGATATACTTCATTGTGGAACCAAAAAATCAACTTGACTCAAAGAAGATTTTTCATCGTTTATAAAAACACATTGTTTTCTGTCTTTCAAATAGCTTCTGAACCACCCCAAGGCCTTTCCATGTGTATTTTGTTTCCGTCATATTCATATTCATATCGATAGCCAATTTCACAAATATATATATTTATTTTGTACAATGTTGTATTTCTGTTTTAATTGTAAAATGAACAATTTCAGCTAATGAGCTGCATGTTCTTTTTTATTGTCAATAAACCTTCATTGAATTGAATTGAATTGAATACCATAATGATTAACACTATTTCAAAAAATAGAATGTTTTGGTTAATCGTGTCGAAGGATAAAACTATTTCAAAAAATAGAATGTTTTGGTTAATCGTGTCGAAGGCCTTGGAGAGGTCAAGATTTCTGCAGTATGTTGAAACTTATCAATGGCCCGCGATACTTTTTCAGTGAAAGATATTGCATGTGTACGGTTGTGCTATGTTTTGGAAGGAATCCAAATTGATATCTTTATAAAAATGTTATTCTTATTTAGAATTAATTCTATTACTCGACAGTATATTACATTTTCTAATATTTTAGATATACTGAACAAAAGTGAAATAGGTCTGTGATTATTCAATTCTTCCTTATAACCTTCTTTTAAAAATGGTATTATTTTTCAGATTTTCATAGCATGTACCTGCCCTTATGACATTGGTAAATTAAAAATATGGAACGGCGGTTCAACAATATAAAATATCATGCTTTTTAACAGTATATTATAAATGTTATCATATCCAGAACTTCTTTTGGAAGGTAAAATGTGAACAATGTCTAAAATCACACATACTGTTATAGGGGAAAAATGTGAAATTTTGATCACTTACATCCAAATAATCATGAAATTTATTACTAGACAATGGGATATTTTCACAAAGATTCCGGCCAATAGTCGAAAAATGTGAATTAGATATTTCTGCTTTCATACGTAGAACTTTGATTTTTGATCCATCATTCTTGATTTTAGAAATAACATATCTTCCCTTACGCTTATTCAATGTGTTTTATACCATTTTCAAACTAATTTTCTCATAATACTTTTTCCTTTACGCAATACCTTAGTGAGAGTATTTTTATATGCAGTATACTTATCATAGGATTCCTGTGCTTTTTAGCCTCATATACATAATATAAGTTATTTCTACGATTAATTGAATGTAATAATGACTCTGACACCGATGGAAATCTTGGATCACCTTGATAGAATATGAATATCCAACAAGTAACAATCTTATTTATAAAAATAACATGAGCTACATTCGTATCTTGTAACACATATACAGGGCGTATAAAAAAAGTTACACTTTTGAAAAATTTGTTTAAACTTCATTTCAAAACATTTGGAAGATTTTTCATATCTATGGATGCCCAATAGTCTCATCTATCAAGGGAAATCAACAAAACAGATATTTGTTCACGCTTGGCTGAACACAGACGCTCTTTGTCCAGAGTGTGAAAAATGACTTGCGCCAAATTGAATGAAGATGAAAAATTCAGCCAGCAGTCCAAATAAGTGCTCCCATTCATATAAATTGCTCTTTTGTTTAAAGCTTTGATTATGTTATTGTAGTCTGAGGTTTGTTTGCAATCTTAATGATTTCATTTCTAAATTAATTGATGAGAATTAGAGTGTGTAATTACTTCAAGATCTTTAAAGCACAGTTTTCACAATACACGGATACATTAATACCATATGCCAGTTACTCATTAATGTGGCAGTGGTACCAAATTAACCAACATTCAAATCATTCATCCCATCAGTCAATCATTTGATAGACCAATTAATCAATCTATTAACCCATCGATACATCAACCGATATATCAGTCAGTCATTGAGTCGTTCAATCAATCAGTGAATCAACCCAATCATCAATTTATCACTTTTCAGTCATTGAAATAATCAATCGCATGATTGAAGCAATTTATTAACAAATAAATCAGTTTTTCATACATTGATCAGCCTTTAAGCCACGGGGGGGGGGGGGGGTGATATTCCCTACGTCGATCTTCCATTTTAAACATGCATAAAATTGTGACTGACTGAGTGATTTATTAAATGATTGAATGATTGATTGATTAATTGAGTCAGTGAGTTATTGATTGATTGATTGATTGATTGATTGATTGATTGATTGATTGATTGATGGATGGATTGATTGATTGATTGGATTGATTGGCTGGATTGATTGGATTGATTGTATTGATTGAATGATCTGAGGATGCATTCATTTTGTACTTTTCTTCTTGACTGAGTGACTGGCATGTGGGTTCGATATGTCTGTGCATGATTTGTAATAACTGTGTTCAAAAGATCTTGATGTTGTTAATCAACCTTCCATAACACAGTGGAATCATTTAAAATGTGACAGAAAATCGCCAGAAAATACCTAAGCTATTATAACATAATCAAATCTGTGAGCAAAAGAGCAATTCGTTTGAATGAGAACACCTATTCGGACAGCTGGCTGATTTTTCCATCTTCTTTCAATTTGGCGCAAGTCATTTTTCACACTCTGGACAAAGAGCGTCAGTGTTCAGTCAAGCGTGAATACAAATTTGTTTTGTTGATTGCACTTGATAAATGAGACTATTGGGCATCCATACATATGAAAAAATCTTCCAAGTATTTTGAAATGAAATTTAGACAAATTTTTCAAAAGTCTAACTTTTTTTGATACGCCCTGTATATAGATCAGACAAATCAATTTCCATCAAAGACTCTTGGAACCGGGCTGTATTTTGAGGTGTAAACTTACGCCTACTTTCATAACTCTGAACTTTTTAAGGTTTTAAATGTAACGATATACCGATAACGATATATTCTGGAAATTATTTTGAAACCACTTTTGAATTTTTAAAGAGCATACAATGCATAGAGGAATTCTAAGTTGATTTGATGAAAATCGGTTTTGAAATGGCTAAGATATCAAAAAGCAAAGGAAAGCAAAACTGTCATAGGAAAAGGTGGGTCCCATCTTTTCTTGTTTTGAATGTCCCAGCCATTTCAAAACCAATATTCCTCGAATAAACTTAGATTCTTCTAAGAATCTGCACTCTTTCGCATTTCATAGTGGGTTTCTCATTTTCTCGCAAAGAAGTCAGACACCTGAAGCCCCTTCTCAAACAAAAGTGTACCATCCCTTGAATTACTGAATGCTGGTATGACGTGTTGATTTCTACTCAAGAAGCATTATTCTTTTGGGGGTCAATTGGGTATTTATTCATTTATTGACTTGTTGAAAATTTATTTGGGATGACTTTGTCAGCGTGAACTGTTTGCCACTATTTAAAGGCAATGTGACAAAACACACAATAATGATAACAAAGGATCCAATCAAACTATAAAGCTTTAGTACCATCATATACCAATTCAGGACACCTGCAGCTGCAGTAATAGAAAAAAAGTCTAAAGGATGAAATTACAAGAATGCAAACCAAGAAATCAAACCATGAATTTTCATCTTCATATACCAAATTAGGTCACCTGCAGTAACACAAAAAAGAATGGATCAAATGGCAAAGTTGTCAACAGAGTAAATGCCATATCTTCAGAGGTTTTTTTTTAAACGTAAAGACTGCAAAGAAAAAAAAAAGTAGCTCATCCTGGTATCATAACACATATTCGCAGGAACGCCGAAGCACACATGCCACACTTTTCCTTGACAGGAGAATATAATACGCAATTTAGCACACACAACAGGAACACAAATATTCATCCATCATTATGAATAAGAAACATTTTTTCTCTCAAAAAGAGTAAGTTAGAAGACGTGCGATAATCTTGAGCAATTGATATGGAAATAAGATTTAATATCATAATAATTATTCACTATTTGAATGAGAAGAAGATTTTCTGCAGCAGAGATGGTCACATCAAAACAAAAATATTAGGCCTACAGAACATTTAAACATGCGCTTGAAATATTGAGCAGAAAATGAAGTTTGCAAAGTTTCGCAAAATCATTACATATGTGCCCTTTAATAATAAAAAATACACTTTTTAAAACATGCAGTATTTGGTTTTAGTGTTTAGAACCAGATGAAGTGAGTAGGCAGTAGGGGTATTGTTAGTGTATCTGTCGCATCTTTTGTCATGTACGATTCTATCTATCTACCTGTCATATCTATCTTTATTTCATTAAATATAATAGATTGAACTAATCCATCATAAACAACCTACACTTATGCATTCAATTCAGTTCAATTCAATTTTATTTCCATTTCCATTGAATAAACAGAAAAAATATATTCAATACATTTACAGAACAAATTTATAACAATTTCAAAGAAAACGTACAACGTACATTAAAGTACATTAACATTAACGTTAACATTAACATTAACATTAACATTAACATTAACGTTGCCTAGTAAAATGCTCGAAATTGCTCAAATGATTGCCACTCATCTTCTGTATGAACTCGTCTTTGATCTTAAAGGACAAGTTCACCTTCATAAACATAAGGATTGAGAGAATGTAGCAATATTAGAAGAACACATCATTGAAAGTTTGAGGAAAATCGGACAATCCGTTCAAAAGTTATGCATATTTGAAGTTTTTGTGCAGTCACCGCTGGAGGAGAAGACTACTGCAATGTGTGAATAACTTAGATGTCACATGCGTACAACAATATACGGAAAATATAAAGAGAATTTCACAAAATTTCATCTTTTGAAAAAAGTACACATTCCCCCGACTCGTTATCGACAAATGTTATGGGTAGTATTATTCCCCCTGCCTTTAGAAAGAGGCAAGTCAAGTGCTCTTTTATTATGCGAAAAAAGTGAAAATATGTTGAATTTTCTTTACATTTTCTTTATACTGTTGTACGCATATGACTCACAAGCTGTAGTAGTCTCCTCATCCAGCGGTTCCAACACAAAAAATTTAAAAATTCATAACTTTTACATCGATTGTCCAATTTTCCTCAAACTTTCACTGATGTGTTCTACTAATATTGTTGCATTCTCTCAATCCTTATGTTTATGAAGGTGAACTTGTCCTTTAACTAAAACTTATTTTCTTAAACAGAATATGATTATGACAATACAACAAACCTTCCTCCATTATTTATTCAGGAAAATGGAATGCTAATTCCCTGGCGGCATGGCAGGTGAAGATGATTATAGATGGAATTTGTCGAGAATGTCTGGCGGACGTGTACGATTGATGCAAATGGGTGACTCATTTTAATATGGCGTTTTTGTAAAGTAATCGTTTCCCACTGCCAGCAATCACTCTGCTCTATAATCCATTATCCATACATTTGATGTATAGAAAATTATCTATACATAAAGTTGGTAGCTGTGTCGTTCTTTCAACTTTACCTTCTAATTTATCATGTTATTTTTTATACCGTACAGGGTTTGCGGCCGATAGGTTCGGTGGTTTCAACTCGTCCTACGTGGTGGTCGTCGGCTGCGAGGTCCTGGTCTTGTTCCTGGTGCTGTTCTCACGATTTAAGTTGAAATTAAAGTAAGGTATCATGACGATATGCACAGCTGATAGTAGGTGAAATAAAAAATTTGGGGTTTGAAATTATTGTTTTTATTATATGACATCTCAATTTACATCTGACTATATCAAGTATAAATCCTAAGGATAACTCTTTTTTAATTAACGTTTGTTGTCAAGTGCCTATGTGCAACCAGTGATTGTCCTGTTATTTACGAAATAGTCAAACATCCGCTTCTTCGCGAAACAGCGTACAGCGTAGTTACAAAAGATAATATCAATACACAGCCAGGTATTCTTCTATTTGACATAAGTGACTATTTGCCATTTTTTTTTCCCGGCTCTTACGTTTAGGTAACGTTGGAAATTAGCCATCATGTAAAAGAAGTATGAAATATGCTTTAAAAAAACACTAGGAATACGATTAAAAACCTATGATCAACGAAAGATCTATCGAAGCTTCGTCACATAGCAGTCACTCATATATATAAAAATATCTTTTAAATCTTAATCTGTATCTGAAGGAAATATCAAAAGATCATTGTTATCATATAATCATGAAGATACGCCAGGTTTAAAGAGGAAGTGTTAATATTAATCTTATAAAGTTGATGAAGTCAAAGTATACACATATAATGTACTTAAAACCAAATATTTAAACCATCTTACATGAAAGCAATAAACACAGTAATTTATTCTAAAAATGAAATACCACCAACAATCAAGAAATTGCAAATTCATTTCATGATTTTTCTTTCAAGGTATGGCACAGATCATTTGAAATAAGGTTGGAGGTTTCCAATATTTCTTGATGATGATTTCTTTTTTTTTATAATGAGACAAATCTCACGAAATAGAAAAATGTTTATAATTGAAAGAGGATTTCAAAGTTTATTTGATTAGTATTAATGTTTAAATGCATGAGATATCTAAAACAAAGCAATCTTAGTAAAAAGTGAGGCACACCTTTTACAAGGATCGCTTTTTTTAATATCTCAGCCATTACAAAACAATTTTTCATCAAATAAACTTTGAATTCCTCTCAGAATTGTAGACTTCTTAACATTTAATAAGGTGCATGGTTCCTAAATATCTCACAAAAAGTCAAAGGCTGAATTCTCACCTCAACCAATACTACACCATCCCTTTGATATTGGTACAAAACTGCAATATTTGTAGCATACATACGAATAATCCGTTTCAAGATTATTTGATGATGCCAAATAACAATATTATGTTTGCAAAGCTAGTAAAAAATGATGGATTAATAAATCGAGTTGATGATATGGAAAATAACATTAGCGTAGGTTTTGAGTAAAGTATGTAATTCCTTGGCTATGTGATCCTTTACGTATTACTCCTCAGAGATGTTGAAGTATTAATATGCCCCCTTAGAAAATATCGTTGCTCCATTTATACCCATTAAAAATGAAAAGAAACTGATTTTAACAGTTATCGTACAATTTCAATAAAATCTTTTTCCCCAATATATTAGATTAGTGCATTTAAAGATGAAATCCGGTCCAAATATTAATCTGATAAAAAAAGTATACTTTTACAAGTTCAATGGTAAAAATGTGACTTAAATTGGATGACAAATAAGTTATGAAATTTTGAAGTTTTGATAATTTCTCAAAAACAGTTCTTGTACAGTAGATATGAATATGCAAATGAGTGAGCTAACTATGCCATATCCTCACAATTTTCCATTCATCATGTACACACAAAAAAAAGAATTACGACAATTTAACATTTCTGCCATTGAAGTCTTAAACATGACGTTATTCCCGGTAAAATAGCTTCAGAATAGTGATCGGTTAGAATATGAGGATTTGAGCCTCGAGTATAATTGCGTTTGAATGAAAGACTGGAAATTTCAGAATTTTATGTACAAACTATATGGTAAGTTGTGAGGGAATGACATGCTCACCTTGCCATTAGAATGTTCATATTGACTGTTCAAGAAATGTTTCCCCCCCCCCCAAAAAAAAAAAAAAAAATAGCGAAACTTTAAAATGTCATAACTTCCTTATTTTTAATCCGATTTTGATCAAACTCATAGCGTTGAACTCGTAATATTTTACTCTCTCTTATCAGACTAACTTATATTTGGACTGGATTTCCCCTTTAAAAAGAGAGAAATTGATTGAATTTTCATATAGATGTGACATGCTGATTGCGCCTTGAAATGGAAATAAAATGAAAGATATATTTAATCTTTTATGCGATTACTTACTGTGTTTTGTTCTTGTTTTCCTCGAATTTATATAGTGCAACAATATACAGTATAGTGCCACGGCATCTGCTGTAGAAACATGAGGATGTTCTGCAAATCTATCAAAATGATTTTGCGGTTGGCAGGAAAGATGACACGAAGACAACTATCTATGAAGCAGCAAGATAGATAATACAGAAAATACAAATGCTTACAATTTGCAGCTCTTTAGCTGCCTGGGATCTTGTTCGACTGTGCCGAGTAAAGAAGACTATAGCTAGGAAATCATGTAAGCCATAATCCGAAAATGGAGTTAGGTACGTCAGTTTGCACTCTTTTTTTTTTTCTTTTTTTAGCTGCATTATCGAACCTTCAAAATGACGAGCACCACACAAAGAAACAGAAAAAGATAAATTACAGCGTTTAAATCAAACTGCTTCCATTGCCCTTCACGTCTTATGCTCACGTGGTATATACATATATGATAATTGTAATTTATCATGTCTTGATTTATATGAACAGTTTCAACGCAAAAGCAAATAAACGTCATTTGCAAAGTGTTTGTATTTAAAGGTACTCATAAAACAGGATGGAAAATTAGAGTTTTCAGTGTTACTGCACTCGCTATATAACAAGAAATGTTTTTCTTACATAATGCTGTATATATTATGACCGTGCATCACAAAACCAACAAAAAGTTGCACAACTTGATTTGAAGTAAGGACACACACACAAAAATGGTGTAATACGTCAACCTAGTCAATATTGAAGTTTTCTCCAAATTTTCTGAAAGAGCTATTCTTCTACATTTTTCGATAGGTTGGAATCATACAAAGAATGGAAAATGGTATCTCATCGGTTTTTCTAGAACACCTTTTTTATATATATTATAGTGTGATTACCATGTCTTAGAGTCCCCTTTTCATTTCTTAAAATTCTTTATGCACTATTAATTCACTTTTAGGTCTATTAAATTTCAAAAGGATAGTACCACTGCTTTGAAAGGTAGTATTAGTCATGGACCATGTGGACAGAAGGTTATAGAGCATGCTCAATTTCAGCTTAATCTGATAATCTCTTGACTGTTGTTTGCTGTGATGGTTTGCGTCCTGTTTCTTGTCTCATTGCATGACTTGGTACTCTCTAAAACAAATGAAGTGAAAATATTCACTCCTAAAAGAGTGAATACAAAAAAGGGTGAATTTAGAGTGAATACAAAAAAGAGTGAAATTGGAGTGAATTTTGAGTGAAAATGTTCACTTTCACTTGTTTTAGAGTGACCTCAGGGATCACTCCAAAATCTTCGAGTGATCCCTGAGGTCACTCCAAAATGAGTGAAAATGAACATTTTCACTCTAAATTCACTCGAATTTCAATCTAAATTCACTCTTTTTTTGTATTCACTCTTATAAGAGTGTATATTTTTACTCGGTTTTTTTTTTTTTAGAGAGAAACCATAAGATCAAGGACCTACCAAGTACCTCCTTTGTAAGATTAAAAGCTTGAATAGATGCTCTTTTCTCAATTCACACTTTTCCAGAGTGTGTTCTTTCTTCCCAATATTTAGACAGGTTAGGCGAGTTCTTTTCAATTGAGTTATACAGTGCGTATCAAAAAAAAAACGCAACAAGATTTAATTTCGTATTTTTTGAAGATTGTTTTAATTTTACACCAAAGTGAGTAGCAACATCTTAACGCCACATATCTCCTCTTTCCAATGATATCTTATTTATTCTTACACGGTCATAGATGGCTGAGTAATCATTCTTTTTGGACAATGGGTCAAATTGGACTTGGGACCAAGTTTCGGTTTCTGCATTCAACTATGACGTCGATTTTCGTAGAGAAAAGCTGAATGTCTGGGCTGGACTTTATGGAAACGGTTTGCTCCTAGGGCCCTTCTTCTTTGAAAACAGCATGAACGGAAATGGATACTTTTAAATGAAAATGTGATTCCTAAGAATGGAAAATTTTCCTGTGCAACAAAGGGGTGTGTTCAGACGCCTGTGGTGGGCACAGGATGGCGCACCAGCCCATTGACTAGTTGCAGTAAGAAACAGATTGGCTGGGGTATTTGGAAATTGGGTGATTGCCTTGTATCATGATGTATAGTGGCCACCACGATCTCCGGATCTGACTTGGGACTTTTTTCTTTGGGGTTATCTCAAGAGCAAAGTGTTCATTACCCCTCCACCTGACATTGCAAATTTCAGACAAAGAATCACTGATGAGTTTGAAGCTCTACGCCACCAAGCCCCAATGATTCGCAGGGCTGTGCGTGAGATGGAGAAAAGAGCTAATCTCTGTGTGGAAAGGAATGGTGGCCATGTTGAGGGGCATGGAATGTAATTTAAAAAGAGATACTAGTATAAAAAAGACAATGGTAAGTTGCGCTCATTAATTTCAACAATTTCATCAATTGCGATCACTAATGTAATTAAAATTAATTTCATCATTCAATTTGTTTAGTTAATTTCTAATAAGGTGCATTGATTCTTGCAGTACCTAACCTTGGCCCAAAGTCCAATTTGACCCATTGTCCATAAAGAATGATTACTCAGCCATCCATGACCGTGTATAAATAGATAAGATATCATTGGAAAGAGGAGATATGTGGTTTTAAAGGCAGCCGATCGTCATCCCTAATGGTACATAAACTCCGAACGACCGAAGTTTGTGCATGGAATTGCGCAATGCCAGACTCGGTGCTATATCCATGAACGTGTGGGACAATGTTGCCACTTAGACACGTGTGTGTGTGTGTGTGTGTGTGTGCGTGTGTGTGTACGCATCATACACAAACATCGTCACCGCGAGCTGCGGTGGTTGGAGGAGAGAGGCCAGAAGACGCGTGTGTGTGTACGCACAAATATTGTCACCGCGAGCTGCGGTGATTGGAGGAGAGAGGCCAGAAGACGCGTGGCTCTTTTGGCCTCTCTTCATGCGCATGGGCACTGGGAGTGTGCGTCCATTCGGAAGCTCTCGTGCCTAGCTCGGACAGCCATTTTGGGTTAGGAGGTTAGCACAGAGAGCTCTCTTGTAACCTAGCGTTTTGTTCGCTGACCCATTGAGCCAGCGCTATTCTCATTCGGGGGTCACTACATTTGATACAGAATGGGGGAGGCAGCGTGTTGCGTTCGTCTCCGTGCCGCACAAACCACTCGCCACGATTGAGTGCCCTTTAAGATGTTGCTACTCACTTTTGGTGTAAAAGTTAAACACAATCTTCACAAAATTTAAAATCAAATCTTGTTGCGTTTTTTTTTTTTGTACATCATTTTTCACTGCTCTTTTAAAATCTGTCCTCACAAGAGTGGCACAATCCATAAAAAACATTCAAGTATAGCGACTTTTTAGTTGGTTTTTGTGATGCAGGGTCATGCATACTTGGCAAAAAAAGAAAGAAAAGAAAAGAAAAGTAAAACAATAATTAAAAGTCCATCTTTCTCATAGATTATTTGGCAAAAATAATATTTTTATATGCAATGTTAAAGGTAATTTTAATTGGCGTTTCAACTTAGAATAGGTCAATGAAAAATGGAAAACTTAACCAATGAGTGAATAAATTCGCTTTTAATCTTCCAAGGACACAAGGACTAAAAAAATGGCAAAAAAATGGACAAATAGTTTGTTATTCAAGCGTATGTGCCTCTTTTCTTATGACAATATGAAACACAGGACAAATTCAACTCAATGAAAAATGCATATTTAATTTTGCAAAAAAATCAAACCTGCGATCTCTATAATATCTCTGTAAACTCTCCAAAGATAAAGAAAGGCAAACAATGATGGAGGAAAAATAAAGACATAAGAAAAAGAAGCAATGTGGCAAAATATAACAGAAAATTTGAAAGGTTATTCCAAATTAAGAAAAATTTGAAATGATATTTTGGGGCTGAATTTGTCTCATGTATTCTTAAATTCCTTGATTAAAAAAGTACAATGAAGAAAATTTCTGTCGATTTTTATCACCTTTGCGGCTTTACTCCCCATGTCATTTTAAAGTTTTGAGTTGACCATGTTTGACACAAAATTCTTATTTACCTTTCAGTTTTTCCCACTGTTTTTTTATCTTCTTCTTATGAAAAACATGAAACTGGAAAGAGTGTTCACTTTCTTTTTTTGCTGAGTGCATATTATATACATTATGTATTTACATCGATGGATACACGTATTCTGTATTAAAGACAAAACACGTACAACTGTATTATCCACCATACACTATTTCAATATACAGCCATCTACGTCCACACGTGTGTCTAGCTATACCATGTTTCCTGCTGTAGGGAGTCCACTTTAGATTGAAACTATTAATGTGTGTGGCTTGATAGTAAGGTGTATTGCTGGGAGGTCAGGTATGGACTCCATACATGACGTAATCACCGAAAAAAGGACCAGACAGTTTCCTCGCCATCTCGACCTATCTTTGGTCAGTCCGGAAAAAATGATGTCCGCAATGTCGTCTTCTCGGGTTCGATTAAGTTCAGTTTCTCACGTCTCACCTTGCTGCTTTTCTCAGATCCGAGATGTCAAGTAGACGAGATTTTCTCGCCTTTTTCGGGGACCAGATCTCACATCTCGCCTTCAAGGACCCGAGGACGTCGAGGAGGGCTAGATCTTAACACTCGTCTTCTCTGGATCAAAGAGGAAGAGAAGGGCGACGAATTATTTTTGTGGACACATGTTTACTTTCCCTGGCTAGGAGATGACAACTTCTAAGCAGGCAAAAAACTGTGCTTTTTTTTCATGTTGCTTTTGTTCCAATGCGTGGATCGAGGATTTTTCATCAGCGAAACACCTCATGAAAGATCGGCAAATCCTGTTTCAAACAAAGTCCGCAGCAAACCGAGATGCAAAATTCCCACTTATTTTCATTGTAGTTGGTTGTAGTCATTGCAAAATGTTATATATGGGTAAATTTGTCCCAGCAAAAACCAAAACAGGAAAACTTTTTAGAGATTGTCTCCAATTATGGACTAAAAACAGTTTTAGATCTAAAACCCACGAGAAAAACACACCGTTTTTCAGCCACAAACACCCCAGGTATTGTTTCTCATTAAACCACAAACTTGTACAATATGTGTGTACAATGTGGGTTTTAAGAGTAATAGATTATCACTCAATCTGAAAAAAGATACATTTTTATGTATTTTCTATAATAAGAAAGCATGACAATGAAAATGCAATATTTTGAATATTATGGTGGATGGTATATCATTGGAAACAAAAAAGAAAGTATCAAATTCCCCCGGAAATATATAAAAAATGAAAAATATGAAATGGAACGTTTCATGTACAATATATCTCTGATAAAGTGTCTCGTAATGTTTGGTATACTCCCAGAAGTTAAAGTATTTATGTCCCCTCAGAATATTTTTATTTATGTTATATAATTCGTTGATATTATCGCATATTTTCTTATTGCAAACATTGTATGGGGCAAACTTCAAAAAAGCCACATTGATAGTATATTACTTTTACAAAAAGAAAGCTATACGTATATGCACCAAACTATCGACACCATTCAGATCCTTTATTCGCAGAATTAAAAAACAATTAAGGTAAAATGACATTGATTTTTTTTTCCCAAAACTCACTGTTTTATGTTTCCGCTTACATAATGGTCAGTTTGACATCTTCTTTTTTTTTTTTTACTCACTATTTTCAATTAAAAAAAGGACATACATTTCTTATCCAAACAAGACAAATCTGATAAGTTTTCATTTATATAATCCCAAAAAACAGTGATGGCGCTGAAATCTGTCAGACACACCGGACTCGATGTTTTGGAATTTCTCTTCCTTCTGAAATTCGAAGTTTTAAAGTCCATGTATTCTTTTAGGAAAAGCTGTAAAAAAACAATGTTTGCTTTCTGGATATCAGTAATTCCATTGTCATTGTTTAATGTATTATACACGAAATTCTTTCGCAGAAAATATCGACGCATTTTAATTTTATCATGTAGGCCTAATAATAATTATGTAACTGACCATGACCTGTCTCAACCGTTTCACCTTTACCTCGGTGAGAAAAATATTTTGTCATGCCTTGCTAATCAGTGATACAGGTGATTTTTATTTTTGTATAAAATCTTTAGTGAAAGCAGACAAACCTCTCCTTTCCCTTTCTCCTTTCAACTATCCTATCTCTATGCAAGTCATCCCTCCCTCCTATTTCCCCTTCCGATGTATATTATAATATTATGTTTATGCTACGGGGGCTGCACGCAAAATCAAGCCACGCTTAAGCTGTAGCCCCTCTGTATTATTCATTGTTTGTATGTTTTTTTGTTGTACTCTTGCTGTACATTGTAAAAAAGGCAATGAAGAAGAAAATGCAACTTATATATATGTTTGTATATGAATGTGTATGTACAATGATGATACAGAAACCAATAAAATCAAATCAAATCAAATCGAAATATAGTGATGAAGCACCACTCTTACTTAGTAAACCATTATATGTGACCGTGCACCACAAAAACAAAACAAAAAGTCGCACCCCTTGATTTTTAAGTGAGGACTCAAAAAAAGGTGGAATGGTTCAACCAAGTCAATCTTGAGTTTTTTCATATTTTCTGAAAGAACTATCCTTCTTCTACATTATTCTTTAATTTGGTATCTTAACATGAATGGGAAAAGTGTTTTTTAGCAGTTTTTTTCTACAACCCTTTTTGGGGGATGAATAGAATGATCAGTTATGACTTAGAGGCCGCTTTTTCATGTTTTTGAAAATCCTTTGCACACTCTTCACTTTCAAGTCTAATAACTTTTGAAAAGAATGACGCTACTGCTTCGAAAGTTAGCAATAATCATGGGAAGAATGTGCTAATAGAACAGGCGTGATTTCAACTTAATCTAATAATCCCTTCATTGTTGTTGCTCCGGCGGTTTACATCCTGTGTTTTTGTCCCCTTTCATGGCACAGCTAGCACTGCTTGGGAAAGATAAAGCGCTTGAATAGACTGTGTACTTCAGAGCCTCTTTTCTCACTTCACATTTTTTCCATAGTGTGTGTTTTACTTTCCAGTATTTTAGGTAGGTTAGGGGAGTCCATTTAAATTGAGTTACACATAATTTTAAAGCTTAGAGTCTGCTCTTTTCAGAATCTGCCCTTAACTGAAAATCTAGGTTATGTCTGGCGACTTTTTGTTCGTTTTTGTGGTGCAGGGTCACATAATACGATAGTGGGATCGATTGGCAAAGTAAAAAGCCTCTATCTCAAATTATAAGCATGGAAATTCTCGAAATTTAAAAGAATTTTAAATTTGTGAAATTCTGTGATGAATTACTAAAAAAAAAAATCATTGTGATGTTAAAGCACGCGAAACTGATGCGGCATATGACAGAACAATATCTAAATATAGAAAAATACGAGATGAATATGCCCCTTTGACATGCAGAAGATTTAAAACAGACACCTACACCATATGGGTGAATGCTCATATAAATTAGCTTCTGACTGAGAGAGACAGAAGCAAGAAGAAAGCAAAAATAATATCAGAGGAGCCCCCCAACTTAAATGATTATAAACAAATTGAAAAAATTGTGTAACTTCTTTCATGCGTAAAAACGAAGAGGAAAATATATTACTGAAAAACATTTTTGAAAAAGCATAAAGATGACTCTGCCAAGCTTTTTAAAGTTGCTTCAAGTGTTATTACCCAAGAAAAAAATGTAACTACTTTTAATTGTGTTCATCTTGAAGGAAATATGATTATCGCTATTATTTGATGAAAGTTATTATTCATCCAGTCGATGTAGATTTTGAGACGAATTATGAATCGAAGAAACTGGAATTTAACTTACGTTTTTTGGCAACGTTTTCGCTGATTAATCACAATCAGCTTCATCTGGCATCCTTCCAGAAGAAGGCTGGTCGTTATATACGTGAAAGCTGTGTAGGAACGTCACGCAAGGGTGCACTACCCGTGCGTGACAGACGACTTGGAATCTCACGGGACTGCCCGGTCCCCACGTATGTGACAATTTGAACCGTAAGCCCCCCTTCTTGTTCAGTTTTAGGTTCCTCCACTCGTTCCCAAATGGGCCTCTTTAACACCGCGCTTGAACCAATTGGCTTCCCTGTCTAGAATGACCACGTCTTTTGTGTTTAAATGAGTGGCCTTTTCTCTTTTAGATGTGTGTATACCGCTGAGTCAGGGTTGAAATCCACACTGCTAGGCCTTCTGTGTTGGCTCATACGGGGCTTTTGAGGGATTGTTTGGGTTTCCCCGATGTAAAAGTCCTGACAGTCTTCCTGTTCGCACCTCACCCCGTATACCAGATTCCTCTGTTTTTTCTTTTGAAAATCTTGTCCTTCACATGTACCAGCTTTTTTCCGTAGCGAGTTGTGGGGTTTAAAGGCGGTGGAGATTCCATGCTTTCCCAAAGACCCTTTTAATCTTTTTCAGAAAGATCATATATGTATGGGATGGTGATGGTGATTTTTTTCCTTGTGTGACTGGAGATGGTACCACTTCTTTGGGCGGATTTATTGCCAGTTTCGCTTGGGACTCTCGGCTTTGGAGAACGACCAATCCGGATATCCACATCTAGCCAGTGCCTGTTTGGTGTCACCCTTTTCTTTGGCTCTTTCGGTTGGATCTTGTACCACCAAGTCTGCTCTATGAAGGAGTGTTCTGATGACAGACAGTTTTTATGTACAAGCGGGTGATGGGAGTTGAAATGAAGGTACTGGTTGGTATGGGTGGGCTTGCGGTATACCGTTGTATCCAATGAACCATCCGATGAAATGTGTACTTCAACATCCAGGAAGGCCAGTTTTTCTGGTCCTTGCTCTCTTCGGTTGTGAATGAGATGTTCGGATCACAAGTGTTTATGTGTTGGAAGAATTTCTGCGTCTCCTGTTTCTTCACAATGACGAAAGTGTCGTCCCACATACCTCAGCCAAACCCGAGGTTTAGATCCTGTGTATGATTTCAAGGCTACTGTTTTCAAAGTCCTGCATATACAGTACAAAAAGACGTGGTCATTCTAGACAGGGAAGCCAATTGGTTCAAGCGCGGTGTTAAAGAGGCCATTAAGGAACGAGTGGAGGAACCTAAACTGAACAAGAAGGGGGGCTTACGGTTCAACTTGTCACATACGTGGGACCGGGCAGTCCCGTGAGATTCCAAGTCGTCTGTCACGCACGGGTAGTGCACCCTTGCGTGACGTTTCCTACACAGCTTCACGTATATAAACGACCAGCCTTCTTCTGGAAGGATGCCAGATGAAGCTGATTGTGATTAATCAGCGAAACGTTGCCAAAAAACGTAAGTTAAATTCCAGTTTCTTCGATTCATAATTCGTCTCAAAAAAAATATTGTTATTATTATTATTTCAGTTTTTATTTCCACAGGGTAGTTTTCATCAAGACCAGCAGGTCCCTGCTCTTCCAGAGAGCCCTGCCCATGATAAAAAAAATACATAAACATTCATCGTAACACAAAAAATTAACCTTCGTACATTATTGAACAGTAAAAAACATTAAAAATCTACACACTTGAATACTTGTAATAATGCAAACAATCAGAATCAAATCAAATCATCTCAATAAATATATTTCTTTACATAGAATAGAAGTGAAAATGACCCATCCCCCCCCCCTCAAAAAAAAAATAATAATAATTACGAACCCACACGTCTACGTACGCACACACAATGCAGGCCCACTTGGCGCAGACACGTTGGTGCACCAACTAACCCTACACATAGTATACTCCTACGCACGCACGCACGCACACATGTATACCGTTACACAACACACACACACACACTAACACACACACATCCCCACGCACACATGCACACACACACACCCGCGCACAAAATGCACACACACACCCCGCGCACACATACATGCAACGCACACACACACACACACATACACACGCACACCCATACATCTTCCCATACTTTTACACTCCACTTCCAAATGCGTAGCGAACTCATGCATAATTATAATGATGCACACACACAAGCGGGAAGGTGAGACCTCCGTGAGTACCCGTACGCCTACACTGTACGTACATACATAAAACGTGCTCGCGTGTTATACACAATAGGCGTTTTTGACATTCGAAATAGCGCGCTATTTTCTGACTTGGGAAATTAACCCGATCACGAAATAGCGCGCTATTTTGATAATGTGAACACAAATTAGCGTTCTAATTGTATCGCTCTGGTCGAGAAAATTTCTCGAGTCCAACTCGGGAAATTTTCTGAAAATTTCTGAAATAGCGGGATAAACTGGCGAAACTAGCGCGCTATTTGATAATGTGAAAAAACGCCTCAAGAAAATTAGCGCGATGCATCCCATCAATGCCTAGCGTGTGTGACCCGATCGATTGAGGCAAAACTGCACACAAAAGTATGAGAAAATTTTTTGAAAGTGCACACATTACTGATGCTGTTTTGCACATGCTCAGCTGTCGAATTAGCTCGAAAAAAATTTCGGGCTAATTTTCTTCGGGCTGATGTGAATAAGAAAATGAAAATAGCGCCGCTAATTTCGCAAATCGCGAAAAAAATATCTCGAGCTTGGATTTTTTATCGGGCTGATGTGAAAAAACGCCTATAAAATATTCTATACATACAGTACGATGACCAGTTATTCATGTGCGTGTACAAAAATAGCAAGATTAAAAAAACAAAAACAAAAATGTCACACATACGTCTATAAATCTGTACTCAAAAGCCCTTCATAAAACCAAAGTGGTATGGGGAAAATCACCTCCAGCATGCAAAATACGGGTAAAAAGGATCTGTGGCAACCGCTACAGACAAAATAAAAACAAAACAAACGAACAAACAAACTAACAAAAAGAGGTACCCGCACTCCTTCTTCACAAAAAAACGTCTTTATATATGTGTGATTTTCCATGCCACATTACCCTGGACTTTTAAAGCAAAAAATAATGAAAATCCGAAGTTTGCTGTTTTAAAAACACTGCAAAAGATTGACAGTTTTTAGATGAATAAACGGTAGTTTTGTTGAAACAGTTTTTGCCCCGGTTTACTGCTAAGGTGCGAAACCTTAAAAAATCTGTCTATACATCTGGGAATAAAATAAGGGGACTATTAATAGCATATCGCGTAGAAATAATATACTGGTCGTTTTACTAAACACATGAAATTCAAATACATTGGGGGCTATATCATTCAGTATTTTTAAAAACACCATTAAAGACTGTTTGGTATTTAATCCTTTGTTTGCACTGTTTTGCCAATTCAAAAATACTGATAAGGTTTGCTTTGTGGGGGTAGAATAATCTGCACGTAGTATTAATCGTGCATACCTATTTTGTAACTTTTTGCAATTTTTGCTATGTTTTGCTTTAGAGGTATTTTCCCCATACGGTGTTACAATAATCCATATGCGGCAGTATCAAACGAATAATATAAACTTTTCTTAAAAAGTCTCTTGGATAAAATAATGCTGAAACTCGGCGAATGCAAAACAATCGTAATTTGACACCTTTTTTACGATATCATGTATGTGTGAAGACCATAATAAATGCTTGTCAATCGTAACACCAAGGTACTTGATCTTATCTATATACTAATTCTAACAGATTGCTGTTGTATTTGATGGAAATATCAGTATTGTGAATTTTCTCCTAGAGCCAAAAAGTATCGTTTTTGTTTTAGTTGCATTTAAGCACATACCATTGCATTGCAACAATTGAACTACACTATTGAGATCTTTTTGCAGATTGTTTTCACATGATTGTTGATCCTTTGCCTGATTAAACAATGCCGTGTCATCTGCATACAGGGAGATATTTGTCTCCGGATGGAGATTTAGATTACAAATATCATTGACTTACAAACAAAATAACAGCGGTCCCCAAAATGAAGCCTTGTAGTACACCACATTTCACTGTGAGATAGTTACTCATGGTTCCTTGTATACTAGTACAATGTTGCCTGTTCAAAAAGTATTACTTAAACCACGCCAATTCAACCCCATTAATGCCGTAACATAACATTTTTTGAAAAATCAAATGATGTGGTAAAAGATCAAAGGCCCTTTTCAAATCTAAGAAAACGGAACCTGTGACTCCCGCCTTTTTCCATGTTGTCAAGAATTTTCTCTACTATATGTGTTAAACATGTGACAGTTGAATGACCAGGCTTAAATCCTGATTGACAGTCGCTTAGTATTGATCGTTTGTTCAGGTATGTATATAATTGCGTATGCACAGCTTTCTCGAGAATTTTGGACAATATTGGCAGCACAGAGATGGGTCACAATTACCTAGTTGCATTCGATTTCCTCCTTTGTGAATAGGAGTTATTTTTGCTATCTTAAACTCGCTCGGAAAACAGCCATATTCTAATGAACAATTAAACAGCATTGTTAAAGCACCAGCTATGTAAGGAGCAGCTATTCTAAGCAACCTTGGAGGTATGTCATCAACTCCAACTGCCTTAGACGTATCAAGATGAGATAGTTCCTTTAATACAAATTCTTCCTTGAGTTCAACAAACTTAAATACATTTTCAGTCTGATGTAACGTCTTTAATGCATTTGCATTAAGGTTTCGGGTGTCCGTATTACCTAAAATTTCATTTTGTACAATATTATAAACTTTATTAAAAAGTGCAGAGACTTTTTCTTTCTCTTCACTAATTTCGTTATTCAAAAAAATGTTAATTTGTGAAGGATATGGCAAATATTATGAAAAATTGTTTTAAAGATGTTCCTAAACGATTTACAATGGCTGATTCAAAGAAAGAGATATATGAGAGCTGTGTTCATCGACAGCATTACGTCCAACTCTTTATTTCATCTTGTTACTGAAAGTGAAATAATGAAATGTTTTTATTCAATCCCAAGAAGAATTGGAGCAAGTGCTGACAATTTGCCAACATGTGTATTGAAAGATATATTGCCTCTAATCTTGAAACCACCCTGTCCAGTGGCGTATCTGGGGGGGGGGGGGGGGCAAGGGGGGCACGTGCCCCGGGCGCCACTCCTTGGGGGCGCCAAAAACGGAAAAAAAACGAAGAAGAAGAAGAAAAAAAAAGAAAAAAGGGGGAAGAAAAGGAAGAAGAAGAAGAAGAAGAAAAAAAAAAACCCTCGCCCGGTCGGGGGGGGGGGTGGGGGCAGAAAATCAAATCAAACAAGATAAAATGATGATGATGATGCGGACAAAATGACAATGTATATTGTGTTCACACATGTCCTTTTATATTTAGCAGGCAAAATGTTACACGGAGCAGCGGCTGCAGTTTCTTTCGTTCTGAAGCAATCGCCGATTGGATCAAAGGAGGGCACCAACGGTTGCGAACATCAAGGGGGGCGCAAAATAATTTAAACAAGATAAGAACAAAACGTAATGATGACGCGGAAATATACAAATTTCGGCTCACTCGCTCGTACTAATTTAGAGTATTTTTTCAAGTCCTCTGTTTGTTGGTATAAATCGTTATCGTTAAGGCCGTCACTATATCATGATTAGAATTGTAAGATTTAATAAGCAAAAAAATGACAAGAATTCCATGTTTTGTCAGCTGAAATACAAAATTTCCGGTTCGCTCGCTGCGCTCGCTCGCCAGAATTTTATCAAAAAAAAAAAGAAAGATAAGAACAAAATGTGATGATGACGCGGAAATATACAAATTTCGGCTCACTCGCGGTACTAAGATGGAGTATTTTTTCAAGTCCTCAGTTTGTTGGTATAAATCGTTATCTATAAGCCGTCACTATATCTTGATTAGAATTGTAAGATTTAATAAACAAAAAATAACAAGAATTCCATGTTTTGTTAGCTGAAATACAAAAATTTTCGGCTTGCTCGCCAAAATTTATCCAAAAAAAAAAGAGTAGAAGATAAGAACAAAACGTGATAATGACGCGGAAATACACAAATTTCGGCTCACTCGCGCGTAGTAATTTAGAGTATTTTTTCAAGTCCTCAGTTTGTTGGTATAAATCGTTAGGTTACCTTTTAGGCCGTCACTGTAATAATCTTGATTAGAATTGTAAGATTTAAAAAGCAAAAAATGACAAGAATTGCATGTTTTGTAAGCTGAAATACAAAAATTTTCGGCTCGCTCGCTGGGCTCGCTCGCCAAAATTTGTCACACACAAAAAAAGATAAAAGCAAAACGTGATGATGACGCGGAAATATACACATTTCGGCTCACTCGCGGGATTAGAATTGTAAGATTTAGTAAGCAAAAAATGACAAGAATTCCATGTTTTGTAAGCTGAAATACAAAAAACTTCGGCTCGCTCGCTGCGCTTGCTCGCCAAAATTTATCACAATTTATTACGTTTAAATCACTCTCAAAAGACCCCTTTTCAGTGCTTGAAAAAGCATATATGAAAAAGCATAAAATCCCTACTGGGATGGGGTTGGGGTTGAACACTTTTTCAGCAATTAGGGGCGTAGATTTCCGCGCTTGCCCCGGGCGCCGTTTTCCCTAGATACGCCACTGGCTTTACCAATCCATAAATGCCGAAAACAGGACGGACCCTCTGAATTATCGACCAATATCGATCCTCCCTGTTCTGTCAAAGGTATTGGAAAAGCTGCAGCAAGTTTGTAAGTATTTTAATGATAATAGGGTTTTTGCCGATAATCAGGTTGGTTTTCGTCTAAAAGTGTGAAAGTATTCGGGAAGCTCTTGATGAAGGCCGCATTGTTGGGTAAAAATGTATGTTACTCTCGAATTGAAAAAAAAAAAGAAGAAATAATCGCATTCTGATACCACACAATATGTGATTATTGAAAACTGAAAAATATGATATGCATGAACAGAATGTTGCTTGGTTCAGAGATTACTTGTCATTTGAGGAACAAAACTACAGACATCAATGGAAACATGTCAGAACCACGTCATGATTCATTCGATGTGCCTCAGGGAAGCATTCTTGGGCCGCTTTTCTTCATTATCACCATAAACGACTGTGTTGAAGTAATGCAAAATTGCACAGTGTGTTTGTATGCAGACAATACTTGCCTTTGTTATTCCTTACGTAATGCACTAGACTTGGAAAAGTGTGTCAACGACGATCTGAAGTCAATTTCAAAATGACTCAAATGTAATGACCGACGTATTGTCCTCCGCTATTTCCTGTCTGAAAAGAATAAGACCATCTATCTCACGTGGTATGCCTTGCTGTTGTACCAAGGTTTAATTCAGCTGCACTTGGAGTACTGCTCCATTATTTGGATGAACGCATTGAAGACTTTGCTAACAAAAATAAGTGTATTACAGAAGAGAGACCTTCTTGTCGTCCTACTGGTAGAGATAATCGTTTCAGCAGTAAATCCCTTTACGACCAATTGAAACAGTTTAAATCCGCTGGAAAAAAAGAAGCTGCACAATCCTGCTCCTGCTCCTCCTCCTAATATGCTACCGCCGTTATTGTGATAAAATAATAGTGAGACAGAATGTACATTACCTAAGAAATTCACACAATATCTTCAAACAGAAAAAAAATGAAATGCCGATGCATTTATACTGGTAAAAGAATTTTTAATGATCTTTCCGAAAATATTAGAAAATTAGACAGTCTGAATTCCTTTAAAAAATGCTCTTGATTAATAGTCGCAAATATTCATGCGTGCACTCATGTTTTGAAGTGTTTGTTTAACCTGAAGAAGATACTGCCTAGATAATTGTTGCTATTTTTGTTGCTTTTAATAATACCTTTATTCTTTTTGTCATGATGTGTTTTGTTTCTTTGTTGATATCTGTCTCTCGTCTGTGTTTGAATTGATTTCGTTCGTTCTGTCTTTGGTTTGTTTTGCCTATGTCAGCTGTTTTGTTTCACGGCCTCTCTGAGGGCTTTTAACCCCGTGACCAAATGAAACAAACAAACAATGCTTTCACAATTACTCCTTGTTAAAAAATGACGCCGGTGTTGTGGTGCATGCTTATCAAGAGGTTCCTTATGAGAAATCGGGCTGGTGCAATCCACATTTCTAGGAAATTTTGCACACATTAGGTTTTTCTCTGCGCAGAGCAATTCGCACTGTATGCTCACCAATATTCCTATGTGGGTCGGTCAAAACTTCATAATCCTTTTCGTATGCATCGATGGCACAAGTAACTTATGAGTCACTTTATGAGTCAATATCTTTGTGCAGAAAAAAAAAAGTTTCGTCTCTTTGATACACGAAGAGCACAAAATGTATATACCTAATTTAAAACTTTATTATTTCTTCTGCACGTGGCATTGCTAGACTCACTATTGTCTACAAACCACAAAGACTACAAACCATGGCATTTTTAATCATGGTGATGATACTGATGAAAAGAAAAATGGTTACTGAGATTGCTGAGAATATTGGTCATCAATAGTCTGTCAATATACTTATATTAACCTCGAATTGGCAAATTCCGGTATATGTGCGTTATTAAGAAATCATGTCTTGGCCTTTTTGTGTATATGTTTTGCACAGCTTTCTATGAATATTTATGTGATCGGTTTCACATGTTACCGACAATGTATTGCACTATTTGCCAGAATGCCATATCAAATCTATTAAATGGCACGATTTGAAAAAAAAAAAATAAAAACTCGTTCTCTTAGTAAAAGAGCATTGCTTCCAATAGAACTCGCTGGTTAGTCAATGCTCCTATTGCACGGTTATCTGGTGTGATTGACGGTTTTCCACAATACTTGAGTGGAAAAAAAGTTAGATTAGTTATCTACATGAAGATGCTTTTCATATGTCAATTTTCACCATTTTTAAGGAATACTTATCTTTAGACATTGGCAGCCATCTATGGCTGTGTTTATCCAAACAGCTTTCAAGGAATTTTCACGAGTTGATAAACGCCAAGCTGTTTTGAAAGTCCTTTAGGAAAGCCTTTTCGAAAGCCCGAAATTTGTGACGATCCACACAGGTTTCCTAAACAGGTTATCAGAAACCTGTTTGTAAAAGCCTTTCGTAGTTGATAAACGTAAAGCTGTTTTGAAAGCCCTTTAGGTCGCCCTACTGCGGTTACGCAACCATGCGTTTCCAGTTTCTGAAAAGACGCGCGCTACGTAAAGTGCACACAAGTACGTGTACACAGGTGTATACATACAGCTGTGTGTAATGCACGCATATGCTTGGAACAAGGAGGTGTTTCTCTCACCATGGACCTACTACACATATGGACCATGCATGAACGGAGGTCTTTCTTTAATCTAATGTTCACCACCGCCACCTGATTATGTGCATCTTAATAAGTACATTCAGACGTTTGGACAACGACGATTGTGTAATCGTGCATCATCACTGACAAAAGAGCCCGGTTTCCCTCATTTCGGTCCTATTTGGCTGAGGTGCCTTTTCAGACTCAACTGCCTTTGAATAAACACCAATGATGGGGAGCAGCAAACATGAAACAATAGTCAAGGCGCTAATTCCTGTAAGAGGCTTAATTAAGGAGTTCGTTCAACCCACCCCGCAGAAAAGGTTTGACCAGACAAGGTGGTAGATGGGACCTCTATGAACATCCCCAGGTAGTATGTGGTTCCAAATTGTGGTGTCAGTAGAATTTTACTGGCCACTTTTCATCATGATTTGTTGGAACAAACGTAAAAGAGTCTGCGCACGCCAAGACTATTACACGCACCACTAGCACTGCTACAGGCGCCAGCGCCAGTGCTGCGTGTAGTAGTCTTAGCGCGCATATACCTTTTCTTCGATAAACAAGGGTTTTGCCAGCAAACTAATTTTTCACGCCAAGCTGGGTTCGGTGTAGTGTAGTTTCTAGCCGTTTTTATTTCGTCTTTATTTCAAGAGTTCAAGCAAGCCGAGTGAGAGCGCATACCCGGTGATTGTGACGACCGAATCGCAATCACTGGGTGTGTGCTCCCACTCCACTTAGCGCAATATATACAGCGGGCTTCTGCATAATACACAAACTGCAACTCAGAGAAATAGTGACGAAAAAACGGCTAGAAATTAAGACTAGGGTCGGTAAACGCTTGTCGCTATTTGGGGCACTGAAAACGACAAACTCACACAGTTTTTGCATTTATTTCATGAAGAATTCATCAAAACTGCATAAAACTATATATGTATATGTTGCTAGAGATGTCATCCATACAGTGGGATTCATTGTAAGTTATAATATTGTGCATGGTTACCATGGTAACCGGATGCCTAAAGGTGACTGGTAACCCCCCAAATGCCTCCTGCTGCTACAAACATTGTTGTGTTTTTTTTAATCTTATAGATGCAATAAAAAAACACAACTTTTTATTGATTTTCGTTAAAAAAGTTTTCCCTGTTGCCATGGCAACCAGTATTATCCAATCAGAATTTAGTTGTCAATAACTCGAAAACTAAAGCCCATAATTTCAAAAAGCTCAATAAGCATGTCCTTCCTTCTGCATAAAGTGTACGATATCAGGTATATGTGAAGAATATTTTGAAGCATTCTCAAGTTACAGCAAAATTTGCAAGCAAAGGCATAATAAACGGCCATTGAAAGAAAGATATCATTTTCGAATAGTAAAATACATGAAAAAGTTGCATCCGTCGTATTTTCAACACAAATTTGACTTCAAAGCACAGGCAAATGTATATAGTTTTTCATAATGTATGGACACAAATTTCCCTTAAAAATAAGATGAATACAGAAAGCAAAGCCAATATTCTATAGTAGCTCTTTCGAGTATTTACAGAGCGATGATTATTCAAAACAATCCTGGAAAAGAGCAGAGGAAAGCAATTGATTGTTTATGTTCTTAAAGGAAGTTTATTCAAGAATACCGATAAATTCCTTTCTAAAGAAGGAATATACACGTGCGCTGGATTATCCATCAACAGAATGAAATATCATGATATGTAAATTTTATTCAAAACGTGCAGTAATGAATTAATGCTGAGGAGAGAATGAGGGGAAAATCTTGGGCGTCTTTTCCCTTTTTATCCAGACTAATTTTACAGTGTAGAACTCATCTACAATGAGTGATGTGCACGAAAGGCAAAAGAAACAAACCTGTCTAAATTCCAGATATTTTGGGGAGTTACCAATCACCAGTAGGCATCCGGTTACCATGGTAACCATGCACAATATTATACCTTACAATGTATCCCATTGTATTGCTGACATCTCTAGCAACATGAATCCTTCGTGAAATAAATGCAAAAACTGTGATAATTTTGTCATTTTCAGTGCCCCAATAGCGACAAGCGTTACCGACCCTAGTCTTAATTTCTAGCTGTTTTTATTTCGCCTTTATTTCTCTGAGTTACAGCTTGTGTATTGTGCATAAGCCCACTGTATTGCGCTAAGCCGAGTGAGGGTGCATGCTCAATGATTGCCACAAAAAAAAAAAAAAAAGGTTCGGGCGTCACAATCGCTGGGTATGCACTCTCACTTGGCTTGCTTCAACTCGGAGAAATAAAGACAATATAAAAACGTCTGGAAACTACACTACACCGACTCCAGCTTAGCGTGAATAGTTAGTTTGCAGGCAAAAACCGATGTTTGTCGCGGAAAAAGTCTTTGTACGCTAAGACTATAACACGCACCACTGGCATTGGCGCCTGAAGCAGTGCTAGTGGTACGTGTAGTAGTCTTAGTGTGCGCAGACGCTTCCTCGAGGAATATGGTCATGTCGCAACTAAAATGGCCTGTAAAATTTCATTGAAACCACAATTTGATATCACATACTACCTAGGGGTGTTCCAGAGGGTCCAACCGACCACCCCATGCAGTCAAACCTTTTCTGCGGGGTGGGTTGAAAGAAGTCATTTTTTCTGGGTCGCTGCGCCTGGACTACAAGGACAAATTTTGCGTCACAAAATTTGTAATTACTGAAGCGGCCACTTGCGGCCATGCATGTCACATCACTGAATGGCAAGACAAGCATGTCGTCTACAGCACTGCCCATGTTTACTCTGAAACAATGTGCGACAAATGGGGAAAATAGATTACAAATCACAGTCAACCTGCTTAATTACTTGCTTTTTCTTGTAAAGTACTTGCATTTCGCAAATGAAATTGCTTTAGCGATAATTTCGCAATATACATTACAACTGCACATGCATTTTTCTTGAGTTAAGAGAGTTATTATCTTCTGCGCACGTAGTTTTTAGATTTCTCAAAGCGCCGTCTTGTTTTTATCCAGGCTGGCTGTCGGTGTACAACACTGAATCAAAGCAGGAAAGCATGTTCAAAATGTTTTTGTGACGCTTTTGACAGAAACAGGTGCACGAATTAATTAACGAGCGATGAATGTCCATGTGTAGTAGGTCCATGCTCTCACCAACAAGGTTTGAGAAATAGAGTAACAACAGTCTCATTCCCTTTGATCCCATGTCTCATGCCGCCACTCAGAAATATTTGAAGTATGTGCTAAACTGGAGCTGCCTCACAGATAGGAAGACAATTGATTCATGTGGCATTGTATCATGACTCGTCACTCTCAAAGGAAGATATGTCTTTATGATGATAATTGCTTTTCGCCGTCCCGTCTTAGAAAACAAGCGGCACATTAATAGTACAGGGAGCAGACAGGGCTTTCGAAAGGGCTATGGAAAGGGCTATCGAAAGGGCTATCGAAATAGTCCGGGAGCCAGCGGGGGTTAGCCTAGCTGAAAAGGTTACCAATTTTTATGTGTATAGCAATTTAGTACATATGCCCCTGAGTATGGAAATGCACGTCTGGCTGGTCATCGGTGGTGGGTGTGGCCAGGAGGGCCACAAAAAGAACCCCCCAAAATTAGGCTAGCCTAGCTGGAATAGTAACCCCATGAAAACAACTGGAACTTGTTCGTTACACTTACAGGATAAATGAATGACCATTGCCAGACGTTTTAAGTGGTGGGGGTAGCCGCCAGACGTTCTTAAAGGCCCAACTCCAGCTAGGCTAGCCTAGCTGAAAAAGTAACCTCATGAAAACCAATGGAACTTGTTCGTTACACTTACAGGATAAATGAATGACCATTGCCAGACGTTTGAAGTGGTGGGGGGTAGCCGCCAGACGCCCTTAAAGACCCAAATTTTTCCAGCTAGGCTAGCCTAGCTGAAAAAGTAACCTCATGAAACCCACTGGAACATGTTCGTTACACTTACAGGATAAATGAATGACCATTGCCAGACGTTTTAAGTGATGGGGGGTAGCCGCCAGACGCCCTTAAAGACCCAACTTTTTCCAGCTAGGCTAGCCTAGCTGAAAAAGTAACCTAATGTAACCCACTGGAACTTGTTCGTTACACTTACAGGATAAATGAATGACCATTGCCAGACGTTTTAAGTGGTGGGGGGTAGCCGCCAGACGCCCTTAAAGACCAAACTTTTTCCAGCTAGGCTTGCCTAGCTGAACAAGTAACCTTGTGAAACCCACTGGAACTTGTTCTTTACACTTACAGGATATATGCATGACCGCTGCCAGACGTTTTAAATGGTGGTGGTGGTGGGGGGGGGGGGTAGCCGCCAGACGCCCTCAAAGACCCAATTTTACCAGCTAGACTAGCCTCATAGCTGGAAAAATAACCTCCTGAAACCCACTGGAACTTGTTCTTGTGATACACTCAAAGGATAATTGAATGATTGTTGCCAGACAATAGCCGCCAGACGCCCCAAAGACCAAACTCTTACCAGCTAGGCTAGCCTAGCTGAAAATTAGGAAAGCAACCCCATGAAACCCACTGGAACTTGTTCTTACACTTACAGAATAAATGCATGACCGTTGCCAGACGCTTTAAGTGGTGGGGCGTAGCCCCCAGACGCTCTCAAAGACCCAATTTTACCAGCTATAAGGTTCACATATTTCAGAAATGATAGCAGTGTAATTCCATAACAATACCGCTTGCTTGCGAGTTCACCTGTCTATAATCTATGCATGCCTTATTCTTTTGTTCTGCTTCCTTGAGCCCCAACTCATGCATTCTTATGGTGACTCTCCCATGTCATCATCCTTGTTCATTGCAATTTGTTCTATTTTTTGAAAATATTCTTATTCTTCATCCCAATTATCACAAATTCTGAAACTCTGTCCTCAGTATAACTAATTCATAGTTGTATATACAACTGTAAAAATCTGAGAATCACCCGGAGGTCTCCTTTAATGGGGGAGTTTCTTGAGCGCACAGTCTTGACCGCCCAATCAAACATGTCGGGATTTTTCTCAAACATCAGTGTTCTCATTTTCTTTGCAGTGTAAAACAAAAATAAAAAACAAAAAACAAAAAAAAAAACAGGGCCGGGTACAGTATCCGGATGGAAATTGGTGGGATGGGCGTGAACCCGCGGGTATTATAACATACTGACGTGAAAAAAAAAAAACAAGACCAAAAACTACTTTCTTTCTGTGCCCTGGGGAGAAATACAGGTATTCATCAATTGCATTTTGGAAATGTTGAAAATCACAACTTTTGATGAAATTGTGTCCTACAGTATCTCTTCTTATGTGAAGGCTTTTTTTGTATAATTAAGTTTCTTTCCTCTATGACCATGATAAAACAAACCCCTGATGATTAAAACAAAAGACAATCAAAACTTGGCAAATGAACTCTTTGGACATTAGCAAAAGGGAATACATTAACAGTTTTTTCAAACACTTTATACAATTGTCTAATACTCCATCAAGCTCATAAAAAATACAATTCTACTGCAACAAGAAATCCATTCAGTAAGACTTGTCCTCGGTGTACATAGCTTAAAATGCCAACTTTTAAAAAAGTAATGCCCCAGCTCTTAAATTTACTTTAAAAAGGGGAAGTAAAGCTCAACACCTTCGGCCTATGACTTTTTAGGTACAGTATCACCTTACGGTTGAGGAGATGGGTAAAGAAAAATTATTAACGAAATAAAACTTATAGAAACATGCTTCACATGACCTCACCGTTTTCTTCTCTTAAGAGAGAAACGAAATCTGAAAATTGTTCAAGAGTGTTTTTGAACATAGTACATTGCAAAAGCAGAAAAATCAGTGTTTTTAAGAAACATAACTCACAACAACAAGGAATTCCTGTCGTGTCTAGTATTGCACGTTTTTGGTTTGGAGGGTTTTGGATGCTAATATTTCAAGACAAGTTTATGCTCCGGCACTTCAATGAACTTAAATGTAACGTAATGATCAACCTCTCTTGCCAATAAACTCAACATTTGCTGTTCTTCAGTAAAGCATATGACAGAAACATATGAGAAACATGTCTAAAATTCATATGAATAAGCTCACAGCAACAACAAAAATATTATGTTATCTATAAACTAATACTGCATGTACTTAGTTTCGAGGGATTAAGATGCAAAATGTTATGACAAAAGCCCCTACGTGGCTACCAGCAATTAAACATCCTTCAACTTCTTTAGCAAATGAGCTCATGTGTATCATCTTCTTGTTGAGAAGACGAAGATGAGTAATGATAAAATAACCAATCTATCAACTTTCCTTAACATGTTTTACATGAAATCAGTATTGCCTTCTCGTAACGAAATTGAAAAAACCAGAACATCTGAAATTGTTCAAAATCGCTTCTTGATAACGATGAAAGCAAAGGAAATTTAGTGTTTGTAACCATTATGACACGTGTCTACAGATCTGTCATGCTCATAAGAAACGTAACTCACAGGAATATAATTTTATACAGTAAGTACTTGGTTTGGAGGACATTTAGATGCCAACTTTTCAAGAATAATACACCAGCACTGACATTAACTGATGAAAAAAAAAAGGAATGCTCAGCTTCTTTATCCAATTAGCTCATAGGTAATTCCTTGTAGTTGAAAAAAAAAACCGAGTACACATAAAGATATAGACTTCCCGTAACATGTATCACAGGTCATGATCTCCACATTTGCTCCTCTTAAATAAGAAATAAATATATATTTAAATTTGTTTTAAATGACCTTTAAACAATATGAAGAAAAAAATTCTGTGTCTGCAAAGGCTTGACACGTTTCTAATACTGGGTCACGCTCATATTAAACGTAGCTCACAGGAACAAGGAATTCACGTGTGTATAAAATAATACTACAGAGAGGGTGCAAAGTTGAACCCTTTATTGAGGGTGCGAAAATGTTCCTTGGGTACATCTTTCCACCCACACTAAGTGGTGCTAGATTACACCCCGGTTCTTGAGGGTGCATCTTTCCACCCACACTAAGTGGTGCTAAGTTGCACCTTTCTCCAATTGAGGGTGCGATCTTGCACCCTTTACCTTTCGGCGCACCTTTGCACCCCGTGTAGCCTTTACATCTTGGTGCAACTTTACATCCTTTCGTGAGGGTGCAAAGAAACACCCAAACTTCCAAGAATGTGCCTTGTTTTGAGGGTGCAATCTTGGAACTTTGGGTGCTACTTTGTACCAGCAAGAAAGGGTGACAGTTACACCCTCGGGAGCAACTTTGCCCCCTTGAAAAAGGCGCAACCTCGTACCTTTAGGTGCAACTTTATGACCGAAGGATGCAAGAATGCACCCTCTCTTGAGGGTGCAATCTTGTGCCTTATTGGTATGATGTTGCCCCTATGTGGTGCTTATTTGCTCCATGACTGCTGCAAAATTGCTCCTTTAAAGGAGCAAGTCAGTGTCACTGGCTGCTCCTTTATTATAGGGGTAACATTGCCCATCATCTCAAGGTGCAACTTAGCATCACATAATCGGGTACGATTTAGTTTGATAACTACCACCCGGATAACTACCCCCCGGATAACTACCCCCCGGATAACTACCCCCAGGATAACTACAACCCGGATAATTACTCCCCGGATAACTACTCCCAGGATAACTACCACCCGGATTACTACCCCCCCCCCCCCATAACCATACCCCGAACCGCCCCCTCCTGATACTTACCTACTGGACAACCCTCCCTCCCCGCCCCCCCCCCCCCCCGAAAGTTACCACCCGTTGTAATTTTTCCATAAGTTCATAACACCATATCAGAAGATGCACCTTTCTCTTAACACAATTACCCTCCTAGGGTAATCACCCCCCAGGGCCATTACCCCCTAGGACAACTACCACCCGGTCATCTACCCTCCTAAGGCAACTACCCCCAAGGGCAATTACCCCTAGGACGTCTACCCCCTGGATAACTATCAGTTCGCACTATTCAAGGTTTAGAGTAGTTAAGGAACTAAATAACTACCCCCTGGGTAACTACCCCCTGGATGACTACCCCCCGGATAACTACCCCCCAGATAACTACCACCCGGATAACTACCCCCTGGATAACTACCCCCCGGAGAACTACCCCCTGGGTAACTACCCCCCGGATAACTACCCCCAGGATAACTACCACCCGGATAACTACCCCCCGGATAACTACCCCCAGGATAACTACAACCCGGATAATTACTCCCCGGATAACTACTCCCAGGATAACTACCACCCGGATTACTACCCCCCCCCCATAACCATACCCCGAACCGCTCCCTCCTGATACTTACCTACTGGACAACCCTCCCTCCCCGGTAGTTATCCGGGGGTAGTTATCCAGGGGTTAGTTATCCGGGTGGTAGTTATCTGGGGGGTAGTTGCCCTAGGAGGGTAGATGACCGGGTGGTAGTTGTCCTAGGGGGTAATGGCCCTGGAGGGTGATTACCCTAGGAGGGTAATTGTCCGGGGGGTAGTTGCCCTAAGGGGGAATGGACCTGGGGGGTAATTATCCGGGTGGTAGTTATCCGGAGGGTAGATGTCCTAGGGGTAATTGCCCTTGGGGGTAGTTGCCCTAGGAGGGTAGATGACCGGGTGGTAGTTGTCCTAGGGGGTAATGGCCCTGGAGGGTGATTACCCTAGGAGGGTAATTGTCCGGGGGGTAGTTGCCCTAAGGGGGAATGGACCTGGGGGGTAATTATCCGGGTGGTAGTTATCCGGAGGGTAGTTGCCCAGGGGGTAAGTGCCCGGATACGGCCTTATTCACCTCGCGCAAATCTACACACAAACGAATATCACCTGATTTCTTTGCGGCGACAACGATGGGCGAGACCCACTCGCTAGAATCAATTTTCTCGATCACATCCTCCCTTTAGAGCCGCTGCAACTCCCGCGAGACCTTCTCCTTTACTGACAAGGATAATCGTCGTATAGTTTCTGCTGAACTGGAATATGATCGCTTTTCACCTTGACACGATGCTTGAAGTTTCTCGCTTTTCCCAAGCCTGATGAGAACTCTCCTAACCTATCTAAATATTGAAAAGAAAGCACAAACTCAGGAAAAGTGGGAACTGAGAAAAGAGGCTCTGAAGTACAGTGTCTATTCAAGCGCTTAATCTTTACCAAACCGTGCTGGCTGTGCGATGAATGGGACAAAAAACAGGAAGTAAACCACCAGATTTATTACAATGAAGGGATTATCAGATTAAACTGAAACTAAGCATGCCTCATTAACACATTCTGTCCATAATTAACTACCCCCTGGATAACTACCCCCGGAGAACTACCCCCTGGGTAACTACCCCCCGGATAACTACCCCCAGGATAACTTTTTTTTTGTTTGTTTTTTTGTTTTGTTTTGTTTGTTTGTTTGTTTTTTTTTGGGGGGGGGGGCATGATTCAAAGTGTCCTAAAACCTTGTATAATACACGTATTTAGTTTTGTAGTCACGACTCTTGCTATGTATGATGCCAAACTCTTTCCGCTCATACAAATGCAGCCGTTTCAGGGAAATAATTATGATAATGATTGGTAATGCTGAAGTGGTTCATAACATCCCATTGATACATTTCAGCCCGAGAGGAAGTCTTAAGAGAAGTCTTAACTGTCGGAACGTCAGAACAAGTCCTTACCGTCAACACAAACCCGGCCAGTTCCATTAAGTGCATGGTGCGAATCGCAGGGACAGTTGATTTACAAATGACAGTCGACACTGGCTCAAGTGTTTCTATCATTCCGAGCAGCGTTTACGAGAAACACTTTGTGAAGGAAGCATTACAGCCAGCGCGAGTAAAGTTGTCTGACTACTCGAAAGCCGACATCCCCGTTCTTGGAACTTTCCACACCACAGCTAAAGTGGGCAGTCAACAAGCAGTGGCTACGTTCTATGTCGTTCACAGAGGATCTATGCTTCTGGGGATGGACCTCATCGACAAATTGGGTCTGCAGATCCATGGCAGCACAGTCCAGGCCGACATTGACCGTGTCGAAGCAGACAACGGTGAGGTGCCTATTTCGTCGAAGTTCTGCCAGCTGTTCTCATATACTGTAGTCCCCTATTCAGTAACTACAGGTTAAGTTAGATAAGCTGCATTCATTTTGCACGCGACCATGGCGTTATAGCCAAAGATGATTGAATTCTGTAAATCTTTGTGTGCCTGCACAGGATTGGAAAACGAAACAACTTTCTGTGTATAGAACAACGAAACAGAAACTGGTGCATGCATTATTCTCAGTCACTTTGTTATGCATAATGATGGTTTGCTCATTGCAGTTCCGGAATCTCAGCTCGAGGGACTCGAACTGATCCCAAATCAGTCGGCATGCGTGTATCACCCAAAACAATATCTGAACACAATTATAACTGCAGTCCTCCATAGTCTGTATTGGTTGCCGATAAGGGCTGGTATCAAGTTTGATTTTCATATTATTTACAGTACCTTGTATTTAAATGTTTTCATCGAAATGCCCGTACGGTATGCGTATATCAGTTAACTTTTTAAACCATAGTTGTAATCTACGTGCCAAGAATCTCATGTTTTCAATAAGCGTGAACTCCAAGATATGTCGTGATAAGGACTTTAAGACAATTGGCATCGTCATTATAAAACGAATTCCCCTTTTACAAGACACGTTTTAGATTTTAGATAGAAATATGGATTCGTTTGAATGCATACAAACAGCTTCTTAAATCCTCTTACATGCCAATTTTCAAAGCAGTAGCACTATCCTTTCAAAAGTTATTAGAGTTGAAAGTGAAGAGTGTGGACAAGGTTTTTCAGAAATGAAAAAGGGATTCTAAAGACACGCCTAATCACATTATTCTACCAAAAATGTTCGAGATAAACTGCTAAGAAAACACACTTTCCTGCCCGTTTTATAATACCAAATTTTAGCATAATGTAAAAGAAGACCCGCTCTTTCAGAAAATATGAAAAAGTCAAGTTCGGCTAGGTTGACCCATTTCACTTATTTTCAGTCCTCACGCAAAATCAGTGTGTGCGACTTTATGTTCGTTTTGAGGTGCACGGTCACATTTACTCTTTTGGCTTGTCATTTTCTACCGTTATAACACATTAGACGATAAACATGAGAAAAGGAGAGTTTATTTCACTGCAATTCCCATTCCCTTAACATTAGAGAGGGACCCTTCGATATAAAGCCATAATTTCTAATAGGATCAGGGCACGGTTTTATGAAAGTTATCAGTCCTGACAAGCTGTCATTTCCACACAATTACCAATCGTTGGAGGTCGATCAAAGCAGGTCCATGGTAACAAGTCAGTGACTCGAGCTTATCAATCAATCAAGCAGAACCCATGGTTTTATTGAAATTATTAGAGACTAACAAGATGTCATAACTGGCAACTTTTATCAAACGGTGCCCTAATCTGTCATAAGAGTAAAATTACAGCTTGTTTTTACATACAAGTAGAATTGCAACCTCTTTTTGAATAGATCTATAGAGAGTTGTAGTTGACAGAATCCTTTTTACATTATAGGGCTGCTCTGTTTTATCCCGGCCATTTCAAGAGTATTTTTTTTTTCACAAAAACTTGAATCCTTCTTGGAATAACATGCTCTTTAATATTTCGTAAGGGGTTTCTAATTATTTCACCCAAAAGATGTTTAAAACCTGAAGTTAGGTCTCGACCAAGACCAGATGATATGATTTTTTTTTTCAATTCAAATAGCAAATTTTGTTATAACCGTCTTCGTTATAAGCGCATTTTGTACCATAGACTTTAATGGCGATAATTTTGGGACCAGAAGTTTTGCTTCGTTATGTTATGACGAAATTTCGTTGTAACCGTGTTCGTTGTAACAGGAGTGTACTGTATCTTTATTTGTGTACTTCGTCTCTGTCTTAATGTGCTTTCTTTGTATTGTTTCATCAATTTTGTAACTATTTTACTGTTATACCGTTAACGCTCATTTCAGAATTGCCCTACTGCATTATTGGGCATTAACAACTAGTATATCAAGGATGTAGGAAGAGATTGTCACCTCCTTGGTATGATCACCGCAGAGCATTACCTCCCTTGACAATTACTCCTTATTAAAATTAGGCTCCAAACAATCACCTCTCTTACAATAACTCTCCCCCAGAAAAGTACGTCTCTCATTGTTATTTTCGAACAACGTTTGTAAGCCTATTTGCTCAGTATATAACTTAATATCTTGTTGCACTCTGCAAAGTAAATAGGATTAGTGTAACGTGGATCTTGTGAATCATGAAATGTGTGTGCGTGTGGAATTTGTGAGTTGTGAAAATGTTAATGTAAAAGTTGACTTAGTTGTGTTTGAATAATATACTGAAACCAAAAATTTACCCAATTACCTTTTCAATAAGGTGAGCACTATATCTATCAAACAGTTAACCTTCTCGGCAAGAGTATACGTCTGCATGAAGGAAGAGGTGAAAATATGATATGCAGTTGTCTGGATACGTTTTATTCAAAACGTTCTTGAATGCGTACTTATTCACATAATCTATAAGAATAACATATGCTTCTTACCAGTACTCAAAGCCTCTAAAACAAGAGCATGCTTCTTACACTTCTAAAGTATACACCATATCTTAAAAACAAAATGTAAGAATTGTGCTAGTTTTCAAATTAAATGTTCTCGACACTTTTAGAGGAAATCCAGTTCAAATATAAGTTAGTCTCATTAGAAAGAGTAAAATATTACGAGTTTAACGGTATTTCTTTTTTTTTTACAAAACGCCCCTAGTTGTTAACGAAGTCTTTTGTCCTGCAACCTCTTTTCGTTATCACGAAGTCTTTTCTGAGCGCCACTGACAAAGAAAAACAAAAGAAATGTGCTCCGTTATAACGAAATGCGGATCGCATTCGAAAATGCATAGCGGAACAAGCATTTTTAAAGCATGTCAGTCTGCATGAGCGAACGCATCATTGAATGTTCACTCCCGTGTATCACGCACAGTTTCCGAGAGGAACTTGCGTTATTGTAATACAATAATCTGAATTCAGATAAGGTTTGTTTCATTGTTTCGAAGTCCTTTAATACAAAACACACAGATTCTGATACAACTAAATGTCCGTTAGTTCAGAAATGAAAGAGGGTTTGTTATTAAGCATATTTTGGCGTTATTCCAAAGGTTCGTTAATCCGATAATAAAATATAGTCCTTATTCTTATTCTTATACGGTTCGTTAGTCCGAAAATGACAGGAATTCAAAACGTTCGTTAATCGGAACATTACAAAAAGTATCGTTAATCCATGGTGGAAAAAGGAGAGTACACAACAAAACTTAAGAATTGCAATTCTTATAATCGTCGTAAGATAAACAAATCTTCGAAATAACAAGCCTTTCTCATTTTTTTAACATTAACAAAATTTCTTCGGAATAACGAACCTCATTTCATTTTCGGATGAAAAAGCCTTCGGAACAACGGACTTTCTGAATAGTGAACCTTTCTCTTTTTTTGATTTATAAACCTTCAGAATGACGAACCTCATTTCATTTTCAGATCAACTAACCTTCGGAAAATGAACAATATATTATTTTGATCTAAATTATGAACTCTCGGAATAATGATTCTGCGGAAATGCGAACCTTCACATAAACAAACCATCGGAATCCCGTGGATGGCGAAACTTCGGAATAAGGAGCCTTCGGAGTAACGTACTTTAGTAAGAAAAGAACCTTTGGAATAGCGAACTGTAACCAAATCGTACACCGTCATTTTCTACACATGTGTGACGACACAAACAACTTTATGCTCTTTTTAAAATGTAATGTTTAAACGAAATTAAAAAGGTAATCTCCCATTTCACATAGCTTTCCAGCGTATGATGAGGATTCAACAAATAGAATTTTTTATGCGTGGTTTCCTTCTTTTCGTTATACATTGCATATTATATTTGTTCGGTTATAACGAAATTTCGCTAAAATGAAAAAAAAAATTGCCGATCCTGAGCATTTCGTTTTAATGGGAGTGCACTGCACATGAACACACACGAGATAAATCCCTTGTAATGAGAGAAAGAGGAAAGGTGAGTTATGAATGACAGGAATAGACTACCTTCACGGTGGACAGAGAAAAGCGAGAGGGAAGAGGAAGATGATGGGTCAAAACCAGGGCACGTGAGGCATGAGATATAAGCTCCTCAAATTAAAAAAGTGGAACATGGAGTTGTGGTAAACGATAGACGATTGTGGTTAAAAAAATATTGCAAAAAGTTTAACTCATTCTGAAGTGTAACATTTCTTCAAAATGTCTTTAGTTCAATGGTAAAGGCATTCAAACTTAAAACTTTTTTTATACTATACTATCAAGAGAAATCCAAAATTTCGGAACAGTAAAAGAAAATACAGATTTATCGAAAATAGTTTTGGTTAAAGGCATTGACATTTACTGGATTACCGGGTAGGATATGAAGGGACAGCTTCGTTTTTTATGAACATAGAGTCAAAATACAGAGGGAGAAATTAAGCTTGTACATAAATCGTCCTAAATGCAAACGATACAAATCGTAAATCCCTAAGATGTTGTTTTCATAAGATGATGTATCAGTATGGCATCTCCGTGATTCCTGGCAAATAATACAAAGAACTTCGTTTCCTGTAGTAATGATATTCTTTTTATTAAAAGTAAGATTGGTGGTGGGGGTGGGGGCAATGACCCGGGAGGTAGTTACCCAGGGGGTAATTGGCGTGGTGCACTGTCCTGGGGGTAATTTTCCTCTTGATAGTTATAGGGGAGGGGGAGTTGTAGGCCTATCTATCCGGGGTAATCATCCATGGGAAGTCATCGGAGAGGGTAGTTATCGGGTGGAAGTTATCTGGGGTCTAGTTTTCGGAGGAGGGGGTAATTAACCTGGGGATAATTATCCTGGTGGTAATTATCTGGAGGGGGGTAGTTATCCGGGGGGGGGGGGGTGATTATCCGGGGGGTAATTATCGGGGGGGGGGGGGGGTAATTATCCGAGGGGTAATTATCCGGGGGGTAGTTATCCGGGGGTAGTTATCCTGGGGGTAGTTATCCGGGGGTAGTGATCCCAGGGGTAATTACCCAGGGGGTAGTTCTCCGGGGGGTAGTTACCCAGGGGGTAGTTCTCCGGGGGGTAGTTACCCAGGGGGTAGTTCTCCGGGGGGTAGTTACCCAGGGGGTAGTTTTCCGGGGGGTAGTTATCCAGGGGGTAGTTATCCGAGGGGTAGTTATCCAGGGGTAGTTATCCGAGGGGTAGTTATCCAGGGGGTAGTTTTCCTAAGGGGGAATTGCCCAAGGGGGTGATTGCCCTAGGAGGGTAGTTGTCCGGGGGGTAGTTGTCCTAGGGGGTAATTACCCTGGAGGGTAATTGCCCTTGGAGGGTAGTTGTCCGGGGGGTAGTTGCCCTAGGGGGAATTGTCCTGGGGGTAATTATCCGGGTGGTAGTTATCCGGAGGGTGGTTTTCCAGGGGGTAGTGTTCCTAGAACCGAATAAGGCAATTGTTGTTGATAGCTATCCATTACCGGATATTGGAGAGCTATTCTCTGAGCTAGAAGGATCCACTGTGTTCTCTAAGATGGATTTAGCATCCGCATACCACCCACTTGAGCTGGACGAAGAGAGTCGTGACCTCACAGCGTTCATCACTCATGATGGATTGTACCGCTTCAAAAGAGTTTGTTTTGGATTGGCATCAGCACCGTCCACCTTCCAGAAGCTCATGAGTACGATCCTAGCAGGACCTCCAGGAGTTCAGTGTTACCTAGATGACGTCATTGTGTACGGCAAGGACAGTTTAGGACAGAGCATGACACTAGACTGAACAAGGTACTTACCAAACTGCAAGATGCTGGTTTGCGTTTGAATCCCAGTAAGTGTCAGTTTCACTTGTCAGAACTCAGTTACCTCGGGCACTCTGTGAGTAGCCACGGTCTAGCACCTGATGATATCCATGTCAAGGCCATAGTTGAAGCTCCCAACCCGACAGATGTGGGTCAACTCAGATCAGTGTTAGGTTTGACGAATTACTATGCAAAGTTTGTACCTAACTATGCCACGGTTGTAGAACCAATGAGAAGATTGTTGTGTAAAGACGTACCTTTCGTATGGGGACCAGAACAACAGGAGGCTTACGACCAAATCAAGAGTACAATTGCACAGAGAGTTGTTCTTGGCTTATTCAATCCAAACTTACCTACCATAGTCACAACAGATGCCTCCGATCATGGATTAGGAGCAGTACTTAGCCAGGTCAAAGGGGGGCAGGAAGTTCCAATAGCTTTTGCCTCAAGGTCGTTGACATCTGCTGAAAGAAAGTACTCCACAGGTGAAAAGGAAGCATTGGCTTGTGTTTGGGCATGTAACAAGTGGTACACTTACCTTTGGGGTAGACATTTCGTGCTCAGGACTGATCATAAGGCGTTGGTTAGGCCTTCCATGTTGAGTACTAGGGGCTCAAATAGACAAACCATGAGGATAGCACGTTGGTCAGCGCAACTGTTACAGTTCAACTACACTGTAGAATACTATTACTATTACTATTACTATTACTATTACTATTATTTATAGTGCGCTTTTCCCACAAGGCCCAAAGCGCTTACAATCAATTCAAAACATGTACGACAGTATGTAAAATAATGGATAAATGTTACAGCTACGAACTAGTTGCTACTGAAGAGATGTGTTTTCAAGGCTTTTTTGAACACACTGACTGATGAAGACTGTCTAACGGTAAGTGGTAAATTGTTCCAGTGCTTTGAAGCAGACACAGTAAATGTCCTATCACCGGCTAAGGTGCGAGTAACAGAGTATGTGAGACGAAGCGGATCACTAGATGACCTCAAATTTCTAGTAGGTGTATATAAAGTCAAACAGGCGTCGAGATATTTCGGAGCTTGATCGTTAAGGATTTTATAAACAAACAAAACTAATTTGAAAATTATCCGTTGCTTCAAAGGAAGCCAGTGCAACGACTTCAGAAGTGGCTGAGATGGGTAGTCCCTAGAAACCTGAAACACTAATCGGGCTGCCCAATTTTGAAGTCGCTGCACACGATCCAGTTGAGTTGAAGGAATGGAAGAGAGAAGCCCGTTACAATAATCTATACGGGATAGAACTAAAGAGCGCACTGCGTTATGACATGCAGATTGATCAATAAATCTCCTAATTCTAGCGATATTTCTTAAATAAAACGTAACAGTACTACAACTTTGAGAAATATGTTGAGACATTGACATTCGACGATCAAAAATAACACCAAGATTTCTTATTGTTTATGAGGAGCTAATTAGTGTGCAACCAACATTGAGCTGAATGTTCGAAAGACCGCGCAGATTGTGGGCTGAAGCTGCAACAAAAAACTCAGTCTTCGAATCATTCAGTTTCAACTTATTTGCTACCATCCATTTCTTAATATCTGAAATACACATTTGAAGTTTAGTAATGGCATCAAAAGAAGCTCCTGGAGTCTTCGGGTCATAAGAAATATATAACTGTATATCATCAGCATAAAGATGGTAATTAACATCATAATGTTGGGCTATCTCACCAACTGGAAGAGTATAAATTGAATATCCTATGGGTCCTACTACTGATCCCTGGGGAAGTCCAAACTCTAACACTGTGGGGTTTGACAAATTACCGGCTATATCAACTTAGAGAAGACCATCCAAAGAGGTATTACTGAAACCAGGACAAAACTGTTGACCTAACACCTGTTCGTTTATATAAACGGGAAAGAAAATTTTGATGATCAATCGTGTCAAATGCGGCTGACAGATCTAAAAAAACAGCAAAAACAACCTTGTTTGAATCAATGGCAAACATGATATCATTTTTCACTTTTACTAAAGCTGACTCAGTACTGTGCCGAGACCTGTAAGCAGATTGAAAAAAAAAATCAAAAAGATTGTTAGACTCAATGTGATGAACTAACTGCTTACAAACTGCTTTCTCGATAAGTTTACCTAGAAATGTTAAATTTGACACTGGTCTATAATTCTTACGTTCGTTTTGGTCCAGGCTGGGTTTCTTCAAAAGTGGTTTTACTATTGCTGAGTGTGCTCCTTTGGGAAAAACACCTGTGGAAAGAGATTGATTGACTATGTTTGTAAGCAATGGTAATAAGGTTCTCTTTCAGGAGCCATGTTGGAATGGGATCAAGTTGACAAGATTTAGTAGCAGATGACATAATGATTCTGGATAAATCTGATTGTGTAAGCAACTGAAAATTCTCAAAAAGAGGAATATTTACGTTTACAGTATCACAAAACTGGTTTGCAGTGATTCTGTTGCACGCATCTACTTCATCTCTTATTTTTCTTATCTTTCCGACAAAAAACGAAGAAAATTGATTCGCTAATATGGATGCAGAATCATACAAGGGGAGATAACTTGCTTTCTTATTCAAAAGTGAGTGGATAATGCGATATACCTCCTTGACAGTACATGAACTCAACTTGTCTTTCAAAAATTTCTCTTTAGAGACATTAATAACCCGACATACATTTTTGTTCGCTGCAATGAACAGTTTACGATCTGAATCAAGTCTTGTTTTCCGCCATTTTCGTTCTGCTTTACGACGAAGTTGGCGAGCTACAAGTGTGGACTCATTAAACCAAGGCATACGTAATTTCAAAGGGCGAGATTTTGTCTCAGATGGAGCATACGTATCGAGTACCTTAGTAACCCCAGAAACATACTGTCACGTGAGTGACTTTTTTTTTTCTCTCTCTGCTACTCTGACACCAAAATAATGGAAATTCAAACTGTTCGTATACAGTTATGTTCGAGTTTAATCTTTCAAATCTTTGCACCTTTCTCGTTCATAACAATACATTGAGCATAAAATATAATATGAAACAAATCACAAATACATAACTTAAGTTGTCTTGGATGACCTGAACTGGTGATCCCCTCAGCTTGGCTCAGTCGTCATCGATGTCCGATACCCTCGTCGTCGACCTCGGCACAGTCGCTTGGCTTGTCTCTTGGAAGCACCCCTTGACTTGGCCACTCAGCTAGACGCTACCCTATCGGCGGTCCTTTCAGCTCCTCGGCCTTCACTAGTCCCTGCTACCACGCAGACTCATGCCTTGATCTGCGATGCCCGAGCTCAAACGACGGCGAGCAGGCAAATGGAGATTGAGCTCCGTTCCAAAGTTCGGATCATAACTGTCCGAGTTCAGTTTTGTCGGCAGCTGGAGCTCGCATCTCACCGACGTAGAAAACCCCCAGAAGAACGACTGCTGCCTAAGCGGAGATCTATGCTGGATGTCTGATCAAAGTATTTCTCCTCGATCCTCTACATTACTGAGCTTTTTATTAGCTTCCCTAACCATAGAGATTAACACTAAAGTCCCTTACACTCCCATACACTTGCTTTTTCATGCCTTTTCTACACAAAAAGAATCATCCAATCATCACGCTTAAATATAGCCCTATTGAAACTCTACACAATATGTCTAGCCATCGTCTAGACTGCTGTTACATAACATCTTTACTCATGAACTTATGAACAATAAACTACAACCACCACCCTAGTGACACTGACATAGCCGAGTCTCAACTGAGCTAGAGAACATTCCTAGCCACCACCTGGATGGGAGCTATTACATAACACCTCTATTCACTCAATTTCTATAGTCTAAGTTAATACATAATATTGCAAACCGGGGATGCTGTTGCCATGCTATTTCTTTAACTTTTGCTTTGTCTCATTTCATGTGACTGCCTTGTCTAAATTTAACTGATCTAGACACGCTGTTGCTATGCCAGTTTATTCTTTTACTTTTACTTTGTCTCATTTAATATGAATTTCCAGACAGTCACTTTCTTGTAGTTTGACCTAGTGGCTTTCTAGGACAAGTTCAATTTCACTTCACTGACAAAATCAAAGATAAATTTCTCTCCTGACAATATCCCCCACCTTAAGATATAATTGGGATATCAAAATTATATCCTACAAGAAATTTATGGTACACGCTATTCAATCAACCAACATACTATTCACAGTGTATGTCAATATGCATATGTTCAAAAGAAAGACTGATAGACATCAATATCGACAGCATATATACATCATACATTACACTATCCTTTTCTCTTCTACCATCCTTGTTCTGAAAAGAAACAACTTCATAATCATCTCCCAAGCCTTGTAACAACCAACTTTTGCTTTGTTGGTATTCCTAATAAAGGCCTTATAGCTTACTTAATACATCATCTTCAAATGCATAAGCTTTAAGTCTTCTAAAACTAAAATAGAACCATCGAACATGTATACATAAAATCTTCATTGCCTATAATGATACCTTTTAGCAATAATATCTCTACTATCACACATTCTTGCTCAGATATCCTAATATGTTTGTGCGTGCTTTGGCTTTCATTTCCCTATACTTCCATGTTGCACAAACCTTACAACAAAATAATATTGTTGCTATTTACATGTTTATCTGGATGAAAATCTACTGAAATGTAATCTTGCTACCTGATTAACACCTGCTACCTCTTAGTACGCCTAGTGTTCTAATACCTCATATATACTTGAATACGTACACTGTAAGATTTAACCAAGCCTTAAGCATTACTTCCTACTCTTAATCCCTTTACATCTATATTGTAATCGCGATTCGCTGATCCTGTAAGAGAAATAAGAGAGAGAGAGAAAGGCTTTTGTAGCATTTGCACTTACATGAGCATTATTTTGTTCATGACAATTCAACAAAATTAATGTGTTTCATCATTTATGTTCCTCTCTTTCTTTGAGCTTTACCTCGTCAACATGTAATGGAAAAGCAAGGACCATTACAAACAACAATATAAACAGTTACAGCAATCTGCTCATGAGGTCAGCCGTTCGGCTTTTTGACTATCACAATGGGTGGAGAGTTAGAAGGCTCGATTACTCCTAACTTCAACATGGAATCAACTTCCTTGCTCATCTCCTCTTCCATAGCCTGAGGTACCCTACGAGGCGGAGATCGCACTGGTCGTTCAGTCGTCAACGAGATTCCACATTGGACTGGATCTACTGTTACCCTGTCAACAAACTCCATCTGTACTACGCTAGGTATACCGGGCATCTCCCTATTCCAACCAGAACCAGCCTCTGCCACATCTTCCTCGTCAGCCATGACCTCAACAACTTCCTCATCGCCTTCGACCCCCTCAATCTCAAAGCAACTGGCCACTGGTACCTCTTCACCTCGACTATAGTACCTCTTCAACAAATTGATGTGGTATGTTTTGGCAACATCATCAACGTCGGCCACACAGTCATAGTCGAACTCGTACTTGAAATTATCAACATGTCCTCTTTTCCGCCGTAGAGGGCGCAACGACTCATCATCTTTCTGTTCCTTTAGAAATTCACTCGACCGCACATTATCAACAGGATCTGCAACAGTAAAACCTTTACTAGGCCTCGAATCATTCACCTTTTGTGCACGAGTTTGAACAGCCATCCCAGTATCATCCACTTCACCCGGGACTGCGACCTCGACGTCCTGTTGTACACCATCCTTTGAACTTTCTAGACCCATATCCGGGGTAATGACCTCTACATCCGGGTCAGACACAACACTCTTTGGGACCCAATGTAGATTGGGGTCACTCGGTTCACGAGCCCCTTCTACATTCCCGATAATTACCTCAGTCAAACAATCAGGCATACACACGGCTTCAACTTCTCCTTCAAAATATGGTGAGTCAACAGCTACCTTAGCCACGGGAAAACGCCTAACCGTACCGTCAATCAACCTCACTGTCCGATGTTGACCTGTTAATTGGTCATTTCTAACCAATTTCTCTTTCACCACGCACGTACTACAACCTGTATCACGCAAAACAGACACGGGTGTATTATCTGGCATCAGTCTTCCAGACACAACCGGCATACGATTCGCCTTCGCAGCGACATCATTGTATGTCATTCCACCTTTTTCAACCACTTCATTCTTTACACACTCAAAGTCGTTGACCACTCTCTCAAGGAGGAAACAACCTGCCGTCGAACCAACAACTCCCGGCTTAGAATCACCCCGAGACACCTCATTCGCCACATTCATGTCTACTTTTGGGGCCGTACCTTCCCCAGCACCCATCAAACCTTGAGCTGATACAGGCCTAGACAACATGGGACAATCTCTTTTCATGTGATTTGGGTTTCCACACATATAGCAACCCCTGCCCTGAAAAGTCCTATTTCCCATAGTCTTTCCCGCCTTTGACTGAGCATCAGCCGGTTTCTGATACGTACTATTCCTTTTGACCTGACTTTGTTGGGGTGGTTCGCTATCCGGCTTTGAATCAGATCGGTTTCTTTCCGATCTCTGTACACCCGAAAATGCATGAGGACCGTGAGCTTCTACATAGATTTCAGCACAATCGACTACCTCCTTGAAATCTTTACATTTTCGTTCCTTAACAAACCTAACTACTTCTCTGGGACAATCTATCAGAAATTGCTCTTGCAAAATCAAATCTTCTAGATCCTTCCTAGTATCCCCAATCTCAGCCTCTTCCACCCAATGATCAAAATACCCCTTCATTCGAGTAGCAAATTGTTTTGGGCGCTCAAACTTCATTGGCTTTGCTGATCTAAAACTCCGCCTATACCCCTCTTCAGTGAGATGATAATATGACATCAACTCATGCTTCACTGTAGCATAACTCTGGCGATCATCAGCACTCATCCGATTCACAACATCTAACGCTTTGCCTGTTAGATTGGAAATCAAATACAACACCCACATGTCTACCGGGATATTCTGACTTTTCATCAACATTTCGAACTTTGTGACATAAGCATCAAACTTATCATGTGCGTCATCAAATCGACCTATTTTCAGCTTTAAGCCAGCTAACTGGGGCCTACCAACATTCGCTGTTCCTTCCTCTATACGCAACTGTGCTAATCTTATTTCATGTTCGCGCGCCTTTTCTAGAGCTTCGCGTTCATGATCAGCTTTAAGCTCTGCTTCAATTGCCTGGCATCGTTCTGAAACAAAGCTACTCAATTCACCACCACTAAGGCCCATTTCTCTGCCTAATGAAGAGAACTCTCTGATTTGCTCAACACTAGCCATACTGGCTATGTAACTTCCAGACTAAGCAAACGTGTAGTCGTACAAAACAACAGCTGACTAGCACCTAGCTATCCAAGTCCGACAAAAGTACTACCTTGCAGCCAGCGTACTTAACAACAATTTGTATCTCCGAACGAGCATACAATTGCAAATGACAGACAGCTGAAATTCACTCAACAAGTATTCCACATATCAAACCGCTAGTACCGTGTCAAAAGCGTACTGGAATGCAGGCAATGTGAAATGACACGAGTTCACTCAACAAACATTCCACATACCAAGCATGCCTTGTCAATAAGCATACTAGAGCTGTATCTCCCAATGAGCATACAATTGATTTGGGACTGTACAAACCCAATGCAATCTACCAAACATGCCTATTACAGGCAACACCAAAGCAAGGGCGTAACCTTGCAATATAATGACACTCCGCACAGATTCATTCATGCATGCAAACCCCGAATCTATCACACTGCCTCTAACCGGCAATACCAAGGGCGCAACCTTGAAAAAGGAGTAACACTCCACATAGACTCTTGCACACAAACCCGAATCAATCAAACATGCATATAAGATGCAACACCAAGGGCGTAACCTTGAAACACGGAGCAACACCCCACACAGATTCATTCATGCATGCAAATCCCGAATCTATCAAACTGCCTCTAACCGGCAATACAAGGGCATAACCTTGGGAAAGGAGTAACACTCCACATAGACTCATGCACACAAACCCGAATCTGTCAACCATGCATATAACATGCAACACCAAGGGCGTAACCTTGTAATAAGGAGCAACACTCCACACAGATTCAATACCCGAATCTATATCACACAATCATGTGCCTCTAGTAGGCAACACCAAGGGCATAACCTTGGGGAGAAAAACTTCAATCAAACTGTCACGTAAGGCGACATACTCGCACAATTCACACTGGGGTAATGTTTCCGATCAAACGTACGAAACAGTTATTATATCGACAATAATAACACATAGAACACATAGTAATACGGTAACGCGTGTGATTGAGCAATGAAACTTCAATCATGAATCAAACACAAACATCGCATTTAAGCCTAAAGCATGTTAAAAGAGTATCTGAATAACTTTTTCCAATCAGGTAGCAGGGTCTCGGTGGGACCTCCAAATTGTCACGTGAGTGACTTTTTTTTTTCTCTCTCTCTGCTACTCTGACACCAAAATAATGGAAATTCAAACTGTTCGTATACAGTTATGTTCGAGTTTAATCTTTCAAATCTTTGCACCTTTCTCGTTCATAACAATACATTGAGCATAAAATATAATATGAAACAAATCACAAATACATAACTTAAGTTGTCTTGGATGACCTGAACTGGTGATCCCCTCAGCTTGGCTCAGTCGTCATCGATGTCCGATACCCTCGTCGTCGACCTCGGCACAGTCGCTTGGCTTGTCTCTTGGAAGCACCCCTTGACTTGGCCACTCAGCTAGACGCTACCCTATCGGCGGTCCTTTCAGCTCCTCGGCCTTCACTAGTCCCTGCTACCACGCAGACTCATGCCTTGATCTGCGATGCCCGAGCTCAAACGACGGCGAGCAGGCAAATGGAGATTGAGCTCCGTTCCAAAGTTCGGATCATAACTGTCCGAGTTCAGTTTTGTCGGCAGCTGGAGCTCGCATCTCACCGACGTAGAAAACCCCCAGAAGAACGACTGCTGCCTAAGCGGAGATCTATGCTGGATGTCTGATCAAAGTATTTCTCCTCGATCCTCTACATTACTGAGCTTTTTATTAGCTTCCCTAACCATAGAGATTAACACTAAAGTCCCTTACACTCCCATACACTTGCTTTTTCATGCCTTTTCTACACAAAAAGAATCATCCAATCATCACGCTTAAATATAGCCCTATTGAAACTCTACACAATATGTCTAGCCATCGTCTAGACTGCTGTTACATAACATCTTTACTCATGAACTTATGAACAATAAACTACAACCACCACCCTAGTGACACTGACATAGCCGAGTCTCAACTGAGCTAGAGAACATTCCTAGCCACCACCTGGATGGGAGCTATTACATAACACCTCTATTCACTCAATTTCTATAGTCTAAGTTAATACATAATATTGCAAACCGGGGATGCTGTTGCCATGCTATTTCTTTAACTTTTGCTTTGTCTCATTTCATGTGACTGCCTTGTCTAAATTTAACTGATCTAGACACGCTGTTGCTATGCCAGTTTATTCTTTTACTTTTACTTTGTCTCATTTAATATGAATTTCCAGACAGTCACTTTCTTGTAGTTTGACCTAGTGGCTTTCTAGGACAAGTTCAATTTCACTTCACTGACAAAATCAAAGATAAATTTCTCTCCTGACACATACCAATCAAATAAGGACTCGCTATCTAATCCTGCGGGTTGAGACGACACTAATTCCTGCAAAGCATTAGCAAATTGAACTTTATCAATTTTGCGATAATTGCGTAATGAAGAAATAATAGAAATTAACTTTGATTTCTGTTTAGCCAGTGAGAAACGGATCATATGATGATCAGAGATACATGTGTCAAATGTATTACAATCTGATATTACTAAATCGTCTCGGGTAAAAACTAAATCTAAGGTGTGACCCAGATTATGAGTTGGACCTTGAACGTGTTGGATAAGCCCAGCAGATGCTGTACTGTTATTCATATGAAGCACATCGCTTTTAGACATGTCTTCCCAATGGATATTGAAGTCTCCTAATAACCCCAATTTTCCCGGATACAAGGATATCTCACTTACGAATTCATCGAATTCTTTCAGAAACTTAGAAGATGTGAGTCTATTTACTGAAGAGGGTGGTGGTCTATACACAATGAAAAAATTGACCGAACATGACAAATTAGTAAATGTGTGCATACTCAAAAGTGGAAAAAGACGGAACAAAATTTTTCATCATCAACTTAAGAGTAGACTTGTACAATACACCAATTCCACCCCCACGTGTACTTGTATTTCGTGGTGAACTTATAAAAGAATATCCTCTAGGAGTCAACTCCCCAATTATCACATCGTCCTGGGGGTTAAGCCACGTTTCTGTGATAAACATGATATCGAAGTCATGTTCGTGAACATATTCAGCAATGCATATTGTTGTGCTTCTGACAGAATGTGCATTCCATAAACAGACATTACAATTGAACTCTACTAAAGAAATACTTAAATTTGGCACAGCTTTAAGATTGTCGACGTTCATCCCTCTCAGTTTCTTGTAGGTCAGTTTCCTACATGATGAGGTGATCACTGGTATATGTGACAATGAAGGGGCACTTAGTATTGTGCTCACTCGTGTCCGTGTCGTAACACTCTTCCGACGTCCCCATCTCTTCCCTCGAAGATGTGTCTGAACACCTAGCTCTTTGATTCTTCTCCATACATTCTCATTGGGCATGCCCCTGTTCTTGCCTGTTCTATGAAGAAAATTGGGCAAATCATTAGTCACTGTATCCAGACTCAAATACAAACCTGGCCAAGAGAATTATGTGGCAGATGCACTATCCCGGTTACCAATGGATAACCCAGAATGTTGTGATGTAGTAGAAGTAGACGAGTATGTTCTGAGTCAGATCAGTGATTCCCCAGTAACCCTAGAAGAGTTGAAAGTGGCGACTAGTAATGATCGAGTTATGGTACAGGTCAGAAAGTATGTTGAGGAAGGCTGGCCAGGTAACCACAAGGCATTACCTCAAGAAATCAAACCATATCTCCTTCTGAGGGATGAGTTGTCAGTAGTAGATGACATTGTAATGAGAGGGGATCGAATTGTAGTACCATCATCCCTACAGGCTAAGTTTGTAGACTTTGCTCACTCAGCACACCAGGGTATAGTACGTACAAAACAAAGGTTGAGAGAAACGTAATGGTTTCCAGGTATCGACAGGGTGGTTGAGGAGAAAGTCAAGTCATGTGTCACGTGTCAAGAAAATGACAAATCTCACAGCACACGTAGTGCCCCTATGCAGTCAGTCGATTTTCCAGAGTCGCCATGGGAAAAAAATTGGCATCGATATCGTAGGGCCGATTGAAAGTGCACCCCAAGATCAAAGATATGCCATTGTTGTAATTTGTGATGATGGAAAATAAATAAAATATGATGGAATAAATAAAATATGATGGAAAATAAATAAACTATTGAATTGAATTGAATTGACTACCACAGTAAGTGGCCTGAAGTCGCATTGTGTAGAAGTGTAATTTCCAGAGCAGTGATAAACACACTCACATCTCTAATTGCCAGAGAGGGAATTCCCACCCATTTAGTTTCCGACAACGGACCTCAATTTGTATCACACGAATGTGAGCAATTTCTCAGTCAACACGGCATCACTCATGTCAGGACATCACTGTACTATCCTCGTTCGAACGGTGAAGTAGAGCGTTTCAACCGCGTATTGAAGTCGTGTATACAGAATGCTTTGATTGAAGACAAGGGTTCTCTGAAGGAGACTCTACTGGAGCTCCTGATGGCCTACAGATGTACGCCCCATCCAACGACAGGTTGCTCACCGTCAGAGCTACTTCCATGGAAGAAAATTAAGGACCAAGTTAGACATTCAGGGTAGAATGCCAAATACAAAGGGGCAGCACAAATCAGAGGTATCTGAAGGAAACAAAGTCAAACAAAGGGTGAAACTAAAACAAAAGAAGTCTGAAGTGTACACAGACGAGAAAAGAAAGGCTCGCACCCCAAGATTTCAGGTCGGGGACAGAGTAAAAGTCAAAAAACAAAGGTATGTTCAAAAAGGTGAAAGGAAATTTGGAGAACCACGTTAAATCATCAAACAAAAAGGTAAAGCAACCTATGAACTAGATGATCATACAATTTGGAATGCATTTCATTTGTCTCCATTTGGCGTAGAGAAGACACGAGAGACGGATAGAGAGGTCTCCGGAAAAGAGGAAGGAGGTAGGGTACAGCATGACGTACGAAGAAGTTTGAGAAGAAGGAGGGAGCCCAGCTACCTACATGACTATGTAAGATATTGAAGAAAAAAAATATCAGTCATATTCATTTTGTATTTAGGCAATCAGGAAACAGGAAACTGATTGTGGTGTAGAATATTGGGCTCCCTTTGATTTCCAGGATATAAAATATGTTGTTAACCAGAGAGAAAAAAACACTCAATGTTCCATCACATGTGTAAAGGAATGATTAGTTTCAATTGTCATGTTATGTCTGGAAAGGAAAATATGGAGGATGAAGGTTTTCATCCTATAGTATTGGACTTTACATACACACACACACACACACACACACAAACAAAAGACCAAACAAACAAACAAACAAAAACTCACCTTTGTCATGATGTATCAGTAATGAAGAGATACAGAGTAACAGTTTAAGGCAGAGGTTTTATATGCGATAAAGATGAAAGGGTTTTGTAAACCTGATCAATTTGGCAATCTTATATGTGATGATGTTGATCAATTTGGAAATTAGTTTGGAGTATATTGTAATGGATGAGTGCCGTGAAGGTAATTTCAACGAGAGGGAGAATGTTATGTTTACAGATATTCAGATTTATAGTACGCATATTCATAAAGTGTCTAGACACCCTGACATTCATTATGTAACCTCATTATGTAACCTCTGTGTATTAGTATGCATGTGCCTCAGGTGTCAGCATACATTCCAATACCCCACCTATTGAAACTGGTCTTATATCCACATGAGTGCATGTCTGGAGACAGACAGTTCTGCAATAAACACCGAGACATTAACTGCCACGCATTTTCTGTTCCTTCCTTATTTGCAGTCCTAAGTTTTGTTACTTGTAACCCACGATACAACATATCATCTGGCTGCCTTCGAGCGTTTTGCTACGAAAACGTCTGACAGTGTCGAGTATAATGGAGGTATATGATATTGGAGCATCTGTATAAATGCCTGTCGGGAGCAAGTTTGGTCTGACATTATGATTATTCATGAATGTTCCAGTTAACTTCCATGTTCTCTGCCTGATATTCTTTTTTATTTCGTCATAATGTCTCTATCCTCCGGGCTCTTTTCTTGATAACACTACAAATAACACGTCGGCAAAATTAGACATAATATTTGACATTCACTGAACGCACAAAAATGGCAATATGAAAGACATTTACACATGTCGCAGCAGTTTTGACACCTACTTTGTTCATGTACCATTTACGAAGACCTGTACGTCATTGTTGAAGTAATTAAATGATACGCACATTTTTTTTGAAGGATGTATTTGCACATCGCACGTGAAAACTGAGCGTTTGCACATTTCATGTCAAAATTGAACCTTTGCACTTTTACACGCCTCCGCGTTTGCACAACATAATTCAGTGGCAGGTCCAGGCAGGGGTGCAACGGGCGCCACCCCCCCCCCTTTATTTTTGGGTTTAAACAAAAGAAATAAGAAGAAAATAGGGTGGGGCGCGTGCGCCCTCCCCTCCCCCTTTAATTTTGTAAAGGCTCCCCCTCTTTACGGAATATTCCTAGATCCGCCCCTGCAATTGATGCACTTTCAGAGATATCATAGTAAGACGTTTGCAGTTACCGTTGTTTGGGCATTTTCCTTGTCTTCGCACATTTCTCAAATTTCAACCCCCTCAACCATCCAAGAAGAAACAGAATATTGTCATGCAAATGAATGGCTTTAACAATTTGCGAGTTCATTGATCCTCGGTCAGTAAATTACTCAAAACTCTCAGAGCTACGCACCCATGCAAATAAACTTGTGTTTGTCGACACTGGTTGAAGTCGGTCATGCGTCGATAAATGTAACAAGGGAGGCGCGTTACCTCTTTGCACGTTTTATTTATTATTGTTTGGGTGGTAAACATTACATGTAGGCCCTACGTAGGTACAAATAGTCCATGTGAACATTGACCCGTGGGTCGTTTCCTTCGATCGTTGGTCTGCCACTGACTCCATCGTGTTTATTGTCGCAGTGTTGGTATGGATGTACAGTACAGAAGGATTCTGTGTATACCTCATTGAAGACAGGGAACGTAGTGCGTCCTCTCATACCTCCTTGGTCATATGAAGAGCACAACTGGCTCACCCTAAGAATGCCCTCCTGTGCGACCGTTATCGACTGTCAGCTCGTGCTCCTTGTCGCTGTGATGTTCACTAGATCGGCTTTTCAGATGGGTGTTATCAAGAGCGTGGGAGTTTTCCTCCCCGGCATTCAGGCGAGTTTGGGCGAGTCTGATACAGGCATCGGGGTGGCACTGGGCGTATTTTCCGGCTGCATGTCATGTCCAGGTAAGGATATTGTGAACAGCAAAGAAAAATGTATGAGACCATCATCACGTCTCGCTAAAAAGGGTCGACCTATGTCACCAAAAGAAACCCAATGAATGTCACATGGCATCATTGTGCTGAAGCAACAGGGCCCTACACTGGAATTATAATATAGGTCTATTGAAATGCAAATAATTTTGACAGTGCCGATATAAATCTCACGATTGAATTCTGCGTGTCTGTTTCAAACCGACTTTGTACAAGCACACGATCACACACACATACACACAACATAACATGCATATAATGTATATACATGATGTGTGTGAGTGTGTGTGTGTGTGTGTGTGTGTAAATGTATATCACGTTCGCGTTGTAACTTAACCTCATGGTTACAACGTCAAATTCAAAAAAATATTTAGAATGCTTTCATAATATGAGGAAATTAAGTGATTTTATTCGATACATTTTCTTGTAAACGAATAGTTAAGCAGAGTCGTCACAGACTACAATAACTCAGTAGATTAATATACAAACTTAAGATAGTTCTATTTCAAACCCTTCGGGTCCTTATTTTCATCATAAACTTGACGTATCTTTTGCAAATTGTTGCAACGTTTCCCGTTGATCTTTCCGGAACAGCAATTAAGTATAGTCAACACTGGATCTGTCAGTGAACAGCTCTGTCGCATTATCGATGACAAACATTTAATTGTCAGTCCCTTTAGAGCACACAAACCTGTCGCTATAACATATTTCATATTCCCAGCACCTGTCGTGGGGTATTTCTACAGCCGAGTTTCACCACTCTTAAGCCGCATGATGCTCATTGGCGGACCTTCTCTATCATCACTCGGGTTCATCTTGGCTGGCTTGGCGGCCAACTACGTGCAATTTGCAGCTTGCCTGGCGCTCACAGGTAAGAAATGAAAATTACTTGCAAGGGATTGCGATTATCAAAAATACACCAAGACATCTTTTCCTTGTCGATGTTTTTCACAATCTCAGTGAAAAGCTGCATTGACAAGAAACTTGATTAGCCGAATGAGTGCAGCAGGTCTGGAAGGCTGAGTTATATTGTGACCGCGTATTGCAGTGCATAAAAGATGAGGGAAATATCCCAGTCATGAACTGGATATGATACACTTATTTTGTAATTTAGCGAAATTCTAATTAAGCATTTAATCTCACTTTAAATTAACTTGCTGACTAACTTTGTTCTTATACTTTTAGCTATTATTTCCTTTCTATTTACTCTCCTCCACGATTATTGAAAAGTATATCAAAAGTTGCGTTTATAATGTTTCCTTTATGTTATACGACGTAGAGTAGAGCGTAAAGATCGACTCTGGCATCAATGCCCGATGAGATGGAAGAAAAAATAAGTTTCTACATTAAAGGGCAAGTTCACCTTCATATACATGTGGATTGAGTGAATGCAGCAATATTATTAGAAAACATCGGTGAAAATTATTGGGAAAAATCGGACAATCCGTTCACAAGTAATGAATTCTTAAAGTATCTGCGCAGTCACTGCTGGATGAGAAGACTACTGCACAATATATGATGTCAATTGCGTACAACGATATAAGGAAAATCTAAAGAGAATTTCACAAAATGTCATCTTTTGAAGAAAAAAAAAGTATCCATTTCCTTGACTTGTCACTGACGTGATTTACGTGTAATATTATTCCGCCTGCCTTTTGAAAGAGGCAAGTCAAGCGTTCTTTTATTATGCGAGAAAAGTGAAAATATGTTGAATCTTCTTTATGTTTCTTTATATCGTTGTACACATGTGACATCACAAGCTATAGCAGTCTTCTCATCCAGCAGTGACTGAACGGAAACTTCAAAAATTCATAACTTTTGAACGGGTTGTCCAATTTTTCTCAAACTCTCACTGATGTGTTCTACTAATATTGCTGTATTCACTCAATCCACATGTCTATGAAGGTGGACTTGTCCCTTACGATCTTAAGCAATTGTGAAAGCAAGTGCACATCATGACTAAGAGTTCTCTGCTGTGAAAAGAATCATGTCATTTCGGGTGAGAACTATGATAATCGTCTGAAAGCCTATCACAGCCAAAACAAAAATTGCTCGACAATTGGAATGACAAATCAAGCCCAAGATACCTTGCTTAGAAAATTGGGAACAAAAGAAGAAGTATGATACAGTGCAGTGTATTAGAGTGGATTTTTAGTCCAACTAATTGATTTCTTTCACTACTCTATATCTCTTCAATTTTGTGGCCCTGTTTTGTACTATTATCATGTATTCTATTATAATAGCATGGGCATCCCATGATACATGATAATGTTCTACGTGACACAATAACCAACAGAAATCCTTTTTCTAAACTTAAATCAAATATCCAGGACTGGGCTTTTCCCTCATGGTGATGTGCGTACTACTGGAACTCAGTGAGCAGGCAGGCACCACCCACTTCGGTCTCTTGTACAGCTTAGGCACGATCGGCTTCGCGGTAGGAATGTCCGTTATTCCGCTGCTCGGAGAGTTCCTGATGAACGTGTACGGCTGGAGAGGCGCCATGTTGATCCTGGGTGGGCTAATGGGGAATCTTGTCCCAATGATAGCGGCGATTCGTCCCGCATCCTCTCTGAATAAGGCAAGGGAGGACGAGCATGGAAACAAAGAGGAGACAGTTCCTATCCGTGAGGGTGCTTCAGAGCACACCGGACAGAACAAGGGAAAGTTTGCAAATGACGATGCTTTGTGTGAAATAAACTGCAAGAAATGTGAAGGTTCCTACATAGCTTCTTCGAAGCAATGTCTACAAACAGCTGATGAAATTGAAGTGCTCAGCAAACAGTCTGATGATATGTTAGATGAAAGCCGAGGGATGGTGTCAGACCTGCAAGACTCTCGGTTTGTGAACAAGCTTCAACCAAGTGACAGTCATTCCCAACACGCTGAAAACACTGTGACACTGGTCGCAAACGCTCTAAGAAATTCATCATTTTACCATAATCCATCATTATCTGTGTACATTGCGGCTATGGCACCATTTGGCATGGCTTATGGAGCGTGGCATGCCTTCCTTATACCTCGTGCCATTGAAAGTGGAATGACAATTTATTTTGCCATCCTGGTCACCGTCTGTGTAGCAGTCGCCAATATCGCCAGTCGCATTGTCATTGCACTTCTCACGGAGAAATCTTCCAAACTTCATGAAATTCACCTGTCTCTTACCTTGCTGAACGCCATCACCGTGCTTTGTGACGTCCTCATCTTCAGGTCGGCTGCTATTTACATAACATCAATCTTGTCTTCCTTTACCATTGCTGGTCGCGGATCAATGCTATTCATAATAATACGTCACCTGTCGTCACATGATAATCGGTCTGTCGCTTTGGGTTTCGGGGAGTTTCAGTATGGAATCGGGTCGTTTGCCGGTACCTACCTTGCAGGTAACGTCATCATTCCTTGTGTTAATGACTTACCATGTTGTTGATTTGCAGCAAGTTTTCGAGCGAATAGTCTTAGTTACAGCCTGCTTGGTGTGGTTTCTTCTGAAGAAGCGTTTTACTTGTTCAGGGCCAGCTGTGTATTTCGGGCTTAAGACACTTATTAAAAAGAGAAAAAAAAAAACCTCAAGGCGAATTTCCATTTAAGTGAGATGGCTTTTAATATTACATGTCATAGAAGTCTGCAGGAAGTATGTTGTCTTTACTTTGGAAATGCGTCGTTATTCATTCTTTTTTTTTATTACAGTCAAATAAGCCATTCAAATTGTCCATTGTTTGCTGATTGTCTATGCTAAACCGTGTATATACCCTAACACCAGAGAAACTGAAGCTATCACATTAAAATGTAGGCACAAGATTTTTATTCTCGGAACAAAGGCTAACTATAAATCGTTTATACACAAAACCAGTGATACATAGGAATATGTAGGAATACAGTACCTGCCGGTTCGATTAAGTTTTCCTGTTTGCATCAACTTTTGTTTTGCATATGTTTTACCACATCAGACAATTGTGTTACTAATTCAAAAGGTGAGTCAAGTTGTTTAGCTTGCAAAAATATGTACCGTCACTGCTACCATGTGAGATAAATCTGCACAGTTCTGTTGTTGTAGTAAAGGAAACCTGACTATGATTGTCTTCGTGTTCTAAAAGGATGAAGCGTATAGTTCCCAGACCGTTTCGCCACTTCTTTTGTGTTCCGGTCGTTTCACTCAATAGACAACAGTCAAGTTATACCTAATCTTTGCCAACCAATAGTTTCCCTGCTTAGTAGTTGTTAGAATTTACTGAATTCAATAATAACCTGGTACACCCATAACTCTTTATTGTGTGTTTTGATTTTGAAAAATGTAGCATTGATATTTGTCACTGAAAGTCGAAAAAAATAAATGAATAATAATGATATTAAAAAGAAAAAAACAACTGTTCCTTCTACGAGTACTTCTTATGATAAAATGTGGCGTATCAAACATAGAACACTTGTAGAATAGGGTAAATTTGTTCATTTTTCGTTGTTCGTTTTAATTTACCTCATAATCTTTCGTCTTGTCTGTCCTACCTTGCAGGGTTTACGGCCGATAGGTTCGGTGGTTTCAACTCGTCCTATGTGGTAGTCGTCGGTTGCGAGGTCTTGGTCTTTTTCCTAGTTCTGTTCTCGAGATGTAAAGTACAACAGTAATGTAGCATTAAAAAAGAAACATACACTCGTATGAACGTATAACGAAGAGAAGTTTTGAGAGGCTTGTAATTCAATACTGGTCATTTCCTGCGTTCTGTTTTTCGTTTTAACTGTTTTCTTCCTTTTTCGCACTTTACGGGTTTTTGCGATGTTATGTGAGTGTACATAGCACAGGCGAATGAATTTGACGACTACAACAAACGATGAAATAGTAAGATAACAGTGACAAAGTGATTTTTAATCTCTTCACAAATATACAAAATAATGTTCGACTTGCTTCCGGCATTCAACTAGCTGAAACCCTGTCAAACAGTGATAATGAGTACAAGAGCCCTGATGAAGTCATTATAAGCGTTCGGCAGGGTGGAAAGTGGAAGCTCCTTGGTAAGTGCTTGTAATTTCCGTCAATCATGTCTTTACTCTTGTTTTCAAGTAATCCCCTTTATCTCTCCTCTGTGTAACTATACTTGACCAACCTTGACCAGACGTTCCTGTCTCTAATATCCCGGAAGAATCCACTTTGTATTTTGTTATCCCACAGACCAATGTTTGTCATATCCGTCCTTTCCTGTCCCAATCTAAACTTCTCTATATCTTGGTTGATATCCCTCTGTCCCTCCGTGCTTATCATTAACAGTGTGTGTGCTTTTAAACTAGCTTGGTCAAACCACATCCCGGTTCTCCTAGCAACTACATTATTTGCATAATATTCAAGTAGAGCTTGAGCCAGTCAGGATTTATTTATTTTGTATTCTTTATTTGGTATACGTTTGTTTGTTGTTTGCCATTTTCTTCGTTGTTGTCATGTTTGAACATGTATATTATACATAACTATCTGAAGCGCCACGAGCACTGAAAGGTGCATGGACCTGTGCGCAATACAAGTAGCCACTATTCTTCTTCTTCTTCTTCTTCTTCTTCTTCTTCTTCTTATCATAATCATTATTGTTGTTGTTGTCATTATCATCACTTTATTAATGTATTAAAGATGAATATCTGCAATTACAGTGGACTCCCGTTATAACAAGTCCTCGGGACCTGCAGGCTTCTTTCGTTATATCGAAATTTCGTTATAACCGAAAAAATTATCGAGAAAAAAAAAATACAGGCGATAATGCTGCGGCCTGAATTTTTACTTCGTTGTAACCGGAATTTAGCTATAACTGTGTTCGTTATTAATGGAAATGCACTGCGGGCATATAGAAGGCATTCAGAGATGATATCAGATCTCACTTTGGTCACAATAGCTAGGTACTCTATCTGACCAAACTCAGATACTCTCCAATATCATACACCAATAGTGCAGAGCGCCATGTACGTCGAAGATGTGAAATTGTGCTGAAGCGTACTATTCATCTTGGAGATCTATCCAAATTTGGATTTCGAGAATAAATTCAACTTTCATCAATGAATTTCGGTCTCCCGACTCACTGTATCCGTGTTGGACTCCCTAAGATACGTCACACACTTCTCAAACAAGAGAAATAAAGATGGAAACGATCCCTTACACAACACTACTCACGATGCTCCTTAGCAGTGATATGTTTTTCAAGCTCCCGGATTGAACGGATAGGTGCATGTGGAGTGAGTCTCCCAACTCCATTGTTTTGTATACCTCGACCTTGGCTGAATATGACTTATTAGCCATATATTTGTTTTGGTCGCTATAAAGGGCATGACATCGATCTTGACGCCAGTTTTAACTTAAAAAAAAAGTGCATCGGAAATCTTGAAAACAATGCGATATACATATTTCAGTAATGAGCTCTGCAAGACTATATCACATTGGGTTGAATAATTGCGCAATATACGAGTCCATGTAGTTGTAACCCTTCTTCTGCCAAGGAGGGGGGGGGGGGGGTGAGGTGGCGCAACATCCCAATCTTAGCATTGAAGTATTAGCATTTTAACAGTTTCCACTGAGAACGGTAAGTACTAGGTGCTACAAAAAAACGTTTCTCACTTTTGATCTCTAATAATTCAAAAACTGTATATCAGATGACACTGACATTGATAATTATGAGCAATGGCTGAGTGGTGTACAATTTTGTTAAAGGTGATTTTAAAAAAATATAGCATAAATGAGTTCCATTCAATTCAAGATTTATTTTTAAGTTAGGTTTCAGATTTCGCTCAGTTTTCAACCCTCTGTACAAAATTTTAATTTTGCACAGAGGTCAATTAGTGTGTATTATGGAGTGTATTATGGAGTGTGTGGTTAACACCCTGACAATGGCCTGGATTGGAATGCTCTATTACATAATTATTCATGAGAAATTCCACTATCACAGCTAGTCTTTATTCATCCTGAAATGTAGTGTTTGCAAACACATTAAAACGTGTCCTTATTTTTTTTTCATGTGCATGCATTTTACCCTTTACCATAGAATTCAGACTAGCAGTGCCCAGGGCAATCCATCATGAATTATTAATAAAGCATTCCTGTGCCTTGGAGCATGAATCCAGAAGCCTAGTCAGCAGAGCTCTAAAAAGATGGTATTCGTGGTATTCATGTCTATTGTTCAGGGTCGTTGTAAGTACACACTCACATACACATCATTTGTATTGTGTAAAGTTCTATTTTGTACACAGGGTTCAAATTTGACTAAAAGCTGGAACTTAACTTAAAAATCAATCATGGATTTAACAAAACTGATTCATGCTCTCATATTCAAATCACCTCCAACTAAATTGTACACTATCCAGCTATTACCAATATCAGTGTTATCTGATGTATAGTTTTCGAACTATTAAGGATCAAAAGCAGTTTTTTCTCTTTTTTTTTTGGGGGGGGGGGTTGTTTTTTTGTTTTTGTCTCTTTTTTTTTTACACCTAGTACGTGCTTACCGAAATGTCGAGATTGAGTAAACCCATTCCAGGACCACACTCGCATTCTGGAAGGAAGGAATACATAATGTGTTGTGAAACCAACCACCATTACATTATTGTCAATAGTTCGCTAGTCGCGAATGCATAATGATGGTCATGCAAAATATTTTAGAAGCGGTATCTGCATATCAATCGCAGTGACCAGTAAGGGGATAATTCTTACGACATGAACAGAACATACGTGTTTCATGAGAACAGACCAATAAAACGAGGATCCCGTTGCCGGTGATTAGTTTATCAATTTAGAATATCGTGTTTGACATACGTGTATACGCAGACCTGCCAACACATCACATAATCAACACCATATACTTAAGGCGGTGAGTTGGCGCAGTTGGTAGTGCGTCTGCCTCACGATCACACGGCCCGGGATCGAACCCGAGTCTCGACTGAGCAATGTTGTGTGTAAGCATACCGTCCCCTCTAGCAAGAGGCAAAACGCTCTGTCCCTCGGATAAGGCATACATTGGAAGTCCCGTGTATGAGAGAGTAACAAATCATGCACGTAAAAGATTCCGCTTCATTCATTCATCGCAAAGATGCAGGGTGTTTAACCCGGTGAAGTGGTCCAACCTAAACATCCAACTGGACCCCATGGAAGACCAGTTTAACGTAGCTGAATATGGGCTATCCAGCCATCTCTCAGATGAAAATGAACAAACAAACAACAAACAATACCTAAAGCAAGATGAATTACTTGGCAGCCATCTTCTTGATAATTCTGAAAAGCGGTTTTCATAACTTTTTTGGGGGGTGGCATGATTAGATTGGAAAAGTCTTTGTGACGTTGAGTGTTAGGCTTTCATGGATATCATCATTAGAATTAGCTATAATATAAATCTTTCCAATACATGTGATAAACATCCTTTGAGACAAGTTCTGGTATCTTTTCCATAGATTACAGTAGATCGATTACAATTCTAGATGCTATATTAGCTGATATGACAAATTCGCCTGAGTGGAATGTAAAATATATGAATACATGAGATTTCGTACCATGGGTTCAATCCTCGAAGCCCTTCAGAACTCATTTTTAACCTTCACAAGGAAATGTAATGTCATATTTCGTTTGTCCACCATCTTGAATACCTTAAAAAAGCTTGACAATATCCTTTGCATCAAATTATATTTGTGTTGTCATACTACATGTACATGTATAAACAGAGCAATTGTATTTCATGAGGAAAAAAAATATATACCTGCTCTCTTGCCTGTTCACAATTTTTTTTTCAATAAATTTGCTGTTTCAGGATGTATAATGGAGGATGTATAATATAGTCAATCAAGACTGACAGAAATACATAAGCATAAATAGAGGTGACGTGTTATATGCTGAAGCTTGTGAGATGTATAGGCTCAAGGGCAATGGTATCAGGAGCTTGTTTACTACGGGAAGCAATGGCTACGCGTTTGACCAAGTGTATGGAACCTACGCAGTTTCTGCCCTTTACGGCATGGCGTGATGACGTCTTTGCAACCTCGTCTGTATAGGTTGCTTCAACCATTCTTGAACATTCTGTTGCACAAGGATATCCAACTTCTAAGTTCCAGATCCTTTCTTTTCACACCCTGACTTATTGTTAACCTATATGCATTAATTCTTAAAAATAGGGCACCTTGCTTGGGTCACACATTACAACTAACCATGAATTCTATACATTGACCTGCAACACTTGTGTTAACGCTGTTAAGAAACTTTATGTGGACAATTATGACAACTTTTCCTCCTAATTCGCTTGTTTATCAATAGCCCTCTTGTATCATGGTTATCTAGTTTAAATGGCGGCACTGAAAAACTACATTCCATGAGCAAAAGTCTGACTAATTTTCAACATGGAAATGTTTTTACTTACACAAATTTTCACCATTTGCAAGCAAATATACGTATATGGATTTTATATATTGTTAGTATTGCCTGCCACTTTAGCAGAAAACTTGAATGTCTTTAAACCCCGGAAGTTGCTTCAATAAGGATTCAGATTCAGGACTCCGAATCGTTGAATCACATAAAAACAATGTTTGGGAACGACAGTGCGAAATGAGGCCCAAATCTGGCTCTACTTAGTATCTCTCGCGATGAAATAGGCTTACGATCACCCATACGGAACCAAAATGTTATGCAGATGCACACTGGCTGTTAAAATTTGCGTAGCCATTGATCCTCTGGGAATAACGTAATAGAACTCGCGGTGTTGTGCACTCCTACTGTCTGTATTTGACGAAAAAGAATGAAGTCGGATACATGGGAATGCATGGAATTGTACGTAAATTTTGGCAGTGAAATAGTGGTCCGAGGATCAGCTTATGCCTTTTTAATGCCACTGACTCTGACCGGGATGCTGACTTTCACAACTCAAGTTTTACTGAAGACCACCAAGAGTGCTTTCTTTACCAGCTTGCCGAGGTAACATGACATGATTTGTAGCTATAGGAATAGAACCCTTCGCTTGAATAGCGTTATTGGTTCATGGACAGAATGTCTACCAGGGAAACATCTGCCTACTGTCAGCCAGCGCTTCTTGTCGCTGTGATGTTCATTAGATCGGCTTTTCAGATGGGTGTTATCAAGAGCGTCGGGGTCTTCCTCTCCAACATTCAGGCGAGTTTGGGCGAATCTGACACAGGCATCGGGGTGGCATTGGGCTTGTTTTCGGCCTGTATTTCCTCTCCAGGTAAGGTCTTCTAACATTCGCCCGTAAAGGGAGATTTGTGAATGTCATAATCATGGTGTAATAAGGAAAACTTATAGCTTATCAGAGGAAGGAACCTGATTAATGTCACAAGACATCATGGGAGAGAATAAGCCTCGCCTTCAAGCGCCTACCAACTATTGAACGATGCTTGGCACAATTTGCATCATGTTATCCTTGTCTGATAACTAAAAACTACCCTACAGTTACTACACAATAACGTGTATGTCTATTCATACATATTTCTGTTACACTCACTGCTAATGTATTGTGATCAGACAGCAGACATGTGACCCTTCTTCACAAAACTAACAAAAAGGTCGCCAGACGTGGATTTTTAGTTAAGGACAAATTCTGAAAAGCAGACTCTAAGCATTGAAATGATGTATAACTCAATTCAAATGAACTCCCCTAACCTACCTAAATGCTGGAAAGAAAGCACACACTCTGGAAAAGTGTGAACTGAGAAAAGAGGCTCTGAAGTATAGGGTCTACCAAGTCGCGCCAGCTTTGCCATGAAAGGGACAAAACACCGAATGTCAACCACCAGAGCAACGGCAATGAAGGGATTATCAAATTACGCTGAAATTGAGCATGTTCTAGTAACACATTCCGTCCATGATTAATGCAAACTTTCAACGCAGTAGCATTATCTTTTCAAAAGTAATTAGACTTGAAAGTGAAGAGTGTACAAAGGATTTCAAGAAATTGAAAAGGTCCTCTCATAAACCTACCTGAACTATCTACTCTCCCAGAAAAGGGGTTGTAGAAAACTGCGGAAACACACTTTCCCATTCGTTTTATGATTCCATACTAAAGAATAATTTTAAATAAAGAATAATTTAGAATAAAGATTCAGAAAAAAGTTCAGAAAATATGAAAAACTCAAGATTGACTTAGTTGACCCACTTCATCTGTTTTGTGTCCTCAGGTAAAATCAAGGGGTGTGACTTTTTGTTTGTTTTGAGATGCACGGTCATTATTATTATTATTATTATTATTATTATTATATATATATATATATATATATATATATATATACATGTATATTCTGCGTTGAAATACAACTGTAACATTATGGCTTTGGATAACATCAAACACTGAAAGAACTCCTTTTTTTACATTTTCAATTGAGAAAAAGCAGTTGTTATAAAAATGTTTTTATAAGAGTATTTTTACACGTAATATCGGCTTTTAATTACAATGCTCAGATTTTTCTCAGGTTACTACAGTATTTCTAATGTTTTAGGTACAAACTAGAATTACACGTCTTCATTTAGAGTCCTAAAGGTCTGTATAATTTTCAGTCTCAAGTATAGACCTATACATCTTGCAATTTCGTTTTTATGATTCCTTCTGACTGTCACCGTTTAGTTTGAGAGTAAGCCTCTACTACACCTATACCTACGTATGTGCATGAATTTCTTAACACGAGTACTCCATCTCTAGACTTGATCTGTCAGTGATCAGCCATGGTGAATAGTTTTGATGGCTACTATTGATCCTATGTTTCATTGATGAATATATACCTGTTGCTGAACAATTTGCTTATTTCCAAGCTCCTCTTGTGGGATATTTCTACGGCCGTCTCCCGTCATTCTCACGCCGCATGATGCTCATTGCTGGGCCGCTTCTATCCTCACTCGGGCTCGTCTTGGCTAGCTTGGCAGTAAACTACGTGCAGTTTTCAGCTAGCCTTGGACTCTCTGGTAAGATACTCTATGGTATTTGGAGTATGGAGGCACACAAACTGACACCTTTTCTTTGTTAAGTTTTTTTTTTCTCAGTCTCATTGTAAACGTTAACTGTATTTGTTAGGATTTCTAGAGAGATATAAAACATTTTGATTTTTCAAATGTGCTGCCAAAAGTGTGTTCTAGATTGTTGAATTTCACTTCTTCAAATTCCTCCCAGGTGTGGAAGGGGGGACATTAAATTTTTACCCCGTCTAAAGCCCATAATCACCTTCATAAACTTTGGAGTCAGTAACGACACACATGCGGGTCAAGCGGTGACAAAATCTACGACTGTGCCATTTATTTTTTTTAATTTCCTTTTTCTGAATTGCTTATTAATGAGGAAGACTCCACAGTGACAAATCATATCATATCATATACAATATCCTTATAAAATAAGTAATATGAAAATAATAAGCCTAGGTTTATAGGCCCTACATAATCAATATTATACATGATTTCATGTAAGTTCGAATTACTCATAACGTATTACTTATACTCAACTAAACTGACAGAATTACAGTAAAAGGTGACGGACATAGCCAGAATACAGATAACATTATACACTAGCACACAGTTGGCATTTTCCCCTCACATACTCAGTAGTCAAACGGCCTATGAACAGCTCCGTTTTAACATATACACCCGGCACATGGGTTAAAAGGTTGTTTTCCGTGCACTCACGCATGCCTATAGGCATTCATATACACTCCGCATTGCATAACGTAACACATACCATTCACGGAATAGTTCACGTGTGGAAGCGAGATAGGAAGCTGTGAAGCTTGTTTATTCGAGCAGGGAACAGTACCAATAGAGCAGAAAACAAAACATGGCATATGGAACACATGTTATACTCATGCATGCCCTGTTTGAATACATCCTTGCGTTTTCTGACATGCATATGCAACTAAAATCTCTTGTTGTCATTGTATCTCTTGTTGACTTTTATAGTATCTCATATCCATATGAATACACTTTCATTTATATTGTATGTGATATGTGATAAAGATAGATGTATTAATACATCTATCCGTATCACGTATCGATGAGCAAACTAATGAATCATCATGACTCCATTACACAGAGAATATCAATTGAGAAGGCCCACTAAATGCTTAATAGAGCTTGCTACTATGGCTGAAATGAAAATTCAAACTCTATCTCACTTGCCGTTTTGAAGAATGTCCTAACTTACGCGCTCAATTATGTATTATGCAAATTTATCCGAGCACTTTATTCACCATTCTTACTCAGCTGTGATATACATGTTCTGTCTAAACTTAAAACTTATGTACAAACATCAGAAATCGTACAAATACAATTTTGTGTAATTACTCATTTACTCTCAGTGATCTGGCTCTATACCGAGTGTCTCAAAAAAAGTGGAACGGTGGTTTCTCAGTATTTTGCGTTCTAAAAGTGATATATTTTTGACGTTATTAGAAAGAACATCTTCCGTAGAAGACAATGATACCAAAATTATTTAATTGGGTTCAGTACTTTTTATTATACGCCAATTTCTGTAAATGCACTCATTTTCAAATTTCGCCGGATTTTTGCGACTTATGAGATGATAATTTGGGTGCGCCACGCGTTCCATACGGTGAATTGTGTAAGCTCGTTGATCCACGTCAACAAAAGATACAGCTTTCACATTCAACGCACACACACACACACACTGTTTTTTCCTGGGCAGCGCCCAATGTGAAAGCTGTATCTTTTGTTGACATGGATCACCAAGCTTACATATTATTTGGCAGATGACATGAATGGCAAAAATTCTGCATTCCACAAAAAAAAAAATGATTTTTTTTTCTTTGCGAACATTTTCCACATACTGGGTCGTGATTTGCTCGTGATTTGTTCTCCAAAAAAAGAAAGGAAATGTCTTTAAAGCCTTGTGATATCCGCAAGATCTTCGCAAGACGTGCGCGATGTTCGCAAAATCTTCGTGAAACCCCAAACAGATCCCGAAACTTTGGTTAATGTCCTTCCGATCATTTTTCGATATAACCGCAAACTGTTCGCGTACCTTTTGAGACATTCTCACCAACGTTTACCACATGTTTTGGGGAAAATTCGAACCCTTGGTGTGTGATTTCTTTAAAGCTCTACGTTTTCTACAAATGAAAATCGTTGCCTACATCCAAGAGAAAAACACGGTACGGTAATAAAAATAAAACAAACAAAGAAAACGAAATGTTTGATATAAAAAAAAAAGATTCACAGAACTAGACACTTAACAAAGACTCTAAAGTACGCCAGAATTAAGTTTGAAACTGAAGACAATTGTGGGGAAGCCTGCAAAAAGTACAATAATTGTGGTGGTAGGTCCTCAGAAAAAAAAAATGTAGGGACACACACACAACAGAGAAGTTATGGTAAAGAAAAAATATGCAGGAAAGACAAAACTTCAATTTAAGCCAGCTACCAACTCTCCTTGGAAGCATTTCTACCAAGATAAAAAAAAAAAATCGTTGTTTGCATTTCCATCGCTTGTTTTTCATTGACGTAACTGGCTGTACTTTAACAATTGTACACACGTCATTCGCACATATTACGTCGTGAGATCTTCGCCCAAACAACGCAATGATTTTTTTTACCCCAACAGGGTATTTATTGCCTCCATAATTCAACATTTTATATCACACTATTCCAAAAGTGGAAAAAGAAAATACACTGAGCTTCAAAGGAAATTCTTGAGGTAAAAAAAAAAAAAACACTACGAACTATTTACACAATATACTTCATTTGCTTTGGTAAATTATAATGTGTTTTCTTAATATTCAAATCTTCCTCTATTCTTTTAAAAAATTTTCTTTCAAACAAATGTTGCAAATTAGTTTCACGACATTCTTTTCCGGTTTTATTTCTTAACAGTATATATCTATAAATACACCAAAAGGCAATTGTCAAAAACAAATCTAATTCAGTCTCCTTATGGGCTTTTAACAGATGCATTCCTGTTATCTCAAAATCAACATTATGTATAATTTTGATTATAACTGTTAGATACAAAAAGAAGAATATCTTATTTAATTTACACTCAATAAACGCATGTAGATTGTCTTCATCTACACCGCAATGCTCGCATTTTCCATCTCTTTTGATGTGTCATCTGTACAAATTCGTTTTAACTGATGGTAGATTGTATGAAATCTTAAAATCAAATTCTTTCAATTTGTTTTCTTTACAATAACATAAGTTTCTTTTGAATATATTCATCCAGTCAAATGATGAGTCGAATATCTTTTCCCAGTGTATACAACATCTGTTACTATCGGGACAATGTGTACACAACAGTTTGTAAAACTGTTTGGTTGAAACATCTTGAATTCTTCTTTTCTGCTTTCTTATTCCTATTCTTATTTTGGGAATTTCTAATGACCTATTATAAAACTTTATACATGATTCCGTATAATTGCTTATTCATGCTTTTGGGATAGCCTGGCGTTATACGGTATAATCAAAAATCAATGTTTGCTTACTTTTCTGCAGTGATGGTTTTCGGCCTCATTGTCTGAACACACTCGGAGAAAAATTTGTCCGAATATTGGATTTTGCCACTCGCGTCCTTCGCAATTTTTTTTTCTTTGCGGGTTCCGTAAAATCAGGCTTTTATTCAAATCTGGATATCCCAAAGTAAAAAATTGTGGTTTAGCATTCTATATGCCTCAATAGCCAACGGAACTTTGCTTTCTTTTCTTTTTTTGTCAAAACTCTATTGCTAGGTGTGGGCTTTTCATTCATGTTGATGTGCATACTGTTGGAACTCAGCGAGCAGGCAAGGACACACTTTGGTCTGTTTCTCAGCATAGGATCTACCGGTTTCGCCGCAGGTATGTCCGTCATCCCGCTGCTCGGAGAGTTCCTGATGAACGTGTACGGCTGGAGAGGCGCCATGTTGATCCTGGGTGGGCTAATGGGGAATCTCATTCCAATGATCGCTGCGATTCGTCCGAAGGTGCCTGCATCCTCTCGAAATGAGGCAAAGAAAGAGGAGACAGTTCCTTTATGTGGCGATGTTTCAGAGGAAACATTAATCAATGACAATGCATTGTGTGAATTAGACGGCAGAGGCTCTCAAGGCCTCTTCAGAGTTTCCTCAAAGAGAGATCCACACACAGCAGCTGAAAATGAAGTGCTACTCGAACGCTCTGATGATACGTCAGGTGATCAACGCCGAGGGAGACCGTCAGACGTTGGAGACTCTTGGTTTGACCCTGCGAACAAGCTTCAACCGAGAAACAGCAATCCCGTACAGACTGAAAGTACTTGGACAATGGTTAGAAATGCTTTAAGAAATTCAGAATTTTACAGGAATCCATCATTAACTCTATTCCTAGCAGCTATGGCACCATTTGGTATGGCTTATGGAGCATGGCATGCTTTCCTTATACCTCGCGCCATTGAAAGTGGAATGACAATTTATTTTGCAATCCTGGTCACCGTCTGTGTAGCTGTTGCGAACATCACGAGTCGCATTGTCATTGCACTTCTCACAGAGAAAACTTCTAAACTTCATGAAATCCACCTGTGTCTTACCTTGCTGAGTGCCCTCACAGTACTTTGTGACGTCCTCATCTTCAGGTCGGCTGCCATATACGTAACATCAGTCTTGTCTTCATTCACCATGGCCGGTCGCGGGTTAATGGTTGCCATAATAATACGCCATCTGGTATCGCCTGGCTCTCACTCCATCGCTTTGGGTTTTGGGGAGTTTCAGGTTGGAGTAGGGGCGTTTGCCGGTACTTACCTTTCAGGTAACTTTCATAATTTTCTGTGTTACTAATTTACCAATTTTGTTGATTTGGGGGCACGTTTTTAAGTGAATAGTCTTAGCTTGTGACTTCTTGATGTGATTTCATGGTGGTTTCTCCTGACATTGACTGAAGACGCATCGTACTTGTTCGGGACCAATACTATTACGGGCTTTTTAACGAAACACTTATAAGAAAACAAGAACAACAGAAACAACCAAAGCTCAAGGCGAATTTCTTTTCAAGTGAGATGGATCTCAAACATATTTTCAGTTCATAAATCTCTGTATTAGATTTATTTATGTGTCGGTATTAATTTCCTTCATATACTCAAAAATTCCAGTCAAACTTCATCCTTTGCTGATAAATAAAATGCCATACAATCTGCACGTGCCTGTATGGCGTATGCAATAAACAATATACCTTATCGGACTGTTGCGTTACTAATTCAAATGGTGATTCTAGCTTGTTTAGCCTGGAAATATTGTATGATTTGAAAGAGCTTGTACTTACATAGCCTTTTGTCAAGGCCCTCTCGCTGAATAATGGTGAAGAGAGCCGAGCCGAGCGCGAATCCGAGCGCTGTCGCGAGAGGGCCTTGACAAAAGGCCAGTACTTACACTCCATACAAACATGTAGAATAAACCTTACGGTTAGCTGTTCTACAGTTGCAGATTCACGGGGAGTTAAAAAAAAATGACTATGATTATCTTGATATTTTGAAAGGATTAGGCGATTAGAAGCGAAATACAACCGGCGTATCGTTAATGTTACCGCTTGCAGGAACGTAAAGGCCATCCAAATCGTTTGTAGCTCCCAGATCGCTTTACCCACTATTTCTTTTGTTTTTTGATCGTTTTACACTGCAGATGACCAGTCAAGCTTTACATCCAATATTTCCTTGCCTGGTAGTAGGTATAGAAGTTACAGAATTCTTGAAAAAAATATACGAACAGTTCCTTCCATTTTATTAGGTCTATGTACAAGAGGAGAGATATAAAAGAACAAAATGTTCATATTTGTGTTCATGTCCGTCTTTCTTTTCATTTTACCTCTTATTCTTTCGTCTTAATCTTTCTTTTCTTGCAGGGTTTGCGGCTGATAGGTTCGCTGGTTTCAACTCTTCCTTTATGATGGTCGTCGGTTTCGAGGTCTTGGTCTTTTTTCTAGTCCTGTTTTCACGATGTTATAAAGCATAACTACAATTGTAGGAGCCGTTCCATGCATTTGTTTCATTTGCGCCATCTAGTGTTGAACATAGGAAAAGTCACATGTATGTTGGTTGTTAGGGAGAGAGGAGAGGTGAGGCGCCAGGGTAAGAAAAGAGCTTCAGAGGTGAAGTGAAGACTGCTGTTAGAGATAGGCAGGAAAAGGGTCATGAAGAGCAGAAGGTAGAGAACCAGAGGTAGGGGTGGAAACCTACAAGTTTCCTTTAACCTCTCATTGCTTACGTTGTTTTCTTTGCTCATATTGTGTGATATTTGCCACTTGGTTTGGATCAAAATAAAAGGAAGGGAATTGTTCATTTGACCGCCAGATGAGATCCAAATCTGTGATTACTATCACTGCGTGTGTCGCATGTGAGTACGACAATCAACGGTGTGGTGCACGATGAACAGTGTGTTGGTGCGCAGTACAGCTATTAGGAGGTTTAGGATGCTGTTACATAGCACGGAAGAAACATCGATGTCAGTATATGGGAGCGTGTAAGGTGCCTGTAGGCGTGTGGCTGTTTAGTACGGCGAATACCCCCCTACCGTCTGTGACTGTGTGTACGTGAAACGTCGAGAGTGAAAGGAACAGCTGAAAGGAAGGATGAACATGTGTATTTAATGGTGGACAACATACACAAAGTCGCAAGATCACACATAGGACCTCGGCGCGTACATTCTTAGTTAAAGGAAACTTTGGTTAGCTGTTCAGCTGCACAGTTCATGACTCGATGAGTTAAAGGGACAGGTCTAGCAGTAGCAGTTATTACGATTTTGAGTTGGATATTGAGGATCAGAACTGCTAGAAATCTACATTTCAACTCTCAACGAGTCAAGGCATTTATGATGACAGCATAACGTTGGTCACTACCCACCCTCGACGGTCTAACAGAGTAACGTTACATTGAGGCGAGTTCAACTGGAGCCAACACAGAGTCAGATGCAACAAATGGAATGACAATGGCAATGGTTTCAGTGTTTGGATTTGCTAGGTGAACTGCGAGTGTGACTGTGAGTACTTGTACAGGCACTAACAACGTTAGAATACAGTGCAGTGTACATTTTGCCCTGCTGGATAAAGGCAGGCATACGTCTTGTGAAATATTATCGTACTCTATAGAATTAGGTACAGGTACAGCCCTACATACACATGGTAGAACCTACCTAATAAGATGAGTTCATAAAAGATGAAATAAGCAGTAGAAAACATATTGAGTGAACAAAGCATTCTGTCCAGAGACTGAAATGTGGGACCAAGTCTATGACTCTAAAAGTCTAATGTCAATGATACCAAGGAGAAGGATATGAGACAGGACTTATGTCTGGATATGGTATTTTGGATTTACTATCTGGTATTTGACTACAAGACCCAAGAACTGTACACTCTAGTCAGATGTAGACCTACAGCATATTGTGGAATGGATTGCACATCAACAACAATAGAACCTAAATGAACAAATGAGAAAGATGATTAGAGAAATGCAAACCAAGGCACATAAATATGGAACAGAATTAGCCTTGAAAGAGGATCGTAGTCATAGAGGCAAGGCTGCGCAATGAGGAACAGCTACTGGGTTGCACAGGAAGTAGGTAGAAGACAGGATCAGACTTCAAACAAATAGGAAGGAGGAGGACCATCTATGATATAAAGCAAGATCAGAAGAAGGTTCTACCAGTAGTTGTGAAAGTAAATTGAGAACTTTGCAATACAGATGGGAGAGGTAGCAGATGAAGGATAAGCATCTCGCACATCAGGTCCACATTCAGAGGCAGGATCATTAGTAAATAGTAGGAAGGACGTGAGAGGCTCTCTCGTCTAGAACCTATTTGATCTTCACACACTGGTAAGCTTTGTTGGAGATACACAAATGGAGGAACCAATTCCAAGTTCGAAGTTATTAGATGGTTCACTGCAACCAAGTGTTGTTCTGCAGAGCATGGATCCATGGATGCCAGTAGATTCAGATTTCCCTGGGACAAATTTAGAGACTGAGGAGTCACACGGAGCAATGCCGCCCCCAACGAAGTGTGATGAGGTACATGCTATGGATAGTGTGTCACAAGCATCAGGTAATTCAAAGACCAGCGTGACCAGTGTGCTCATGGAGGCTGCTGGGAGGAAGGCAGAACTGATGGTGAAGTTGGAAGGATTGAAGAGGAGACAGGCCCTCGAAAGGGAGGAACAAGAACTGCTAAGGAGAAAGGAACAAATGGAAGTTGAAATAGAACTTGCTGCAGCTACTGCAAAGGCAGACGCCATGAAGCAGTTTGAAGGACCATTCCCTCGAGCCTTTAATCCCATTCCAGCAACACCAGTGCAAGTTCATAGCCAGACACCAAACCCAATCACAGGCAGTCCTGCAGAAGGAGATTCAAGAGCAGATGTAAATGCGGCCAGTCACTTGACAGAGGTACAGATGCAGCAAAATCAACTCACACAGCTTCTGTTGGAGTGTCATATGAAGTCATCGTTACCACAGAGGAATGTGCAACCCTTTGATGGAAATCCCATGTATTTCCACAGTTTCATGAGGGCATTTGAACATGTGATTGAATCCAAGACTACCGATAACTCAGACAGGCTGTACTTCTTGGAACAGTACACAAGAGGTGAGGCTAATGAAGTTGTGAGGAGCTGTATGTATGGTGACAACCATCAGCAGGCTTTCATCAAGGCAAAGGCATTGTTGGGGAAGAAGTTTGGTAATAAGCATCAGGTCCTCGACAGAATGATGAAGAAAGCTGAAGCTTGGCCAAACGTGAAGAATGAGGATGCTGAAGGATTACAGAGCTACACACTATTTGTGACCGAGCTGAGCAATTTGGCCAAGGACTTGCAGCTTGAACAAGAAATCAATCACACACAGCACATTAAGATGGTGATATCTAAGCTGCCATTCAAGCTTCGAGACAAATGGAGGTACACTGTCGACACCATACAGGAAGTACATGAAGAACCCCTGACATTTGCTGATGTGGTGCGTTTCGTGAGTAGGCAATCACGAATTGTAAACAACCCATTGTATGGTGATATAACAGGAACACCAAAGTCAGGCGAGGGACGTGCTAACCCATCCAAGGCTACTCCTTCAAAACCAAGGCAGAGTTTCAGCACTGTTCTAAAGAATGATGAAAGGAAGAAGTGCTTGTATTGTAACAAGGACAATCATCACCTGACAGACTGCCGAATTTTCACCAAGAAGCCCCATGATCAGAAGGTGCAATTTTGTCGCATGAAGGGTTTATGCTTTGCTTGTCTCCGAGGATCTCATTTCTCCAAGGACTGTAAAGAAAGGTTGAAATGTGAGCTGTGTCAGAATAATCACCCTACAGTGCTACATAGGAATCCTGCACACTCAGATGAGAGGAAGTCTGAAGCTCAGAGCCAGGTAGAGAATGCTGAATCTGAAACAACTCAAAGGAAAGAAAGGGAATCTGACACTGGAGTGCAGTCAACAAGGAATGGAGAAGGAACACGAGTTGTGGAGAACCATACTTGCTCGATGACGAATCGTGGAGTAACAATGGATGCACAGCCAGCCATTATTCCTGTGGTGGTGCGATCAAGGGCAACTGGCAGAGAAGTAAACACATATGCCTTCATTGACAGTGGCAGCAATGGGACATTCTGCACTGAAGCACTGAAGGAAAGGTTGCAGGTTAAAGGAAAGTCAAGGATGATACATCTGCAAACCATGACTGATGAGAAGGTGGTACGAACACACGTATTACATGATCTGGAAATATGCAGCATCAACGGGAAAGATGACTTTTCCCTTCCTGAGGTCTATACTAGGGCATCTATACCCGTATCCAAGGACGATATCCCGAGAAAGGTCGATTTGGAGAAGTGGTCGTATCTACAGGAAGTAGAAATGCCAGAGATAGACGCTGAAGTGGACATATTGATAGGAAACAATGTGCCAAAGGCATTTGAGCCCTTGCGAGTCATCAGCAGCCAAGATGGTGGGCCATTCGCGTGTCAATCAAGATTAGGATGGATGGTGTATGGATGTCAGAGGCATGACAATAGGAAGCGACAGTGGATCACCTCGCATAGAGCTCAGGTTAAAGGCTTGGATGACATTCAAGAGAAGTTGAGCAGTCTATACAACACAGATTTTACAGAGCTGCTGTCGAATGACAAGGAGGAGATTTCCGTAGAGGACGAGAAATTTCTGAGAGATGTAGGAAAGACGATCAGGCTTCGTGATCAGCACTATGAGATAGGACTCCCATTCAGAAGGGAGATAGACTTGCCAAATAACAGGCCTCTCGCCGAACAGAGACTTGAACATCTGAAAAGGAAGTTCCAAAGACAGCCTGATTTCCATCAGAAATACAAGGAGTGCATGGAGACAACAATTCAGAGCAGATACGCTGAAAAGATAGGAGAGCAGGAGTTGACAGGGACAAAGGGAAAAGTCTGGTACCTGCCACATCACGGAGTCCTGCACCCACAGAAAGGCAAACTGAGGGTAGTGTACGACTGCTCAGCGCAATATCATGGAGCGTCCCTAAACCACGAACTCCTAAAGGGGCCGGATTTGACCAACAGTCTATTCGGAGTGCTGACAAGATTCAGACTGGGAGAGGTAGCCATCATGGCTGACATAGAGGCAATGTTTTCTCAGGTCCTAGTGCCCAGGGTAGATAGAGATTTCCTGAGATTTTTGTGGTGGAAGGATGGGGACTTTCAACAGCCGCTGATCGAGTATCGTATGTGCGTACATGTGTTTGGCGCTATTTCTTCTCCATCATGCGCAAACTACGCATTGCAGAGAACGGCGGATGAGCATGTGAAGTCATCATTTAGGGATGTAGTAGAAATCATTCACCGTAATTTCTACGTCGATGATTGCTTGTATTCTACCGATTCAGTGGAAAAGGCAATTGAGACGACAGAAGAGCTGACAAAGACGTGTCAAAAGGGGGGATTTCACTTAACAAAGTGGAACAGCAACAAGAGAGAAGTCCTGGAGCAGATCCCAGCTGAGGAGAGAGCGAAGGTTGTCAAGGATTTCAATTTTGAGGAAGGAGGAATGCCAACCGAGAGAGCACTTGGCATGTTATGGCACACAGAAGATGATGCTTTTGGATTCAAAATCCAGATGAAAGAACGACCACCTACTAGAAGAGGAATTCTCTCCACAGTTTGTGCTCTGTTTGACCCCATTGGATGTGTGTCTCCAGTCACATTGCAAGCAAAGCAGCTTCTACAGACATTGTGTCGGCTGGGACTAGGGTGGGATGAACCTATCCCATCAGAGTTGCTGAGGAAATGGCAAACATGGCAACGGGAACTCCCACATCTGTCAGAATTCAAGATGCCTAGATGTCTAATGCCGGGGCCTTTCAGGGCAGCGAAGTCAATCACCCTCCACCACTTTGCCGACGCCAGCGAGAAAGGTTATGGCACTGTATCATACATCAGGACAGTGAACGACCAGGGCGAAGTGAAATGCAGCTTCCTGATGAGCAAGGCAAGAGTAGCCCCTTTGAAGCAGATTTCCATCCCTCGAATGGAGCTAACAGCTGCGACAGTAGCAGTGCGAATCAATCGGCTGGTAAAGGAGGAGCTTGGTGTACATGTACCTGTGGATGACACATATTTTTGGACTGATAGCATGACAGTGCTCAGGTACATCAGAAGTGAGACAGCACGGTTCAAAACCTTTGTGGCAAACAGGATCGCCGTAATTAAAGATGGATCGCGAGTGAACCAATGGCGACATGTCGAATCTGCACTCAATCCAGCTGATCTGTGCTCTAGAGGATGCAGAGTTGCACCATTCCTCAACATGAAACTGTGGAAGGAAGGTCCAGACTTTCTTCATGCAGATGAAAGCATGTGGCCAGCGCAACCAGAGAACTTGGTCATGGCAAGTACAGACGACCCAGAGCTGAAAAGGAAGATTTTGGCTTGTGATGTTGAATGTGACGAGCCATGCCTGAGGGAGACAAAGAGTACCTTTGTGACAAATGCAAAGGAACGTGATGAAACACTTGACCCTGTTGGAAGGCTGTTGTCTCACTACTCAGACTGGACGAGTATGAGGAAGGCAGTGGCATGGATGCTGAAATTGAAAGAAATGCTGAAAATGAAAAAGAGGGGTCAGAGGGATGACACGGGTGAAGCTACAAAGCTGACTACGAAGGATATGGAAAATGCTGAGGAGGCTATTTTCCGCTACGTCCAAGGGCAAGCATTTGCTCCAGAAATTGCAACACTGAGAGGAGAAGAGTCAAAGGTCAATGGGAAAAGAAATGGAGTAAAGAAGTCAAGCTCCATTTACAAGCTTGATCCTACACTTGACAATGGCCTGCTCAGAGTCGGAGGAAGATTGAGTAAGGCAGCCTTGCCTATGGAGGCAAAACACCCATTGATTCTGCCAAAGGGTCACCATGTGTCGGAACTCATCCTGAGAAACATTCATGTGAACTCTGGACATTGTGGGAGGAATTACATTCTCTCCAATTTGCAGCAGAGGTACTACATGCCTGGTGCCAATTCAGCTGTGAGGAAAATGTTGCGAAGATGTGTCATGTGCAGACGACGCAGAGGGCAGCTGATGCAGCAAAAAATGGCAGATCTTCCAAAAGACAGAGTGATGCCAGACAAACCACCGTTTACACATGTTGGTGTGGACTATTTCGGACCAGTGGAGGTGAAGAGGGGACGCAGTATGGTAAAGAGATATGGAGTGATGTTTACTTGCCTTACCATACGTGCTGTACACATTGAAAAGGCAGACTCGTTAGACACAGACTCATGTATTGCTGCCATAAGACGTTTCCAGGCACGCAGAGGAGCGATCAAGGAGATGAGATCTGACAATGGGACCAATTTTGTCGGCGCTGAGAGAGAACTCAGGCAGGCAATCGAGAGCTGGAACTTGGACCAGCTTAATAATGCGCTGTTACAGAGAAACATCCAATGGACCTTCAATCCACCTGGTGGATCTCATCATGGGGGAGTCTGGGAGAGACAGATTAGGACGGTTAGGCAGCTTCTTTTCTCCCTGACGAAGCAGCAAGTCATGAGTGACGAGAGCTTGCAGACGCTATTCTGTGAAGTGGAGAGTATCATCAATAGTCGACCCATCACTAGAGTTTCTGACGACCCAAACGATCTGGAAGCTCTAACACCGAATCATCTGTTGCAGTTGAAGTCTACCCCCCTGCTGCCCCCATCGGTCACTAGGCAGACCGATATCTATGCGAGACGTCGATGGCGACAGGTACAATATATGGCGGACATCTTTTGGAGGAGATGGCTGAAGGAGTACCTGCCGCAACTGCAGGAGAGGCAAAGATGGGTGTGCCGCAACAGAAACATTCAGGTCGGAGATGTTGTGCTCGTCGTCGATGACACGCTACCACGAAACGTTTGGCCGATGGGACGAATTCAGCGAACCATACCTGACAGAGAAGGCCTTGTCCGTCGCGTTGAGGTGAAGACCAAGACTGGTGTTTATCTGCGACCAATCAGCAAGCTGTGTCTCCTTTTAGAGGGAGATTCATGACTGTTTTTGCAGATCTACACATTCGATCGCGATGGAACATTTTGCTGGAATTTCGCGATACTCTCAGTGATCATATGTGTGTAAAAATTGGAGATCCGGATACATATACGCAAGTAAAGGTGATCAGATATTGTGATAACAAATTCTGGTTAGTATAGAGTGTGTTTTGACAATGAGTAATTCCTTTTTTGTATTTTTTACATGGAACAAAATTTGTGTCGCGAACCGACAGGAATTCACATTGCGTTTCGTCACAAATCAAGTCAACCAGCTGAAGGGGAACTGATCGTAAAGCTTGGTTTGTGATTGGACCGTGAACAATTTTGTGTCAAGCCTGGACGGACTGTGCGAACAGATATTATGATGTGACTTGGACTCCATGGGATTTGATAGAACAAATGAGGAGCCAATTAGTCACATGAACAATTCGTCAGATGCAAGAGTTGAATTTTGTATGCAAGTACAGTTTCGTTACCTGGTATACATCATTATGTGTTTTGATAAAGTATTGATGTGATTTGTATGCGGTAGTTTTTATAATTGTATGATTATGCACAGATGGTATTGTGTAGTCATATATAGTGCATTTTGCCATGTGATATGTGATGGATACAGACAAATGCTTAGCAGAATTTGCTTATTTGTTTGGTTGTATTCTCCTTTAACCAGTAATGTAATGAGTAGTATATTGTGTATTCAGCCTATTTTAGAACATTACAAATTCCAAACATGCCAAAAGGGAGACATTCTAAATTTAGGCTTGTTGTTTAAGTGGAAATATTGTCAAATTCAAGATAAGTTATAAGCAAGGGAAGAGATTTTGATTTTTGGCAAAGCATATATAAAGAAAGATGGTATTGATTTTAGTACAGCTGTATACACAAATAGTGTGTTAAAGGTCAGTACATAGTATGATGTTATATACCCGCATAGGTATACATATGTATGCATTTGAGTTATAAGAAGACATGAGAAACGCATATACATGAAAATGTATCTTATGTGTGTCATGGTGACATATGTCATTTTTATTCAGTGGCAAGCAAATTTTCTTACCACAAGTGCCATATTGTAAGGTAAGTAGCATGAGTTTGCTTTCATTATGTTGTTTCGTTATGTTGTATTTGTATTGGCAATCAGTGGAAAGGTGATACAGGTTTTTTAATGCTGTTTTGTATGTACAATTGTATACCGGTATTCAGGTATACTGCAGTGCAAAGCAACTTCACTCTCTAGGCCAAGAGACCATCCAGAGTGAGTCAGTGAATTAAGATGGCTGTGGCATTCACAAGGCTGTAGATAAAGTAGATTATGTTTGTTAGATCTCAAGAGATTCAATAATTTTGTGCAGAAATGACAGAGAAGGTCAGTGCACTTCTACCACAGTGTTTGGTTACTTACACAGTACACTGATGTTGTTCGGGTTGGGTTATGTTGATACATGGTTTGATGGACAATAGTCATTGAAACACGTTTTATTGTTCATGTTTAACCCACTTTAATTACGTTTTGTTTTGTTGTTCCTTTTTTGTGCAAAAAATTTGGTGATATACAGTATTGCTCAAAACAGTATTGTTTAGAAATGCAACACTGGAAGGATGCATATTTTTTTTTGAAAGAAATAGGGGTATCTGTAATAAGCATATCAACAGAGTTCATGAGAAATGTATGAATAAGATTTTATATTTTATGTTGATACTTGATATGCATTGGTGCACAGGTATGCAGTATCATCCAGAAGTGGTACAAAACTGTATGTGTGTATGGTTGAATTCCATGCTGTAAATACATTTATGTTTGGATTACATTGTAGATTAAGGGTACAGTGTAGGTCAAATTCAAGCTAATAGATTTGGCAGGTTTAGTTGGTCATTGTACATTTGAAGATGTTATATGTTTCGTTCTGTTTGCTATGCCGGGATGCATACATATTTGACACATTTATGCAAGCTGGGTATAGTATCGAGTGTACAATATGTTTTGTAAACAGCTGGCTTTGGATTTGGCTAAATCTTGAAGTGGTCAACAGTTGTGTTGCAGAAGTATGGGAATACATTTGATGTAGTTTGTTTATGTACATGTTAAAGGTATAAGTGGACTGCAGGTATGATGTATATTTGTTGTATCATGGGTTACAATTAGCAAACTCATGGTTGCAAATAAGGAAGGAACAGAAGAGGCGTGGCAGTTAACGTTTTAGTGTTTATTACAGAACTGTCTGTCTCCAGACATGCACTCATAGATATATAAGAACAGTTTCAACAAGTGGATTGTTGGAATGCATGCTGACACTTGAGGCACATGCATACATTAGGCTACACAGAGGTTACATAATGAATGTCAGGGTGTTTAGACACTTTATGAATATGTGATGTTCTTCTGTAAACATAACAATATTCAATTTTGTCCTTGCCATTGTTGCCAGTGAAAGGTGACTATTTCTGCATCAAAGACATGTTTTATAGGCTTACATGTGTAGCACAAGGTTGTATGTGTAAGGGGTTGTTGTAGTTTGATAGTATGTAGCATATTTTCGAGTTAGCGTTGTTTATTGTGGTCAATAGATTGTTGGGTGTCAAGAAGGAACATTAATGTGATTAATGATGGTGGTAGGTTTTGGTAATTTTAAAAGGGGTTACCCTCTTTTGAAAATTAAGGGGCCGGTATGTAGGAGCCGTTCCATGCATTTGTTTCATTTGCGCCATCTAGTGTTGAACATAGGAAAAGTCACATGTATGTTGGTTGTTAGGGAGAGAGGAGAGGTGAGGCGCCAGGGTAAGAAAAGAGCTTCAGAGGTGAAGTGAAGACTGCTGTTAGAGATAGGCAGGAAAAGGGTCATGAAGAGCAGAAGGTAGAGAACCAGAGGTAGGGGTGGAAACCTACAAGTTTCCTTTAACCTCTCATTGCTTACGTTGTTTTCTTTGCTCATATTGTGTGATATTTGCCACTTGGTTTGGATCAAAATAAAAGGAAGGGAATTGTTCATTTGACCGCCAGATGAGATCCAAATCTGTGATTACTATCACTGCGTGTGTCGCATGTGAGTACGACAATCAACGGTGTGGTGCACGATGAACAGTGTGTTGGTGCGCAGTACAGCTATTAGGAGGTTTAGGATGCTGTTACATAGCACGGAAGAAACATCGATGTCAGTATATGGGAGCGTGTAAGGTGCCTGTAGGCGTGTGGCTGTTTAGTACGGCGAATACCCCCCTACCGTCTGTGACTGTGTGTACGTGAAACGTCGAGAGTGAAAGGAACAGCTGAAAGGAAGGATGAACATGTGTATTTAATGGTGGACAACATACACAAAGTCGCAAGATCACACATAGGACCTCGGCGCGTACAACAATAATATAACATGAAATAACTGTACCCGTTAGAAAATGAAGAGAAGCTTTGTAATACTTGTAATTCTGTTCCTGTCATCTTCAGGTGTGTTTGTTTTTCTTGTTGCTTTCATTGTTTTCTTTCTTTTTCGCACTTATTATTTGCAGTCTTATGTGACAGTACAAGGCACAGGTGAATGAAATGAAGACCACAACGAACGATGAAACGGAAATATAACTGTTTAAAAAGGATTTTTACTTTCACAAATATCTAAAATAATGTTTGACTGCGCTCCAGCTGTAAACTAGCCGAAGCCTTTAGGTCAGGCAATGACGAGATAGGAGTTTTTGAAGTTATGAAGAGTTGGACAAGGTGGAAAATTTAAGCTTCCCTAGATGCTCTTTTTTTCCTACTGCATTAAATGTCAGTGTATGCATACTTTGTCCCCAGGGCTCCTTTGTCATTACCATCAGAACCAACCTTCGCCAACATAAGGTGTACTTTTGTATGTCAAGAACACATATACATGGCGAGATGAATAACATCTCACATATATTTAAGCATCATGAGAAAAAAGCAACATTTATTCAACATTCAGCAAACATACTATTAACACGGGATTAATGTTTTCAAAATCAAGTGTCCATGTGAAAATGATACTGGCACCCTGACAGAATATAGACCTCATGGAAAATCATAGTGCTGTATGATACCCGTCACTATACCTTGCCTTTTGTTTTCATGTATTATACATCCCATCTTGCCTCAGTACAATCTCGTACCACGGCCTAACTAGATGGCCCTGTTCCTGATGTACCTGCAGCACCTGCAGCAGGTACCCCCATTGTTGGTCTTATCCTTGGACATGCCGGCCCATTAGTGATATATATATATTTTGCTGTCCTAATCTAGACATTTTTAACTTATGATGTCACGTCCACTCACACGTGTTCCTCCTCCGTTCTTATCATATGTTTGTGCCAAACTAGCTTGGTCTAACCTCAACCGATTCTACTAACAACTACTTTATCTGTATAATTATATTTGAAAATAGATTCAACCACTCAAACTTCAAACCTCAAATGCAAATGTACATCAGAACTTCTTCAGTTACAAAAATTATGAAATGCGGGAAAGAATTCAGAGACCATTCAGATCTCACTTATATATACTCACATATACCGTACTTCAAAATTTATCTTAAATCATTTTAAAACCTGCTGACTATCTAGGAGATCCAAGTTTGAACTTGACGCAGACTCACTTTATCAACATTGGACTCCCCAGACACGCCATCACAAATTTCTCACACAAGAGAAACAAAATCAAGAAACGATCCCTTACATACAGCACTGTTCATGATATGATGCTCCTCAGAATTGAACGGATAGGTGCATTTGGAGGTTCTCGCAAATTTTGGTACTGACAACACCTGCAGAAATTTTGCTAACACCAGCTTCCTAGTTGGGAGTAGGAATCTTATCTTTTTGCTCAACTATAATCATCTCCGAGGTTAGTCGAAACTTTACACTACTTTTGTCAGGCAGCCTGTTTTTGTGTACTAGTACCTCGACCTTGAGACAATTAACTTATTAGCCATATCTTTACGCCGAAACTATTCATGTTTTAGTCGCTTTTCAAGAGCAAAATAGCGATCCTAACCCCTTGAATTTTCACCAAACTGCATAATTTGCCGAGATATTTATGGATGAGTGTAGCACTAGTAGGTCTGTAATCCCAAATCTAACTTCAGGTGGAAAAAAAGATGCATCATAAATCCTTGAAATCGATATACCAGTAATGAGCACTTCTGGACTAACACATGAAGTTAAACAATCCCGCTCTATGTCGTTGCAGGTGCTGTTCGTTATTCCGAAGATTCGTTATTCCAAAGGTTCGTTATTCCGAAGGTTTTTTTAATCCGAAAATGAAAAAAAGAGTTCGTTTTAATCCAAACATTAGTGGCGTTATTCCAAAGGCTCGCGAATCCGAAAATGAAACAGGGTTCGCTATTCCGAAGGTTCGTTTATCCGACAATGAAATAGGGTCTGTAACAAACCTTCGGAATAACGAGCTTTGTTTCATTTTCGGATTCACGAAAGTTCGGAATAACGAACCTTATTTCATTTTCGGATTAATGAACCTTCGAAATAACAAAGCTTATCACATTCTCGGATTAACGAACCTTCGGAATAACGAATCTTCGGAAAAAACGAAACTTCGAACAAAAAAAAAAAACCTTCGGAATAACGAACTGTAACCGTCGCGTCGTTGCTACACCTGCGTGATGCATTGTTTAAGACTATCAGGGGTGGAGGGGGCAAAATATCTCTATCTTGACATCATTTTAGCATATTATGATGTTACCATTTTCCTGTGAGAATGGTAAGTACAGTTTACTGAAATGTCGATATTGAAAAGTCTCATTTCAGAACCGAACTCGCATTTTGAAAAGAGGGAATACATGTTGTATCGTGAAACCACATACATGACATACCATAACCGGTAGGGACAGCTAATTGTCAATAGTGCAAAATGTTAAGAAACAGTATCTAATCACCATGTCCGCGGATAATTCTTATGACATGATCAGAATGTATGAGTTTCATGAAAATAGACCTGTAAAACGAGGATTCTGTTACCGGTTGTTAGTTTATCAATTTAGAAGATCATGGTTGACATACGTAGGCCTACCCACGCGTCACATCACCTTCGCCATTCCTGAAGTAGGATGATTTTACGACTTGGTAGTCATCTTTGAGACCATTCTGAAATTCTCTGCTTTGCGGAGAGTTAGCATTAACGGTCCTGTTTACCTCTATGAGCAGTGATGTAAAAAATGTTCAAGATATCACATTTCATGCATATGTGTAGGTCTTTTGTATCACACAACACCCTACTGTATAAAATATTTTCGCAATGAAACCTACAATATGAGGAGATATCAGTATTTTTCTCAATAAAACATAGCTGTAGACGGTTAGTCTGGAAACGTTTTTATTACAAATATTGTTTCCATTTTGTGTGTTTAACAATACTTAACATCGATAATACGGATTACGCACTAATGCTGGGTTTTTGTTTCATCTGAAAATGGTATATTACGCCTTTAAACTGGTTTCTGTATGATTTAGTCTCCAGCAAGTATCCTATGCATGACATGAGTTGTACATATCCGCTTCGATCATAGTATTTGAAGTAAACTGTATAATATGTGTTCCTAATCCGACAAGTCCACTGTGTCTACTTGTGTGCTGAGTTATAAACAACGTACTGCAGAGTGGTGCCACATGTTCCTGAGAATGCAAGAGCAGGCTTTGTGGACTGTTCCTGACGAGACAATTGGCAAGTCGTTGGATTTGGGAGGATATGTTAATGTGACTTGTCACATATGCCCCGTGCCCAGGGGCGGATCCAGGGAGGACCGCAACCGGCGCACGCCCCCCCCCCCTTATTTTTTTGTTGAAACAAAAGAAATAAAAAGAAAAAAATGGGGGAGGGGTGCGTGCGCCTCCCCTTTATTTTCGTAAATGCGCCCCCTCTTTACGGAATTCCTGGATCCACCCCTGGTGCCGAAATTCCAAGTTCCAGTCGTATAACCGAAGGATATGGGAGTAGTTAGCAACGCGACTTGTGCCCATGATCATAGTTCCAGTCGTCGCCTACAAGGATATGGGAGTAGTGGCAATGTGATCCGTCACATCAATTACACCCCGTGCCAATTATCCTAGTTCCAGTCGTCGCCTGAGGAAGTGGGAGAAGATGGTAAAGCACCTATACCTCGTGCCCACCAGTGACACTTGTGCCACCGCATGGTTGTGAAAGGTGGGACTGAGTTGGTAACAAATTAGGTGTACAAATTTAACACTATTTACAAGTGACGCTTGGGAGTGACATAATCTAAGTGATGGTGAACTTGGTATGAGTGACGCTTGTGTTGGTGAGCTGCTTCTGATACAACATATTACATGGTAGCGCACAGACACAGTTTAATTAAAAAGGATCGTTGTAAACTGCAACAAAACGAACCCAGCCTACTTAGTCATCCTGACACGGCACGCGGAGACATTTGTACAGACAGTCAAATACTCTCACAATCACCACACGGCGAGTTCGTCACAATATCTATCCATATAATATATACATATGTGTGTATATATACACACAGTATATATATATATATATATATATATATATATATATATATAATATATATATACCGGGTGTCCCAAAAAAGCGGAACGGTGGGTTTTCAGTATTTTGCGTTCTAAAAGTGATATATTTTTTGACATCATTAGAAAGAGCATTTTCCGCAGAAGACAATGATACCAAAATCATTAAATTTGGTTCAGTACTTTTTATTCTACGCCAATTTCTGAAAATGCAGTCATTTTCAAATTTCGTCGGATTTGGGGGACTTATGAGATAATAATTTGAGTGCAACACGCGATCCATACGCTGAATATTGTGTAAGCTCGGTGATCCATGTCAACAAAAGATACAGCTCTCACATTGGGCACTGGCCAGGAAAAAGCAGTGTGTGTGTGTGTGTGTGTGTGTCTGTGTGTGTCTGTGTGTGCGCGCGCCCAATATGAAAGCGTTATCTTTTGTTGACATGGATCAACGAGCTTATACAATTCGCCATACGGAACGCGCGTCGCATCCAAATTATTATCTCATAAGTCGCAAAAAATTGAAAATGACTGCATTTACAGAAATTGGCGAAGAATAAAAAGTACTGAACCGAATTTAATGATTTTGGTATCATAGTCTTTTGCGGAAGATGCTCTTTCTAATGATGTCAAAAAATATATCGCTTTTAGAACGCAAGGTACTGAAAATCCACCGTTTCGCTTTTTTTGGGACACCCGGTATATATATGTATATATATATATATATATATATATATATATATATATATTACATTACAGTATATAAACAAGAGTAAGAATAAAAGTAAAAAAAGGCTCGGGTCATCTGTGAACACAAGGGGTAGTGGAGTGATTGCATATAGCGTTTCCCCATTTCACAGGTGATACAATATTGAAACCATAACATTGCAAATTATGGATTAAAAGAAATAATGTTTCCAAAAGATATTGCTAATTCTCGGTAGTCAAGCACTCAAGTCTAGTATGACAGTTTTACAAAATATTCCTACGTTTGAAGTACGTTTAGATCCTACGTTTAGATGTGTATATTAGACCCTACACAATTAGTTTTTTTTTTCAGTGAAATTCGATTGCTTAAGTTTGTCAAGTGTGAAGATTTGTGTTATACAATCACGACATGCAGCTCGATGTCTCCATTTCGACAATGGTATATAGACCTCGAAACCAACAACATTTTAAAGACCAATCTGTCTGAGGCACAATGCAGCCAAATATTGTACTATTTGTCATAGATACAAAAAAAAAACCCGGAATGTCCTAGTTTTGCAGGAATCAAAGCTCATATATATGTCGGATGGAGTGAAAGCAGGGGACCTTTTCATGAAACTTTTTGTCAGTGATTTACACTGACAACTGTTAGAAGCTACTGAAATCCTTGCGTCTGATTGGCTGATAGCAAATCTGTCGGTGAAAACCTCCGACGAACTCGTTGATGAAACGCCCCCCTGTTCACTCAAAACAGTTTTCTAGCATAACGAACATGATGAAAGAACACTCGATGACTTACATCTTTCAGAAAGCAGGGGGAATATCTTTCAGGACGCAGAGGGAATAATATAACCCTCAACATAAGTATCTCAGTAGCGAGTCTACGGAATGTTCACTTTTCATGAAACGCGATGTTTTGTGGAAAACATTACTTGAATTCGGCGAGTCTAATCAAGTCAAAACCATTGTTACGACCACAATTACTCTGAAAATGATCGCACAGAAAACAATTTTACAGACAGCAAATCATGTACTTGTACTTAAACCTATACAGCCCTGCACTAGCGTCCAATATTTTAATTTAAGCTGAATATTGAATTTGATGGAGCCCTAATATCCCGGGACATGTGGGAATTTTTTCTTCTCAATGCACAGATGAATGATCTATCAAGATGTAAATCGATATAGGCACATGCTATTGTACTCCAGAATATATATCCACGGTGAAGACTGTAAACTCCACGCATCATAACACTGGTCCAACAACAAATTTGTTGTCTGCGTTTTTTTCGGCTGATTTAGGGTAAACCTGATGCGCTGAATCCAAAAATCACATTGGTTTTGCTCAATCAGGTCAAGTTTTTGAGCTACGGCCACATATCTTTTTTTTACGTTCACATTAACGCATGTGTGGAGCATTTTAGAAGAAGTCGGTTGGGGTAAAATGCCATTTTGATTAATTGTTTTGATTGGAAATGTTTATTTTAATGACAAAAAGTATTCGGGTCCAATAGCTTTGGGTGATTGTGTCGAAAAGGGATCAGTTTGTAGTCATAAAAACCTTGAAATCTTCCAAAAATTGGTGCAGCAAGGCATAAAGTTGATGCAAGTGAATGAGATGGCTTTAACCAGAAGATCGTGCAGAAATAAGCCCGACGTGTTCTGCTACATATGTGGAGAATACACCATTGCTCCTAATAGGAAGCCAGTCACAAGTTTCATAAGGCGTGCTTACCATGCTTATTTTGGTACTAAGCTTGGTGACCAGGATAAATCTTGCGCACCACACATGGTGTGCAAGGCATGCACCGAGACTCTGCGTGGGTGGACCAATGGCAAGAGGAGTCTGAACTTTGGAATTCCCATGGTTTGGCGGGAGCCGACAAACCATGTCACTGACTGCTACTTCTGCGCTATTGATGTGACTGGGATCAACAGAAAGAATCGGAGCAGCCTCAAGTATCCTGATCTTCAATCAGCACGTCGTCCTGTAGCTCATTGTGATGAAATTCCAGTGCCCATCTTCAGAAAACTTCCTGACATTAGTGACGAAGATGCCTCCAGTGTTGAAGAACATGAGGCAGAAGAAGAAGAAGAAGTGGTTTTTGAAGATGATGCTCCACATCCATTTTCCCAAAAGGAGTTGAATGATCTAGTTCGCGACCTCAGCTTGTCAAAGGACTCTGCCGAACTGTTGGCATCCAGATTGAAGGAAAAAAGCTCCTCTCTGACAGTGCTCGCATCAGCTTCTTCCGCAACAGGCATCAAGAGTACCTCCGTTTTTTTCTCTGAAGAGAAGGACTTGGTGTACTGTGTAGATATTGCGCAGCTTCTGCTCAAGCTTGGAGTGTCACAGTACGAACCCAAAGAATGGAGACTTTTCATTGACAGCAGCAACCGATCACTGAAATGTGTTTTGCTTCACAACGGCAACCAGTTTGCCTCTGTACCCATCGCTCACTCAACTACACTGAAGGAGAAGTATGAAGCGGTGAAGTATTTACTGGAGAAAATTGGTTATGATCAGCATAAGTGGTTTATTTGTGTTGACCTGAAGATGGTGAACTTTTTGTTGGGACAACAGAGTGGCTTCACCAAGTACCCATGTTTTCTGTGCATGTGGGATAGTAGGGACCGTACTCAGCATTACACGAAGAAGGACTGGCCTGTACGAGAGGAATTGGTGCCTTGTAAAGAAAGGAATGTCATCAACGAGCCTCTGGTGGACCGAGACAGAATACTCTTCCCACCGCTGCACATCAAGCTCGGCTTAATCAAGCAGTCCACCAAGGCTCTTGACAAGGATGGTGACTGCTTCACTTACTTGTGCCAGGCTTTTCCAGGATTGTCCATGGAGAAAAAGAAAGCTGGCATCTTTGATGGTCCTCAGATTCGTCAGCACTCTACCTTCAGAACTCCATACCTTTATCAACCCCCTCGTAGACTCCGTTCAGCTGGTACAGTACTCTCCGCGTAATCGGGTATCGCTTAAACGGGTACTCCGTTTATTTGGATAGTAATGTCAAAATCAGTTCCAATGCACAATACAATTACCTGATAATCGGGTTGCCTCTCCGCATAAATGGGTAAATAATTTTCTTCTTATCTAACTTCTACCCACATTTTATCGCAGATGAAAACTTTAAGAAATCATGAATGTCAAATTTTCCACGACTAATCGCATTCTCTGCTTGATCATTTTGGGAGTGATTAAACATGAAAACACATGTACCGGTACCGACTTGCCACACGTTAACGAACATTACACATGAAAACACATGTACCAGTACCGACTTGCCACACGTTATCGAACATTACACATGTAGCTGGCACTCACAACTGCATAGACAGACAGGAGTTGAACACACTCTCGCTCCTCCCTTGCTCTGCAACCAGATTCACAATACGAGAAGTTTGCAACGAAAATCAAGCCATTCACCAGCTCCATAATTTTGCTTTTCCCCAGTCACTTCTCGAAAAGTAACCCGAGGTTCTACGTGACTAGTGCACGTAAAGAGACGTGTTCATTTCGGAAACGCGTGTAATAGCGAGGAGTCTATAGTCAAACGACAAAGTTTTCTAAAGACATATTTGAGCAAGTGTAAGGCATGTAAAATGTGCATTGCAAGCACGCGTGTTAAGCATACAATGCATATACGTACATATATTGTGTGTGTCAATTGTGAATGAGACTTGTTCTTCTTTTAATCGGGTACTCCGCTTAATCGGGTAAGAAACGCTCTGCCCGAGCCTACCCGATTATGCGGAGAGTACTGTACTTCACTTCTCCAGGTTCTTCGATCCTCTCACTCTTGGGGAGACCACAGCTTTTCCCACGCCGGTCCTTGGAACAATCTTCCCCTTTCTCTTCGTCAGGCTTCCTCAACCAATTCCTTTAAGCAACTCTGTTTAATTCTCAATCGTGAATTAAACATGATTGTTATAATTTGAGTATGTTACTGTATAATTTGTACATGACGGGTTTTCTAATGCACTGAGATTTATTTTGTTATGTATAGTAAGCATTTTGTTTTTGTTTGTATTTTATTTGTTCTAGTTACCGTATTTAAATATTGTAGGGTTTGTATTACATAACTGTTCATGCTGATTATGCAAGAGCGTCATGAGCATCAATATTGATGGATTTCACCGCTTTATAAGAGGCCACTATTATTATTACTTATTATTAAAAATTTTGTTCAGATGTCACCGAATTTAAGAAAAGTACCAAAAATATCGTTATTTTACTCTTATCTCCTACTTTGTCGTCTTGTCTTGATACCTCACAGGGTTTGCGGCCGACAGGTTCGGTAGTTTCAACTCGTCATGTCTGATGGTCGTCGGTTTCGAGGTCTTGGTCTTTTCCCTAGTCCAATTCTCGCGATGTAAATTAGATACAGGAATATATAAACATGAAAAATAACCGTACTCTGTAATCGAAGGAAAAGTCTGACGAAGCTCCTACTTCTGTTGAAATAACAATAATAATAATAATAATAATAATAATAATAATAATAATAATAATAATGATAATGATAATAATGATAATAATAGTAATAGTAATAATAACAATAATGATGATAATAATAACAATAATGATAATAAAATGCAATACATTTATCAAGCACTTCATGCGTATGTTTCTAAGTGCACAGTTTACCAAAAAAAAAAATATTCCAACATAACACAAAAATATAAGAAACCGGATGTAATTCAGACAATAGATAAAGTGTACAGTATAAATACGATAAATCCATTCTGAGAATCAAAGTCAGTGTGCACCTTCATTGATTTACCCTATCTTGGCCAATCCAGAGGACTACTCTGTTATATCCTGCATTTTAAGACAATGAGTATTAAGTTCTGTTGCTTTTATTGTTTCTTTCGTTTCTGTTTCATAATTTTTCAAAGTTTTTCTAATGTAGATGAATATCACTCTGCATACATGACTTCTGACTAGTGAAAATGACAATACATAACAATATCAATCAGAATTTACAACCGACTTTGCATCAAATTATGCGTTTGTTGTACTGTACAGATGGAGCAATGATATCTTTCATGGGGCAGATTATAAAGCTACTTGATTACTCGTTTACAAACATTTGCTTTTTCAAGGAATTAGCTATGTTTCAACAGAATTATACACTCGCATATATATATATATATATATATATATACATATTTTTGTATATCTATATACAAAAATATATGTATATTATGCTATGTATGTATTCCTTATAGTTTCACATTTCATCTTGATTTTCGTACAATTTTACATTTCACTCAGTAGAGAAATATTACACAAAGTGTTAAATTTCAGATAGAAAGAATCAAAAACATTTATAGGCAAATAAAAATAACTTAACCAATGAAGAACCATCACACACACACACACACACACACACACTAATGAAAACTGGTGGTGTTTTTTTGTTTTGTTTAGTTTTGTTTTTTGGTACAATTGCATGCTTCTCACAAAGTCAGGGTTTTGTTTCCGAATGATTTTTTTTTTTCACGAGAACATGCGAATTTGTTGAACATGACGAAAAATACTCTTCTCATGCAAATATAAAAATCCCACACTACTTGATATTTCCCTCTGTTACAGATTTCTCACTTTACCTTACTCAGTTAAGTGTATTTTACGAATAGACTATAAATTGACTCTTCTTAAATCTTCGTGACCAAATGGGACAGGATACTCACGAGTGTCTAAAATGGCATTTCACTCATCCGTCAAGTTCAGATGAGTCGTATCTCATTTCTACCCAAAGATAATGTGTTTAATGAATGAAGGAAGCTCACTAAATCAGAACCTGAGACTCGCTGCAGTATATACAACTCAGCGCTGCATTGATGAGAGTTAATTAGCTCAGGCATTCACATATTCAGTCAAATTCAATTCAATTCATTTCATTATCAGTTTGGTGGGGTTTTTTTTTCGAACAAAAGATAACACAGAATAAATGCGGAATTAAATCATAGGCATACATTCGATTGTGCAAAGGATAAGTGATACCGGCAAAATGCAAAGTTATGTTTAGAGGGGGAAAAATAAAATGTCCACTAAAAAGCATGATTGTACAGTGTGGACTACTCGAAAAAATTCTTTTGAAAATACTTATTTACAAATACTTAGCATAAAAACGATTTAATACAGGACGGAACAAAACAGGAGAAACACAACAACAAGGCATAACTTGGCTTAGGGTATGCAATTGAAACGAATGAGGCAAAACAGAATAAATGGAGAGAAAGGGAAGAAAGAAAAGAGAATGTCTACATAGTCAAGGCGCAGGGACCCAGAAAAAATGACTTCGTTCAACCCACCCCGCAGGAAAGGTTTGACTGCATGGGGTGGTCGGTTGAACCCTCTGGAACACCCCTAGGTAGTATGTGATTCTAAATTATGGTATCAAAAAAAAAAATACAGGCGATTTTAGTTGCGACAAGAGCTTGTTGTTCAAAAAAGAGTCTGCGCGCGCCAAGACTGATACACACACCACTAACACTGCTACAGGCGCCAGTGCCAGTGGTGCATGTAGTAGTCTTGACGTATGCAGACTTTTTTACGTTTGTTCCAACAAATAATGATGAAAAGTGGCCTGTAAAATTTTATTGATACCACAATTTCGAATCACATACTACCTGGGGTTGTTCATGGAGGTCCCATCTACCACCTTGTATGGTCAAATCTTTTCTGCGGGGTGGGTTAAACGAACTCCTTAATTAAGCCCCTTACAGGAATTAGCGCCTTGACTAACATGCTGAACAAGGGATACGGAAGAGGAAATTGAGGAGGTGCTTTTCGGACTGCTGGTGGCTGCACACAACAGAACAAGGAATATGCAAATAAGATGGCGTATTTCATCACGCAATAATAAATTCAGTGAGTTATTGATAATGGACTATGAGATTGTTGAGACCCAGCTAATACTTGATGAATATCTCAGCGAGAATTCAACGGGAAAAAATCAACTTGCGGGTAAAAGAAAGATGGGGATTTTTTTTTCACAGCTTAATGACTTCCAAAATCTATAGGGCGGTGTATCAATGTATTCTGAGCAAATAAAGTTCTCAGGAGGGGTTAATGTAACTAATTATATCGCCTAGCGGAATAATTATGTAAAGATTGGTTTCTTGGGAAATGGGAAGTGCATTTGTGCTGACCCAGTCGAAAGAAAAACAAACCTTTAATTTTTAAAATCTTATATTTAGTAAATGATGGATCTAGATGGCAACGTGACGAGTAGCCATAAATGATACGAAGTGCCTCTTGTGTAATAATGATAGTTCATCTAATAAAGTTTGATGGGCGCTATATTTGCATGCTTAAATTCCGTAATTAAGATAAGGTAATAATAAAGAAAACTACAACGTCAACAAAGAGGACAACTGAATGTGAAGCTTAAGTCTGTTAAAGATACCAATATTACTTAAAATCATTTTAATGATGTTAATGATATGAGGCCTCCACGAAAGTATATCGTCCACTGAGATATCGAGAAATTTTATGCGAGATACACAACTAGTTGAGTGCCATCAGAAATTATATCTGTGCGTAAAGCTTCTATATGGAATTGCTAAAAAGCACATGCTTAGTTTTCTGAAGATTAAGTGATAATCTATTAGCTCTTATCCAGTGAATCACTTTTCTCAATTCGGAATTAACGGTGAGTACGAGAGCAACTGGGTTTTGATGGTACTGATCGTCAATGATTGGAACTAATATGCAACTCGTATAGAACTCACATTGCGGACAGAGCCTTCTTACTTGCGCTAGTATATGTCCGCCACATACTTCTAGTACATAACGATTCAGATGCACAAAGATGGCGACCTGCAAGCAACCATGTGGAAGCTGGATTAAATCGTAAGCAAGGTCATCCATGATTTGGATCAAGTAGTAAATTTTGCTTAAAGGTATTGTTTACCACCGGAAGCAGTGATTTTAAAAAAAAAAAAGCTCGAGTTATCACATTTGATACATATGTGTAAGGTCTGTTGTATCACAAAACATCCTACCATATAGAAATATTGCAATAAGTCGTACAATATAAAGAGATGAAGCTACTTTTTTCCTCAATAAACCATAACTGTATACGGTTTATTTAAGAAGCAGTTTTGTTATAACTACTGCTCACAATTTCTATATTCATATTCTATTATTCAACATTTCAAATCCATATTTCTCACCAGGAATTGAGCAATCCATTCGTTAGTCTAGCAGCCAGAAAGGGCCCCCGTGCACCCCCCCCCCCGCAAAAAAAAAAAAAAAAAAAAAATGTACGATATGTTTGAAGATTGTCCCAACCGGTATTTTGCGAATCCGATAGTCGCTAGAGCCAGGAGACGGATTATTTTAGACTAACTTTAGTTAAGAATATCCAATTACCATAAGATGGTATCGTTTTACACAGAAGTTGATATCCAATTTTATGTGATAAATAGTTGTTGCCATGACATATTAAGGAATTTGTTTTTCTAACATTTTCCCCAGAAATACGGAATTCAGTAATAACGTTCTTTTCCGTACATTTAACTTGTGTTTACAAATAACATTGGAATTTTCCTAAAGTTAACCCCCATACAAAAATATTATTATGTGAAAACGGTTATCCAATACATCAATTCGTTTAAAAGTTACACAACATTAAAAGGGCAAAGGTTCAAGAGGGTTATACAGAAATTTAGGGGCAATTTCGACGCGCGCACTTTTGTAACGCGTGTAATTATAATGATTATTGCAAGTATGAGACCCCATCACTTCTTACACGCAAATTATTGATTAAATATCATTGAATCTTGTGAAATGTGAAAGTAAATTACATTTTCTACTCGCTATCACCTTTGATCCACTCAGATTCATTGTTAGTTTACGTCTTTTTTTCATCAAAGAGCGTGAAGGCTTACGAGAGGCGTAATTTTCATGACGGCTGAAACGGGCTTACATCTAATACCTGGATATGGGTTTTCAACATATTGATATTAATCAAACTTTTCTTCATCAAATCTTATTCATCTGATCATCTTCACAGACATACTCACACCTTCAGTATCACACACAGGCATTCATACAGGGAAAATAAATGAGCTCAGTCGTGAATTTCGTGAAATTAATACGCCTTTTAATCATATGCATTCATTGAACATCAAACTCGAATACTTTATTTAGATTTCGATATGAGAAATACATATATACCACACAAGCGAATTAATTTTCACCATGCTCTATCATAAAATCAATTTATCTTTATATGATAAGATCGTACATACGTGTTCTCATTCTTTGGTGCTCGACTGGTGGTTTTTAGATATATTGCTCATACATTTATTATTGCCAAGAAATTAGATAGATTACAAATACCAAGGAATGGCATTGATAAAAACGAAAAGTTGCAAGTGAAATCCAGTCGCTTTCAAATTCTGTATTTTTGCTTGTTTAAATAAAGAACATAATTTCATGCACTTAACTTTATTACATTGGTTAATTGAAACGCAATACAATGTCAACTTGCTTGTTAAATCCGTAAGGAGTGACTAATAATCAATATCATATACAAATGAGAAAGAGCGAGAGAGAATATGTTCTGGTTTAGTAGACCTTCATGCATGGATCTATAAAACTTGAGGGAAAAGTCAGAGGGAACATTAATCATGCATCCGTGTATGTATGTATGTATGTGTGAATGTATGTACTTATGTGTGTATACCAGTCCTATATGTGACCCTGCACCTCAAAACAAACAAAAAGTCGCCAGACATGATTTTTTAGTTAAGACCATATTCTGAAAGAGCAGACTTTAAGCTTTAAAATGATGTATAACTGAAATCAAATAGACTCTCCTAACCTATCTTAATATTGGAAAGAAAGCACAAACTCAGGAAAAGTGTGAACTGAGAAAAGAGGCTCTGAAGTACAGTGTCTATTCAATCGCTTAATCTTTACCAAACCGTGCTGGCGGTGCGATGAATGGGACAAAAAACAGGAAGTAAACCACCAGAGTAACAACAATGAAGGGATTATCAGATTAAACTGAAATTCAGCATGCCTCATTAACACACTCTGTCCATAATTAATGCCAACTTTCAAAGCAGTAGCACTATCCTTTCAAAAGTTATCAGAGTTGAAAGTGAAGAGTAAGGACAAGGTTTTTTAGAAATGAAAAAGGGATTCTAAAGACACACCCTATCACACTATTCTACCAAAAATGTTCGAGATAAACTGCTAAAAAAACATACTTTCCTGCCCGTTTTAAGATACCAAATTTTAGCATAATGTAAAAGAAGACCCGCTCTTTTAGAAAATATGAAAAAGTCAAGTTCGGCTAGGTTGACCCATTTCACTTTAATATTTTCAGTCCTCACGCAAAATCAGTGTGTGCGACTTTATGTTCGTTTTGAGGTGCACGGTCACATTATGTTGTACATCATTGAGAAAAGTATAAGATGCCACATGTTTGGAGATGCAGCTATAAGTATAACATATTGCAGATCTTGCAGTAGTTGCAGATCTTGAAGTGAGGGAGATTGATCGGTAATAAGAGTAAATGTATTGTCCCCATCTTGTGGATAGGTGTAACTATTACAGGCATGCTTCCATTGTGTAAAATAGTCCCTGTGTTGAAACTCTGCTGGAATAAGAAGGCCAAGGGTGGAGTGATCTCATAGATTTAGCAATCGAGTGGGTATCTCATCGAGGCAGCTTGCATATTTTGATGCGTTAAATCTCGTAGGTGTTTCTCTACAACAGGCCGAAGGATGTTAAGGTGACTAATATGCTTGCAATGGGAGGTTCCCTGGTAAAGACCTCGGAAAGTGTCTTCTTTGGTCAAGACTGCCCGAAAGTAGGCATTAGAGCAAATTGCTTGTCAGTGCCATAAAACTTGTCATCCCGCGCAAAGAAGGAATTCTCACGTTCTCAGTTCGTCAGAGTTTTACGTGTAGGACCAGAATGTTTAGGGTTTTCGCTGGAGCTATCGCCAATCACGTAGTTTACTTATTGTGATGTGCTGTGTGTCCTAATTTGGCGCCTCTATCGTGACTGTAAGATTGCCAGATGTTATTTTAGAATTTCTTCGCACTCTCTTGAATAGCCGATCACGCTTTCGCGTGTGCCTTTGTGCACTCATTGAGGAAGGTAAGCATCTAGGTCTAGTTGTCACCAACAGAATATAATTCTCGAGATGATATGAGCAACTCGGTTGAAAAGTTGAGGACAGCTTCTCAGGGACCCTCATGTTGCTAACTTTTTAAACTTGAAGAATCTTCCTAGATGGCTTAGGTTCTGTCTCCAGGTTACCGGAGAAGGTGATGATTATGAGATCATGATCTGAGATGAAAGGCTGGACACACTTAAATCTGAAACTAGAGTTGGGTTGGAGGTTGAAAGAAGAGCCAAGATGTTGCAGGAAACAGGGTCAGGGACCTCCCCAACAACTTTTCACAGTGATTTTTCGAGCAACAAGACTTCTAGTCGCAAGGAAATGTTGATGGAATCTTGGGCGAGAAGGTGTAGTGATTGTATAAGATTCCCCATTTTATGTCGGGGAGATATGAAGTCACTTACTAAGATGATGATAGGGTAGCCTCTATGAGGTTTGGACACCAGGGCCCTGTTTCATAAAGCTGGTCGTAAAGTTCCCCGCGACTTAACTGACGATTTGAATATGGCAAGCCAAGTGGGTTTCCCAATCATTGTTGATGTTAATAGCTAAAGTTGAAATTTGCAGATGATAATGATTATTCTTACACTTAACCACCCGTTTTTAGTTGAAAGTGCATTTTGCCCCAATATAGATGAAATATTGACATACAGTCGTACTCTGTTAAAACAAAAGGAAAAAAATATGGGCGCACGTATTGGCACTTCATATTCCAGTCGTTAGTAATGTCATGAGTAACTTCACGAACGGCTTTATGAAACAGGGCCCAACTTAGTGAATGCCATAACTGATCCAAGTCTTGCTTCCAGCTGCTTGGAGGGCGATAAAAGCTAAAAACTAAAGAGTTTAGCATTTGTAAACTGCAAGCTGCACCAGAATACTTCACAGAGTACATCAAACCCAGGACACTTTGGTACTTCCAGTTCTAGGCCTACAAACATCATCCCTCCATGGTCGTCTTTTTCCTTGCGGAAAACGTTGAAGTCATTGATAAAGGTGTTTTGTGTAGATATGTCGTACGTTCCTGAGCTTGGATTTAGCTAAGTTTCAAGTCTGGTTGAAGGTGATCAATCAGAGCTTGAAATTGAAACTTTTTTTGATATGCTTTTTAAGACTATTGCAATTAACCTGTGGGGGCGCTGTAGCATAGCGGATAAGACTCCCGACTCCCAATCGGAGTACCCAGTTCGATTCCCGAACAGCGTTAACGTCCTTGGACAAGATGTTTATAACCATCATGTCCCTCTCAACCCAGGTGTGTGAATGGGTAATTGGCAACACTAGGATAATAATAATGGCAGGGCCCTCTGGCAGGTAGAGCAGTGGCAACACTAAAGAAGCTACTCTTGGTAAATATGACCTTATTATTATCATGTTATTATAATAACCCCATGAGAGAATTATCTCTTTAGATGGAAAAGAAAAATACCGATGCGGTTTACTGCCCAGTATTGAGGTGGGGGCAGACGTTCATTAAGATTCTTCACTAGTGTGAGGAATTTGTACGGATGAAAAGAGGCCAGTGGTTGTAAAACTGGTTATGTACAGCTCGTTATTCCGAAGGTTCGTTATTCCGAAGGCTCTTTAATCCGAAGATTCGTTATTCCGAAGGTTCGTTTTTCCGAATTTCATTTTGGAATTAACGAATCTGCGGAATAACGAACCTTCGGAATAACGCCACAAATGTTCGGATTAACGAACCCTTTTTCATTTTCGGATTAACGAACCTCTATGTATGGGGATTTTGTGTTTTTCGGATTAACGAACCTTCGGAAAAACGAACCTTCGAAATAGCGAATCTTCGGAATAACGAACAGCACCCGTAAAATTGTCGTTCTTACTTTTTTGTGGAAAATGTGGAGATTATCAGTAATATGAGAAAGCAATTATAACTCTATTATTACTTTAACCCTTAAGAATCTAAGGTAAGAGGTCAGCTAGGCCTAACATTTTCAGCGAATTTGAGCTGAAAGACCAAAGCGACCATACGGGGGTAGGTGTCGGAAAGAAGTCTCCACTCACCCCCCCCCCCCCCTTTCCCCTTCCCTTAAGGAACTGACCGGTAAGCACGTGTAAATCGTGCGATCTCCACCTTGGCGCATACGAGTATTTTTATTGATCCTGATTTAAAACAAAAAACAAAATGTCCAATAATGTTGCATTTTTGGTGGTTGTAAATCCAAGTTTTATAGATGCGTGTGTGGGTTTCCTTTTGTCTCGATTTTAGTTTTTTTTTTTTTTTTTTTTTTTAGGAGTGAGATTTTTTCCAGGCGTGTGAGCGTAAGAAAACCTCTCAGGCGTAAGTGTCTTGCCAAATGATATGTGAGACTTTAGACGTGAGACTTCTCTATAAAACTGTTCATTAACTTGGGGACATTATTATAATCGTTTGTTTTCTTGCTCTAATCGGGATATCCCTTGATACATGAATGGTCTACAATACACAATAGCCAACGAAACTTTATTTCTTTTGTTTTGTTTTGTTTTGTTTTGTATTTTCTTTTCTCTGTAGGATTTGGTTTTTCGCTCATGTTGATGTGCGTACTGTTGGAACTCACTGAGCAGGCAGAAACACATTTCGGGCTCCTTTTCAGCATAGGATCTACCGGTTTCGCTGTAGGAATGTCCATCATTCCGCTGCTCGGAGAGTTCTTGATGAACGTGTACGGCTGGAGAGGCGCCATGTTGATCCTGGGTGGGCTAATGGGGAATCTCATTCCAATGATCGCGGCGATTCGTCCCGCATCCTCGCGGAATGAGACGACGAATGAGCAGCATGAAACGAACGAGACAGTTTCTATGTGTGGCGATCTTTTAGCGGAAACATTTATAAATAATGATGCATTGTGTGAATTATACTGCAGCAACTCTGAAGGCTTCGATGAGACTAGTCCTGTGTGTACAGATATTTTGGAGCACAATGAACAGAAAAAGGACATATTTGCAAATGAGGCATGGTGTGAATTAAACTGCGGGGAATCTGCATGCTGCTACAGAGCTTGTTCAGTGCAAAATGCACACACAACAGAAGAAACTGAACTACCTCATAAACATTCTGATGAAACTTCAGATGATGGTGGATGGAGGCTGACAGACCCTGAAAACGCTCACTTTAACCCTGCGAACACGCTTCCACCGAGTAACAGCAATCCCCTACAAACTGAAAGCACCACGACAATGGTCGCAAATGCTCTAAGAAATGCAGAATTTTATCAGAATTCATCATTAACTATATTCCTAGCGGCTATGGCACCATATGGCATGGCGTATTGGGCGTGGCATGCTTACCTTATACCTTGTGCCATTGAAAGTGGTATGACAATTTATTTTGCAATCCTGGTCACCGTCTGTGTAGCCGTCGCGAATATCACGAGTCGCATTGTCATTGCAATTCTCACCGAGAAATCTTCCAGACTTCATGAAATCCACCTGTCTCTCACCTTGCTGAATGCCCTCACAGTAATTTGTGACGTCCTCATCTTCAGGTCGGCTGCTATTTACGTAACATCCGTCTTGTCTTCTTTCGCCCTGGCTGGTCGTGGGGTGATGACGGCGGTCATGATCCGTCATATTGTATCACCTGATTGTCGCCCCGTTGCTCTAGGCTTCGGGGAGTTTCTATTTGGCGTAGGAGGGTTTGCCGGAACCTTCGCTGGAGGTAAAATTCATCCGTTTTTAATATTGCTAATGTTATCCGTATACTAATACAGTATCCTCAAAAACGCAGTTTACGGCTTTGGTCATAAAAATATAGAATTGCGATCGACCGATTTGTATGCCCGGTCGCCGCTGGTATTTAGGCAGCGCCCAACGGTTTTGGAGACGTCGACGGGGCAATAAAGTCCCGGCGATGCCATAGCCATGTCATGTCGATTTCTTGTTGCCCGTCGCCCGTCGCAAAACTTGGCGAAATCGAGGGATCATCTCTGCGCTGCTCCGGGCAGTGAATGATGATCCAACGAAACCTGCACAATCTCCAACCGGCCGTCGGGTCAATGTTTGACACATTTCGGTGATCAGCTGGGCATCTTCGGTGTCCAATAGATATATCATAGGCGGCCAGCGTCCCTTTGACTGAAATTTCTCACGAGCAAAACCTGCATCTAAGTTTCAACGAGGTCTACGATGACGTTGATTCCAACTCTCAAACTACAATGACAAAATCCACTCTCCGAACTTTTTGTGGTCATAAATTGTGAGGCCATAAATTTTGAGACATGAATTGTGTGCAAAGTGAAAAGGACTGTTAGTGTTAAACACGGCAGACGCCACGTTTTCAAAAGTTGTTGGGGGTAGTTTATATTTTGGGTGCCACTTTTTCATTGTCACTGTATTTCCTTCCATTGATTACACCTTATCTATTCGTAAATTAGGCAATATAGTAAAGTGAACATAACAATTCAAACATGTATTTTCATGTCACAAACTCGCCAACCAGTGATCGACCACTTTCCCGGCAACCAGGCGGCGACCGCTTGACAACCGTTTATCCGCTTCGAGTTTTGACCTACTCAAAATCGCTTGACGGTGTTCACTTGTTTCCGTCGGTGCACAGGTGGTCAGTGCCCGAGCATTTGTTGTCCTGCGTGAGAAAAATGGGCGGGTGCAGCCGAAATTTTAATTCCGCCGTAAAATTTGAGCGGCAACCTAGCGATGCCTTAAAAAGAAACACAAAACAGAACAAAACAGCGGCGACTGGGCGGCCGCCGGTCAGAACCGGAGCGAAAGCGGTTAAAAATCGCCGAATGCCCACCAAGCAATTATTTTCGGTGTTGTGACCATATCCTCAAAGCCCATCAGAAACGTTTAATTCTATCTACCGTTTTCCGCACTTAGTTGATTTTGAACTGATTATTTTGCTCCGCAGAGGACTGCCAAGCTTTACATAACCTCGGCCAACCGATAGTTTTCTGCCCAATTCTGTCGGGAGGTCACCGATATTAAGAGAATATAATATCAAAAGTTCCTTTTAGCCTCTGCTGACTGATAGTTTTCTGCATTGTCTGTTGAGAAGTCACCGAATTTAAGAATACATATATATCAACAGAAACTTTTATGAGTAATCTATTTGATGTATCGAACAGTAGGCCTATAGAAACGGAAGGGCAGCAGTGTTAATCATCATTTCGTTGTTTCAATTTACCTTATAACCTATCGCTTTGTCTTTGACACCTTGCAGGGTTTGCGGCCGAAAGGTTCGGAGGTTTCAACTCGTCATACATGACGGTCGTCGGTTTCGAAGTCCTGATCTTTTTGTTAGTCCTGTTCTCGAGATGTAAATTACAATCTAATTAATGTGAAATGGAAAAAAAAACTGCCCTCGTTAAGGGCATTTTTCACAAATCATGCGAACGATTTGCGGAGGATGCGAATGCCTTAAAAAATGGCTTAGTCCACCATTCGTAAGTTATAGTCTTTTTTGTTTTGTGAAGTAATGCGATTAATAATATACGTGAAAGCTGCATGTTTATATTTTTTTCTTGCCACATATATTCCAACACCCGGTAGCGCAGGGATACCATGGAGTTCGACGGCTGACCCAGCTTGGATCCATTCGAAAAAGGACTGAGAGTCTACATTAATGATATTTCAAACGCATCATCCATGTTATGATGATACAAATGTGTTGAAATATGAAAAAAGCATGTAATTCTATGGGGGATTTAACATTTATTTGATGAAAATTGGTTTTGAAATAGCTGAGATATCAAAAAAAAAATAGCGATTCTCATAACGTGTGGGACCCATACTTCATCATGATTTTTTGTTTTACTTTGTTTTTGGATATTTCAGTCATTCCAAACCTGATTTTCGTCAAATGAACTTTGAATTCCTCTTAAAATGGTATGTTCTATACTATATCATAAGTGTTTTCTTGGTTTCTCGCAAAAAAAAAAAATAAAGATTAAATGCCCAATTCTCATCTCCACCAATACTGTACCATCTCTTTAATTTAAGCAAAACTAATTTCATTCATTTTAAATGAAAAAAAAAGGATTTACCAGAATATGAATTGTATATTGATGGCACATCTCTCGAAAAGAAAACACTTAACAAACGCCGTATCAGAGAGTTGAATACTGTACTCCCAATAACTGTGCATTTAAAACGTAAAAATTAGGTTAACTTATGCCATTTCCCCCCCCCCATGTTTTAAATGTTATCCGTGTCTCCATTTGGTTATTGTATAATATATTCGTAAATTACATTTCGTAATTATTTAAGTTTTCTTTCTTTTCTTACGACATAGAACTTTTTTTTTACTTTACTTGCCACTTTGTTTGCAGTCTATTTCTTAGCACGTATCTAAATATTGACATTAAGGAAAGATATATGCAATTCAGCCTATATGGGCTATGATATATGACTTGAATGAATAAACCTTTCAATTAAAGAAAATGCTAAAGCTTCACTATTTTGGGGTTGCATGCTTTTAATCGTTTAACTAAGAAATCTATTTAATGTACAGTTGAATTATAGATCAAGAATTCAGTAGATATAAGTATCCATAATAGACTTAATAGTACACTGTAAAACCTATGGGAATTTTTACAGGAAAAATACTCAGATTTGTTTGTTTTAACTAAAAACATCATTTCTAGTGTGGTTTTTGCACTTAGCCTCTTACTCCATTCACTTAATTTTTACTTGTGAAACTGAGTTACATCTGAAACTTGTGATTTAAAGAAAAAATGTTTTTTTTTTTAAAACAGGTTTTATGTAATTTTCACAGTTTGAATTGTTTAACTTACGGTATGTTTACAGACGTTTTTCATTCAAACAAAGATTTCATAAATTGAACTGAAACGCTATATACTTGTACTTAATTTCGTGACCTAATTTCAGTGCAGAAACTGATATATACATTTACGTTGTGTTTGATTGAATAGATATAATATTTGCATTTTATGTATACCATTGCACATGTTCAAGAAGTAGCATTTCTTTAAACAGAATTCTGCTTTCCAACGTTGCTATCCTTATTAATTTCAATGGAAATGGTGTAAAATAATTTGTGCCTGATTTTGGACGTATTTTCTGCAGTATTATAGTCTTTACCATAAAGAATTATATATAATGTTTCACATAAGAATTATGCGAACTGTATACACGACTATCAATAGCAAGGACTTGTAAATATTGCGGTCCAAACCCTATGTGCTGGGAGGTTGATTATTTGTGTACTATTTTATTACTAAATGTGCAAGCTGTAGGGAATGTCAATGCGAAAGGGAAAAATAAATAGGGAGAGAAAGAATAAAAAACGGATGTATGGAGTAAATATTTAACGGTGTCCCTCCCATTCTTTATCATGTTTGTTTGTTTGTTTGTTTGTTTGTTTCTCTCTATCGTATACAAGTGATTCGTCAATTCCACCTCCAAACTCATTGTGAATGGTGATTTCACAGTCAACAAACCCATGTTGGCCCACGGGAAAAAATATAGGTAAAATGTGGGTAAGCCGCATTGAAGTTGGACAAGGGCTACTTGCGGGTAATCCTTCAAGGGGCCCTTGTTGGCAAGCCAAGGTCAAAATACGGAAAAAACCTGCCTTGGCATGCGCTTTGCATGGGCACAGATGAACAAGCTGGGAGCATGGTGGATTTTTTTTTTAGGGCTAGGCCCTACTGTGTGGGGTGTGTGTGTTTTTTTAATGTGTGTGCTATGTGTGTGAAAGTGTTACTGTGTGTTTGAGTGTGTGTGTGTGTGTGTGTGTGCGCGCGCGCGTGTGTGGGTGTGTATGCGTGTAAACAGTCTTTTGCTACTTAAACCCATAGACCTATAGCATTAATCAAACCAGAGAGATTGACACCAGTTAATTCCTGTTGGGACTTAATAATATGCCCCACATTATAGGACCGATAAGAACATATATCATGAATATTGATACGTACTTATGAATAATCAAATGAGAGAATCAACAATTGAAAAAAAAAGTGAAACCAGATAAAAGTCATTGAAGTCTCAAGTATTTAGGCTAGGTTCAAACGTTTTAATTGTGTTGAAAATTGTACTTACATTATTGTGCAGTTATTCACAATTTCAAATTGTGTTATGAAGAGGTATTTTACATAATTATTTCAAAAGGCTTACCGGTTTATGTGATATCATATAGTTACCATTTCTTCACGCATCTTCACATTTTTGCCGGTATATATAGATTCATCAGCTAGTAATAGGATGTAGTAGGTATAAGTTGTAGGACATGTGGAATAGGTTTGGATAGGAGTAGAACAGAATTAGGATTAGAGCATATTAATCCCACATTGCGTATGTACATAAATAATTCACAAAAAAAATAAATAAGCACAATTGAAACTTTCTCTAGCTGAAAATCATGTGGTCTTGTATTCTAAAGCAAATTTCTGGCGACTCTGTTGCCGTCAGGTTTGCTGTATAATTTTACAGTACAGAAATAATACGTTTGACGTTCTGCAGTGCATTTCTGCTGGTCCAGGTTACGAGCGACCAGTAATCTGATTTACAGTTGTGCAATGTATGCTACAATTACATACAGCCTGAATTTTTTTGAAAGCAAATTTTCTGGAGATTCTGCTGCCGTCAGATTTGCCGTAGGTTCACAGTACAGAAATAATATGTTAAACGTTTTATAGTGTATTTCTGCTAGTCCAGGTTACATAGCGACCTGTAATCTGAATTACAGTTCTAGAGTGTGGAAGTATGTCATACAATTACTTGCAACCTGTATTTTTAAAGCTAATTTTCTGGCGACTCTGTGGCTGTCAAATTTGCTGTAGTTTTACAATAAGTGTTTTGTTTTGTTTTGTTTTTAGTGTTGAATGCTGCGTCACACATTAGAACAAAGAAGGAATTGAAAGCGTCTGCACTTCCTAATCATCTATTCAGTCACACGCAGTTTTGATCAATCTCCTTTCTATGAATCACAAGATTCATAACTTTATGAGTAAATCTTACTTCTGATACGTGCAATTTAAACATAAGAGTAAAGTAATCATTTTGTCCCATTATACGCAATTAGGCATGGCGTGAGTGTGTCCCGTTACATTGCCTACTAGGTATACATGTATATGATTCTGCAGTTTGTGATTTGTATTCATCGTTCATACAACAAATAATTTTTCCAATTTACTGACCTAGAGACAAGTTTTTGTTATCTTAGGTTAGAGAGGAATTTTTTTTTCCTCTTTGATTTCTCAGTGGAAAGTGCTGAGTCGTACAGAGGTAGCAAAATACCCCTAAATCTAACGTACCTATCATTTGGATAAGTACAATCAAAATCTTAATTCAAGCCGGTTTTAGTTAAATTTTCTTTAAACATATTCATACCAATGCGCCTCGTTGAATGGATCATTTCATCTTCAACCTCATAAAATATTCTGTCCATTGTACTCATAAACATTCATTATTTGTATACCATTTCATTCTTGCCAGAGAAGATCACGGCCCTTCAAGATGGAAAAGGGAAGTAATTCACATCAGAAAAACAGCTAACAAAATGAACAGAGACTCGGGACCAATATATTCTCTCGCATGTATGATCCCATTCTCTCACGTCCAGCGTCATACCGCCATCTTTGACGCAGTCTGAAGAAACCACCAGCTGGAGGCGAAAGTACTCACTAAGGTACAAAATAATTTTCGTAATTGTGAAAAAGAAGACATTTCTATGGGTTAAAAGCTATATGAAAAGACGTCATAAATTAGTGCTGAGGAGACACATTATATCTTGACTTATAGTTACGCAGAGATAAAAGGGATGGTATAGTATTTGTTGGGTGAGGATTGAGTTTTTAACTTTGTCCAAGATGCTATTGAAATCACTTATGAAATATTACAGAGCATGCCTTTCTAAGAGGAATTCAAAGTTTATTTGATGAAAATCTGTTTTGAAATGGCTGAGATACCCCAAAACAATGAAATAATATATAGAGATCCTAACAAAAGGTGGGTCCCATCTTTTATTAGTACTGTTTGTTTTGGATATCTCAACCATTTCAAAACTAATTTTCATCAAGTAAATATTGAATTCCTCTTGAAATTACATGCGCTCTCATATTTCATAAGAGATTTCTCATATCACCAAAAAACTTAGAAAGCTGAAGCCAGGTGTCAACCCAAACTATACCATTCCTTTAAAAGAGAGTGAAAACAAACTCCCAAGGCAATCACGTGCATGTTGCTGCCTATAATCAAGTAAATCTCGATTTGAAGTGGCCCATTATGTAAGTATGTTTGTCGTTCCGGAAATAGGGTAGATGTGAAATAATTCCGAGAATCTACATGAAATCCCAATGATTAATACCTCGTGGCTTAATTATATCTCTCCCATTTATCAAGTACCATAATCACCATTTTGCACGCTTACGTGGATTGAAAAAGACAACAACCAAATACTCTCAACTGAGTCTAACACTTAATTTAAATAATTTAATCTCAAATTTTTGATTGCATGTAAGGCCATATCTCCACCTCGTCTTCAGAAACTCTTATATGTGACCAGTGATGAACTTTTAAGTGTACTATTGGCGTTAAATTATGTTAGCCATCCAACATGTCCAAGTCTCACGTAAATCTAAAACGAAGAGTTCCAAGTTCAATGTATATCAATACGATTTGTAACTGATCAGAAACTTTAGTCAAACTACAAACATTATAATGCAAGCTAGAAAAAGTATTTCCGCTTTAAAAAAAAAACTGAATCCTTCTTTCATGAGGCATTAAAATATAATATTAGATGTATACTTGGTTTCTAGAGGTTGGATGTCGTGGTCAACGTAAATGAGTCAAGATTAGACCAATCATTATATAGATTTAAAGAAGGTTTCAATATCCCAAATACCATTATAAGTATAATTATGTTTAGTATCAGACCGAATCTCAATGAAATTATAGGGTGGTTTATGACTTCTGAACACCTACAGAAAATACAGTACCAAAGCAAGACTCAGTTTGGCAAGACCTATTTGCCGCATTGCACAGTGCATGTATAGCCGCATGATGTGTCGCACGAATGAATGCCATAGCTATAGAGCAATTGTCTCGATAAGATGTGTTACAAAACAAACGGCATTAGAAGAATGAAAATTGAATTTCATTAAACTGGTTCCAGGCAGTATACTAAAATCAATGAAGCATCAAAAGTACAGACTGAAGCTGATGTGACTAAATGGAATTTATATCATTTTCTCTTCTAATTCTAAACATGGTAAATGTAAGTACAGAAATATTATTCAACTTCGTAAAAGTTCAACAAACGATACAAAAAAAAAATAATATTAAGCGGTACATAAGTGTTATTTATTTTCATTATCATTATTATATCTCCTAAAACTTCTGGCTTTGTAGCTCTTTTCTTTCTCAATAGTGATTCGTTCATCGACCCCAAGAATGTTCACGGCTACTTTTCATTTGTTTGAGCTTACGTGTGGGTAGGTTCTATTTGTATGCTGTTCACATTAATGGAGTCGTGGTCACTTACCCTGTGTCCCGGTATGCAGCCTACTACATTGGGATAAAGAACCCTTTGTTTATAATGTGAACAGTCATGTATTATATGTATGCATGACTGTCCCATTAAGTTATCCAGTTAAGTTTTATTCCCACTACACATGATTCTGATTACCTCACAATAATCAAGGAATATAGTTTGATATATTTGATTTCTTCCCTTTTTTGCGTATACATGACTACCTTTTCCGTGTTTGCTACTGTTTACTAAAAAAAAAAACCGTTAACGGTGTTTAGTTGTCCTTTTTGTCCCCTACTTTGAAAATTTATCTGATTTGAGACTAGCAATGTTCAATTCTCATGTTACGACACGATTTGCGTATGTATGTATGTATGTTGTCTTTCTGTCCTTCTTTCTCTGTCATCTTCCTTATGTTTGTCCTCTCTCACCTATCTTCTTTTTCAGAATTCTATGTTTATGTGTATTTGCCTACTCGCTGTACGATTCGCGAAACCGGAATTGTTTGTGCTTCACCTACATGTGTGTCAAAATATCTTATACCTCAACCCCGGCAGTTGATATGCTTTCATTTTGGATTTTATGCTCCTCCTTATGGCTAGTCAACTCAATTCAGCGTTTGATTCCCTTAATGATGATGAACTCTATGATTTGTTTAGATGCTCCCCTACAGAATTAAGTCGGATAAATTCACGTTCTTCCGCTACTTTTGATAACCTCATTGCCAATAATGTTAATTTATCTTTGAAAGATTTATATGATGATTACGATTGTGAATATGATTCCTCCCATATTTCTTCAAAGTATGTTACAGTTGATCAATTCACAGATCTTGTCAAAAGTTTTTCAGAAAGTACATTTTCAATGTTACATCTGAATATCAGGAGTGTAAATAAGCATTTTGATGATTTACAGATATTATTAGGTAATCAAATGAAAAAACAAATTTCTGTAATAGGTTTAACGGAAACATGGTTATCTTCTGATATTAATTTACCATACGCATTAAATGGTTATGAGTTAATTGTCAATAATAGAGTGAATAGGACGGGTGGGGGTGTTGCGTTTTATTTATCACAGAAATTTGAGTTTACTGTTTGTGAGGAATTACAAATTATGAATGATACTATAGAGTCCTTGTTTGTGGAAATTTCCATTCCGCAAAATAAAAACATTATTGTTGGTATTGTTTATAGACCCCCAAGTTCTAATCCTAAAGATTTTTTGAGTTGTATTGTAAATTTATTGAAAAATCCCCTGTTGGTAAATAAAAATATTTTTATAATGGGTGATTTTAATATTGATTTGATTAAAAATGACGATAATACGTCACAAGAATTTTTTGAAATATTTTTGTCAGCCTCATATTTGCCATTAATTTCGAAACCCACACGTGTTACAAATCATTCCGCCACTCTTCTTGATAATGTTTTCACTAATGTATTGCAAATTTTAAACTCTTCTATTATTTTATCTGATATGACTGATCATTTCCCTATTATAGCGTGTTTTGATCTCGGGTATTCGGTAGATAAATTTGGTTTTTCTCCAACCAGACGTAGAGCTACACCAGAAAATTTGGCTAGCCTTGGTGCTAGCCTAGAACAAGTTGCTTACTGTTAAGATAGGATATTTACCATGATGTTGTCGAATTTTGATGTGAACCAAAATTGGTTAGTGTTCGGACTTTTAGTAGGTGTTTTCTTATAAACCTGAAATTAACGCCCTTTGAATTTGACTAATCTTCTTGACGCTGCATTATCATCGATATATAATCAGTGTGCTGCGCTTCAAGATTCGGAGTTTGTGAACGCGATTGTCAAGGAATGTATTATGCGATTATGTTGTTTTATACATCAGTTAAGGCTTAATCAAGATAGTTTGTTGTGGATGAGCACTAAATTTGGAAAGAAACCTTTGATAATGGGAAAGAAAATCACACTTCTGGAACGTTTGACATTATTTAATGTCTATACACCACGACAGCACGTGTAGAGCTAGTAGATTTTCCCTTGTGTGTGTCTGAAAATCCATCATCACAATTAGCAAGTGATTAGAAACGGTTTTTGTTTGCAAGTTACATCCCTAAAACGGGATGTTACCCTGATTGTATAAAACTGATTGCATAATGTCTGCTGTCTTGCTGTGTATATCATAATCTGTTACTCAATGTACAAAACGGCCTGGTCTTGGCTTTACGCTTTTGCTCCCCAGATTATTAACGCCCTCTAACGACAAAAGAAATTGCAGCTTGAGCTGGACAGCGCAACGATCGGATTTTGTGGAAGAATCTACAGCGCTGGCAAAGGGTGTGGAAACAAGAATAAACACGGCCTTGCTGAATGACAGATGTCTGGCTGAAAAAAAAAAAAGCTTAGGCCTAAATTCCTGAATGAATAGAATAAACTCAAGTGATCGATTTTATTTTTTTTTAAGTGATGAGATGCCCATCTCATGATATATTATTCATGTTTAACATCATTGACTGGGTAGTATTGCAGACCCTGGATTCTAGAGGGCGCTATTAGATATCAAAGTTCGATGCTTGTTCAGAGTTTTATACTGTACCGTGTTCGGAACGTCCGAAAACCAATTCGTGCCAATATATCAGTGTACGGCGAGTGTAGTAAACGACGACAATGGAGTGTGTATCACATCTTTAAAAAAAATAAAAATACAGCACAGACAACGCTCTTTTGCTTTTAGGCATTGAAATTATTTGCCCACGTCTATATACATTGTTACTTCCTTGCCCGCTCTTCTCCATCGTGCCATATTCATGTACATCTTATCTATCCCATTTCTGATGCTCAGTCTGATGTGTGTAATATCCTCTTTTTTTTCACGTATGCTTATATTATCAGTGTTATTTTGATTTCATTTTCGAGCTGCTGGATTGTTATTCTATATTTACACAATCAGCCACATTGAATTGAATTGAATTCCGCGATCTAAGCTTTCGTCAGAAGGGGCTTCATGAAAGAAAATACAGGAACGGCTGAAATATCTATAAACAGAATGGCGGTCCCACCTTTCATCGGGACCAATGTGCTTTCTGATATTACTGTCATTTTAATACCAATTTTCATCATAAACTTTGATTTTCATTTTGGTTTTGTATGTTCTTGCATATTTCATAAGTGGCTTTTCATTATGGTACAAAGAATAAAAACCCGAAGCCCTATCTCAACCAAAACTACACTGTACCATCCCTTAAACTACTGTAGCTTTACATCGTCGATCTTCTTAAGGAAAATACATTTAGGCTATAAATCGGTGATTATTACGCCATCAAAACAACGTCCTCTTAAATTTAGGGTCTGTGTGCCTTAAAGGGGTTCAAAAATTTGGGTATCTGAGGTAATTTCCTGTATGCATGAAAGCAAGTATACATTGTATTTGTATTTCGCAATACGAAAAACTAGAGTTTTGCTTCTGTATTGCATGTCGTAGAGTCGAAAACAATATTATGACGAACAGTTTCCTTCATACTTCAACACCACTGACCACATGTAAAATCATATCTGATGCACTTGTTTTCATGCACGGGTAAGCCAAAATACCTATACATTGTTAGAATGCCCTCAACGAAAACAAAACAAACGGCACACAAACACAGCAATATCAAATTTATACACACTCAATATATATTTATTTCGTACGTTATTAGGATAATAATGTACAATGTATTACCACCACGGCAATATTTAATGCAAGTTACGACAACAAACATGTTTATAGCAACAATGGGAAGACGAACTCTCACACACTGTACCATGGACAGTTTTACTCTTACCTAATGAATAATATTCAGCCGTATGCTATTGTAATAATTATGTTCAGAGCAAAGAATTCTCGGTATCGTCAATACCTATAGGTGCCTTGCGCAGAGCAGCTATAGGATAGCTCAGGGGACAAACTTGCTCCTGTTTTGGCTTCATATGCACTCAGATCACGTTCCGTCTTTATATCCAGGGGTATTTTTTGTTGAAGATTTTCTTCGCTCTCAATCACGTGACTAGCACATTGAAGCCTTGCAGTAGTGAACCATGACTCCAGTGTCCGCAAATCAGTAAAATTTTGAAAATATAAACTCGTTTTTACTTGAATTCCAAGCGAAGAAAAAAGCAGCAACGAAAGAAAAGCAGAAAAAAAAATGTATTGAACTGTGTGGGAACTAAGACACACGCAAGACAACGGGAAGCGATAAGGGCACCGAGGAATACCACAGTGCATCTGTGACAGACGTATTTTAGCGTGCACAGAAGTTTTCTGCGCATTTGGCGATATCGAGAATTTATGCATATCCTCAATTGATAACATCCGTTCATCAATAGAGACCGAAGTGACCAGGTCACAGGTCAAAGGTTACATGGCGCGGGCATTGTACCTATTGTGACTTTGGGTGGACAGTGTTTCATGAAAAAAAAAATCATACATAACCTCCTTGGGTCAATAATTATATTACTAACATAATCAGCAATATTTCTTATTAAATTGATGTCTAAACGCAGATTTGATGTTTTGGGGGAAATATAGACACTTTGTACTACGTCTTTGACATAGATTTGAATTTATCAAAATTTTTAACATACCCGATGTTTGGGGGAGATTGTAGTAGACACTATTATAGGATGTCTTTATAAAATAACTTCTCAGTTGATACGATAACACAAAACTTGAACATCTAGCGGAATTGCGCAATAGATAAGGACAATATGGTGAAGGTACATGAAGAGCTATGAACAAAGAAACTTTAACCTCTTTAAAACACACCTGCCCATGAACGGTTGAATTGTTCTTTCTTGGTGTGTAGGGCCTACATGTAAAGTTAATGTCGAAACCCGGAAGAAGGAGGATACCCACTAATTTTGACCGCCGGAAACTGGATTCCCGACCAATCAAAATACCAACTACAATTGCCCGGCAAAACTATACCTTATGATTATAGGTAATGATTGTTATTGTTATCTAATGCTTGCAATGACTGGAAATGTCAGAAGATCCAAGCTGAATATTGAACAGCTGAACCATTATCAACAAAACGGTTATTGATCACATCAATAGTAGAAGTATGAAATACTAAAACTCACGCATACCTAACGGAGAAGAGGGTGGTTTAACGTGGGTTATACAAAATAATGATTAATAGTAAATAGACTTAATATAATAATACACGCGTATGTAGAGGCCTACAGCTCGAATCACTAGTTATATAGAGCGATATTTTACGAAGGAAGCCCGGCATAAACAGATGAATGTTGTTAGCATGTGGTTACAATGATGTTCATAGCATAGAAAAGAATCTGCCTTTTGCAGTTTGTTCCATGAAATTCAGCAAATTTTACAATCAGTCTATTTTCATATTAGCGAAGGCTAGTCTACTGGCACCATCGAGTCCTACCAACATTACATTAGTTTAATTCAGACGGTAATCTGTACCTTCAAAGTAAGCTAACTTCGAGAATAAGCTCGTAGTTAAGTACCGCGTAGACGCATTCGAAGTTAAGCTAACTTGCAGTTAACTTGATGATAAGAACTACGAGATTTCTCAGGGTTAACGTATTATCCACGAGCCGCGGGGGCCCTTTACTCGTAAGCCCCGTCTTATAACAGACCTTCTCCCCGGACGCGCCAGGGTGCGCCCGGGTGTTCCCTGGCGAAGATTACATTCCACAGATTCCATAAAACATGGGTTAAACGCCGAGTGCCCCGTTTTAAAAAGCACTGCTCGTAAACCTCCGGGGAGGATACGCCCTCAATAGCCTAGTCTTAACAGACCTTCTACCCGGGCGCGTCCGGGTTTGCGCCAGCGAAGATTACATTTCACAGATTCCATAAAACATGGGTTAAACGCCGACTGCCACGTTTTAACAGGCATTGCTCGAAAACCTCTGGGGAGGATACGCTCTTCTTGACCAATCACAATAGAGATACAAAGAAAATGAAACATTTCACACGCACATCATTGTCATTGCACTAGTATGTGATCGCGTACAATAAGTGCAAGTGTCAACTGCTGACACAAGCATGTAGGACCTAGTATCTACCCAGGAGTTTCAATAACATTTGGCCTATTGTTTTTCCTTGAAATATGTTAAAGCGTCTTCCTTTTATTTCTCTTTTCTTAATGATCTTTCAAAAAGAAATAAACAAAGTACAAGTCATGAAATCAGCCACATGTTTAATCACAGCACGTCTATTACGATTACGATACAGTGTTCAACCCACAGAACTCGATGAGTGTGACGTCTGTTCTATACGTATTAAAACACGACTAGTAGATACACACAGCCCAATACACGCTGTGTAGAAGTCGAAGTGCTCCGCACGGCATCTTGTCGCGCTGATGCATAAGGAGAGTTTGTAGGATTTGTGTGGCGTCACCTGACTTAGCGCTGGCTGGTCACGAGACACCTCGGGGGAAGGTTCACCCCGCGTTTACCCTGGTCGATCGCAGGGTATAGATTTCGCTCGAGGCTACCCCGAGGTTATATACCCCGCGGCTACCCCGAAGCTGTCCACTGTATTGCATCTTAACAGACAAAATCTTCTCACGGGAATATTCTTCACCCGAGGCTACCCCGAAGCTACCCCGAAGCTACCGTACGTTTTGTGGCCTGTTAAGACTGGGCTCAAGATTTCACCCGAGGCTACCACGAGGCTAAAATCAACTAATAACACATTTTCTTGATCAGAACAATGTCGCGGACAAATTTCATCGAAAAACAATGAAAAACATAAAGTCGAAAAAACAAAGAAATACATAAGAAATTCAAAAAACAATAAAATACTTAGGAAATTTTTTCTGATTGCGCAATTTTTTTCTCTTACATTTGCTAAGGACACTAAAAAGAATATTTACACAAAAAATGTGCCTGTTTTGAGCTTTATTTAGTGATTTATACCAAATTGTTTGATTTCATGCATCATTATGCATAAATTAGCATAATTTAGTGTAAATGATAATTTTTGAAAAAAATAACTTCATGGTCCTTTAGATTACATCATAGGCAATGTGTGTGCCAATTTTCGTCGCGATCGCGCGGTCGACGGCCGAGATCTGGAGCCCCCCCCCCCCCCCCCCCCCCCGGCTCTATCATCTACCTAAATAGCCCGGCCTAGTTAGGGTTAACAGACACAATAGGGAGTTTTCGCAAGCACGAAGCGGCCGGGAGTTGAGCGTGCTGTGTGCAAAATTTGCTTTTGTGCATGATCAAAGCCGAGAAACGTCCCGTCCTGGGGAAAACGAGTACGGTACTCGGCCAAAATAGCGTTCGGTCCCGATTCTGAGCAGCGAGTGAGCCAGCCAGCCAGCCAATCAGCGATCTTGTCCATATGCTCCCGTCCTGTACAGGAAAGCGAAACTGCTTAGATATGGGGACGGGAGTCCGAGTACGGGGACTGTCACAGCTGATTGCTTCCGCGAATTCTCGGTCTTCCCGTCGTGTATCGAAAACTTATTCTTCTCAGCGGAAGATTCTTCTCCCGATGCTACCCCGAGGCTTCCTGCGTTTTGACACGATAATCAACCAATTCGAAGGTGACCTCTCCGTGAACCGCCATTCCTTCTACCTTCCAGGTCATCATCCGAATATTAATACATGTACAGTGCCCCTCGTTCCGGGTAACATCGAAACTTCCGGTTCTGTGGTTTTATCATCGATTGAGTCTCACTCATACCGTTGTTAAGGGGGCAGGAGGTTATCGATGTTAAACTACAATATAATAATGATGATGATGATGATGATAATAATGAGGTCTTATCTACCCAGGGTAGCCTCTTCAGTGTTGCAACTGCTCTACCAGAGGGCCCTGCCATAGTGGGTAAAAACATCCTGTCTAAGGACGTAAGCACTGGGCGGGATTCAAACTCGGGTTCTCTGATCGGGAGTCGGGTGTCTTATCCACTATGCCATAACACCCCCATGATAACCTACACCTTTGATGAAAGGCTTCGTCGTGTGAACGCGCGTCGAAGTTAAATCCTCGAAGTAAGTTAAATTTGAAGTTATGGGTCACCGTCTGTACTTAATCATTGTGACATAATGTCAATCTGACATATAATTGCACTTGTGTTCGTATATATTACGTAAACATCATTTTTTTAATATATCAATTTATCAGAAAAAAAAAAACATGTTTGTAGATGCACCCGTTAACTAACTACGGCAATTTCTTTTCAGCTATGGTGTTTCTTTTTTTAATTTCGATAATAGGACCAGCAGAAAAACCGGGATCTCGAAACCGACCACCATCGCAAATGACAGGTTAAAGCCGCTGAATCTATCCGCCATAAATCCTGCAGATTGTGAAATAACAGTAAAGTAGAATATTTCATGGTTAGAAACGTAGAACGTTGACATACACGTGGATCTTCTAACAGCAAGCATGTTTCTAAACTTGATACACAAATGGCCTATTCTTGTAAAGATACCTCTTACAGCATATTCTGTGACGTCCATTGAAGCAAAGCCCGATGTAGTTTACACTTGACGTGAAAATCAAATAGATTTATACAGCATGAAAAGTACATGATAGAATATTTATATATACATTAGGATTGACAAAGGGGGAAATATTTGATATGTATATCCAGTGTTATTGTGTGACATGACTTCTTTTTTTTAATTAAACTATGTAAGTATTCTGTATGCGAAAACTAGGAAAAGGATGAGGGGAAAGGATCTTTATTTTATCTGATAAACATGGTAAACACGAAGAGATTTCGACGTGTTGTAAACAGTCCAACAGGGCTTGATAAGAAAAATACAAGAGACATTATCACTCAGGTTTCTACACACTTTTCTTTAATAACGCCTAGCATTGAAGTTACAATATTCAGAAAAATGCTGGACATTACCTGCAATGAACGCACCGGCCAAAGAACCCAAACCGACGTTAAATTCTCCGATACCCATGGCAATGAAGCGGTGATCAGCAGATGCCAGGCAACGAGAAAGTATGACAACTAATATTTCGCGACCAGCCATGGCAAACGAAGACAAGAATGACGTCACAAAGATGGCCGCTGTCCGGAAGATGGCCGTCGATCGAAAGATCAGGACGTCACAAAGTACGAAAGTTGCGTTCATGAAAGTAAGGGTGAGATGGATTTCATGAGGTCTGCGAAATTTCTCGGCGGCAAGCCCGACGACGATTCGACCAGTCATATTCGCAACGGCTACACAAACACTGACCAAGATGACGTGGAAAATGGCCAGCCCGCTCTCAGCAGCACGCGGTATCAAGAAGCTATGCCATGCCCCATATGACATGCCAAACGGTACTAAGGCAGTTAAGTACAGAGTCAATGACGGGTTTTGGTAATATTCTGAATTATTCAGAGAATTTTGTATTGCACTCTTTGCTCTGGTCCATTTGGCCATGTGGGAAAAACTGTTACTCTGTGATTGATCTTTATCTAGACGGTTCAAGCTAGAATTTCGCAGATCTAAATTTTCTCGCCTTTGCCTGGAAGAATAATCACCATGATCACGTGGACCTTCTACTTCGTAAGTTATGCATTCAGCTCGTCCTGGAGCAGTTAAAAGACTTTCCAATTCGTCGTTCTCAGTGTAATACTGCTCATCGTCACTTGTAAGTGTCACTCGGTTTTCCTGTGCTTTTTGATCCGATGCATCACTCCGCATGAGTTTACTTTCCTCCTTCGTTCCCCGCTCCTTTCTCTCTACATTACCCCGAGAGGACGCGGGGACCTTCGGAACAATTGCCGCGGTCATTGGCGTGATATTTCCCATGAGCCCACCCAGGATCAACATGGCACCTCTCCAGCCGTAGATGGTCATCAGGAACTCTCCGAGCAGCGGAATTATCGCCATGCCTACCGCAAAGCCGGCCATCCCTATCCCGAGACAGAGACCGAAGTGTGTGCCTGCCTGCTCGCTGAGTTCAAGCTGCATGCACATCAACATAAAGGAAAAGCCGAATCCTGCCATTCATAGAAAAAAAGAAGAAACATAGAAATTTTCTTCATACATTAGTATTTATTTCTGGCAATCATGTAATTTGACGATGAAGAGGAGGATCCCAATGGGATGCATGTTTTATATTTATACATCTGAAATGATATTTTTGTCATTTCTGTAATATGAAATTAATAAGAAATTATGAGAGCATGACATCGACAACTTTCTCATTTGAATATTCATAGGGACTGATCAAGAAACGTTTTCCGAAAATGTGAAATTTCGGTTTTTGTCACATTTGTATCGTTGTGTAGGGAATATTTTTCTTTTTCTTTTGAAGTTTATTTACTTTTAGGAGGTTCTCTACCTCTGGGACCCAATGAGGAATTATAACTTTATGAACAATCTTTCCATTTTCTCTCGCAATCCCCCTTTTCCGCATGTACATGATATTTCATTAATATTTTGATGCTGTTATTGAACTTGACCACTGATCGGATGTCGAGTTTAGTCTCCACACGAACCGAGATTGTTTAATTTGAAGCACGAGTGCAAACTAGAATCGTGTTTTAAATTCAGCAAGTTCCTTGCCGTGTGAATGCAAGCTGGATTCACAGAAGGTGATTTAAAACTTAATCACTGTGGTGTTTCAAGATCATGACGGTCTAGAGGTGTTTTTCAATCACGTTTCGACAGAATTAAGCAACGAAGCTAGCGTGTGAACATAACTTAACTACAATCATGTTTCGGGGGCGGAGATTATGGTGACCTGCCAATCACTCCCGCAGAAAGAAGGCTCAAGAGTGATAGACGGGGTCGTGGGAAGAAGCCAAACCTCCCCTTTTCGCTCTGAAATTCAAAACGAGATATGAAACTCGTCACACTGAAGACGAGTTAGGTGATACGCTTGGGGTCATCAGATGTCGGTCATCCGTGATCGACAAAGAAAAGAATGTAATACAGAACCTTGAAGTTCTAATGAGATACTTAGTTGAACTTTTTTGGGCCTACATTATTCAGATCACATTTGTTTTTCTGTCACACAAACTAAGTGGAAATTCTGTGCGTGTGCGACTAAGTCGATTTACGGACTTTCTGAGTACTTACAGTGCATAAACTTAGACCCCGTTTACGGTGCGGGGCTGGGCCGAGCCGCGGCCGAGCTGCAATCAAGGACAACCTCAATTGCGAGGCCGAGCCCCGCAATTTAGTCCGTTTACACTGCCGGGCTCGGCCGCGCTTTTGATTCGAACCTTTCAATATTTTGTCGTAGTGGTGCTCTACCCTTTTAAACAAACGCAATTTGGTATTGTCTGGTTTTCAGATCCTTTGCCAACTGAATTCCGTGGCGACGAAGTCGCCGTTCGGGCAAAGGCCTTTGTCGAAGGAGAAAATCCTTTGCAGGACAAAACCACCTTAAACTATACTAGTTTTCGACGTTGAAGTAGTTAATATCCTGAATAGCGAAATAGTACAGGCGAGGGTTTGGAAGCCAGACTAAAATTGGCCGCGCATTTAGCCCAGTTTACGCTTACACTGAGAAAAAGGCCGGGCGCGACCGCGGCTCGGCCGCGGCCGAGACCACCTCCAGAGCGTGGCCTAATGCGAGGCCAATTTTGGCCCCGCATTTGGCCTTTTGCGCGTTTACACCGAACGCGGCCGAGCCTCGCACTGTAAACGGGGTCCAAGTGATCCTCGGCACGTACAAATAAAACATGACAATTAAGTGTTTATAACCATCCTGGCTTTAACAGTGGCCTTTTAAAACATGACCTTTGACCATTATTTACATAACCAATATGACTCCCTCTAATCTTGCTATCACAATGATCAGTTCAGAGAGCTCTTACAACTATATACAAGCCTGTGAGATTTACCAGCAGTAAAACCAATGAAGCCTCCGATACAAAACAGGGGATATAGAGCAAGTGAGTCTGTTTACATGAGAATGTGATTTATCCTGGACGAAAGTGATACCTCAATTAAAGAGAAAAGGGCAAAACATCACCTTTAACCATGTAACTATAGGTCTCCTCCAACTAAGAGTACACTTTGAACGTAAGCTTATACGTGAATGATAATTTATGACGATCTCACGTGATCGACACACATTCAAAGGGGACAGTTAGAAGTGGAAGGAGTGCTTAATCGTGTCATTAATTCCTAATCAATGACACCACTACTTTAGGCATATCATAATTTCTCATCTAAAATCAATGGCCTATAGGACTCATGCACCATTACTTGTATCGTGCATAAACTTTGTTTTTTAAGCTTTGAGTGAAACGTGTCATAACATAATTCTGTAATTCCATCAGCAGTGATCGATATAATAAAGAAGAAAGATATATCACCGTATTGAACGCTTAGAACCTAACGGGGGGGGGGGGGGGTATTATAGCATGATACTCGGTTCTTTACTGCCCAGATGCCAACAACACCCATCACCCACGGCTACGCATAGAGAAACAGCCATGGCGAAAATAAAACTTTGCTTTCTCGTAGGCAGAATGACACAGAACCCCGTCAAACACACTTTTATTGGCAGGGATGGGCATGAAAAAGTGTATTACTAATACTAAACAGCGTATGCATTCCATTCATGTGGCGCGAGATACCTCTATAGCAACATAAAGCCTGTCTTCAACTCCGTTGGTCGAACAATGGCAACCTGAAATTTCAAAGAGATGAGCGAGACGCTATATACACCTGGCCCAGAGTTAATTTATTCAGTTCTCATTCCTACTTTAAGTTGGGTTATGCTATTGTAATCATTCCCATCTGCAGTATAACAAAACCAAAGTGAGGGAAAAGGGGAGAGAAAAACGAGAGGTGGCAAAAGGAAAACTGCATGCACAACTGCAATCCATGTCATTGCGTGTGACAGGTGAAGCAAATGTATTAGTTGTTATAGCAGTGGTTTATGAGCATAAACTGGCAAATAGACAGACAATGTCAAATATAAAAACCATCAATTTAATGTCAGAGAAGATGGTAAACAAGATGCATTGAAACTGTAACTAAATCGCTGCTCTTCTACTCGATCACGGAACGTCTAACTCTATATTCAACAAAAAACAAATGTTAGGGGAAAGAAACAAATTTAGATATAACATTCTTAAATTAAAAACAAGAAAAAAAAATGTCCACGTCAGGATTAAAAAAAAAAACGCCGCACGAACATGCATTATATTCTAGATGGGAATACGGTCTTGATGCAAAGGTCCAATGATTGTCTCATTACTTTAAAAGCAATCTATGGTTCCCTTACCATCACCAGTACCACACCACAATGACGTCTCTAAAATCAATGGTAGCACATTTATCATTGCATCATGCATTAACTCCCTTTGCCTAAACTACCAGTGGAACGTGTCATATTATATTGCGTATTTCGATCAGTAGTGATTGACTTTAAAGAAGAAAGATGATGCAGAAAATTGAACGCTTACCACATTGCTTATAGGGCTATTCCAGTTTGGTACTGATCTGTTCTATTCTCCCAGATGCCAGCAACATAATATCACCTATGGCTAACTAGTGAAACAGCCATGACGAAAATAAACGACAGAGAACCCCGTCATAATCACTACACTTGGAAAGGTGTTGCCCGAAATTCCTCATTATGAAGCAATATCAAGTCACTTCCTTCCCTGCCTGTCTTTAACTCCGTTATTTGGTCAAACAATAACCTGGAATTCCAAAGAGATAAGCGAGACGCCATGCACCTGGACTAGAGTTAATTAATTCAGTTCCCATTCATGTTAGTTATGTAAACGAACACGTTCCTGAATATCCTGCTACAGTATAACAAGAACAAATGAAGAGAAAAGGAAAGAGAAAACGAATCGTGGCAAGCGGGACACTGTAACAAGGGGAAATTTACAACATTAAGTGTGACAAAATTATTGAAGCAAACCCAATCTCCAAACTCCAATACAAAGCAAGGGAAATAGAGCAGCCGTGTTCACGGGTTACGTACACTTGATAAAATAATACGATAAATGACATCGGAGTAAAGCTGAACTGCCGAAAAAAAAAGAGAGAAAAAAAAGAAGAAAGAACGGATAAAAGTCCTGCGGGGGTCGAACCTCTCGCCTTCCGGTATGGCGTTATGAAGAACCAGCGCGCTAACAGATTATGCCACATTGCTGTCCTGAAGATCGAGTGCAAAACTTAAATGTAAATACTATTGTGACAGTGTCGACTTGTGATGGCGCTATTCAATTTCTCACAAGTGGCAGCGTGGATTCGATCAATATACAGTTGCAAAGAAAAATTGGGAATCGTTCCGTACAGATTGCATTCTCATTTTCAGTTTTAAATTGCAAAATTGTCAACCTGATGAGGAGATTTGAAAACATAAAATGCATGATTACTAAAGCTTATTGTCTAAACTACAACATATTTATGTTTCAGAGGAAATGGAGCAAAATCAGATGAGGTAAAGGTGCTTAAACGTTGTCAAGTCAATGCATGGTTTTAAAAAAAAAATCACCTCCCATAGACATAACACGTAAACTTGTCTGATTTTGAGTCTTTACCTTTAATCACAATTTCTAGTGTGATGACGTCATCATATTTCAAAACCATCACATGGACTTGAAAGGCAAATGTTCAAACTGCAACATATCTGAATTTGGGATAATATTGAGCTTAAACAACAGAGATACGAGCAAATGAATGTCAGAAACAGTACCTCAAAAAAATCAATTCCACTTTTTTCATCTAAAATGACGATATGATGACGTCATCGCGTTTTCCTGGCAATATTGATACCAGGAATGTTATTTACAATTCATATACTTTTGTAATATGCAATAGAAATATAGGGTCAACGGACGATTTAAAGAGCCATGGCGAAATAAACAAAGACATGTTTTTTCACTATATTTGCAGAAAGACGCGCACGTGGAATTTCAACTTTGACGCCAGTGCATTCCTTTGTTATAGGTCGAAATCGATCGGAAATCAATGGATATTGTTACTCAAAGTATCAGGAATCCAAATCAGTCAAAAAAATTGCATTTTCATGTTGCTTACGGGCTCTGCGCGCGGAATTGCGCGGACGGACGCGCACGCGAGAAAATGTTTGAAACGCTTAAAATTGTCTGAAACTTCGAGATTTCCCATTGGGAAGTCGTTTTGAGCCTTTTAAAATTTTGACGCGCGCTTACGCGCGCGTAATGATGACCTGTGTAACTAGCGTTAAAAAGTAAGATAGAGCGTGACCTGAACTTCATGTCCACCGAAAATGATACAGAAATGACATCTAGTTATGAAGTTATGATCGATCATGTGACAAGGTCCGAAAATCACAAAATGGCGCCTAGATGACGTCATAGATATGTTACTGTCATGAAAACCTTATTGTGGCTAGATTTTGTCATGAGACATGTTGACTGAAAATGTCATGTTATTTCGTTATGTCATTCTTGAGATATTGACGACACAAAATTGTCCAGAAAGAAAGAAGAATAAAAAAAAATAAAGAGAGATTTTGACAATCACAATAGGTGATACGCTGATAGCGTATCACCTAATAACAGAATTGGCGAAGTAATAATTACTGCGGTGTGAATGAACGATGATTTGAATCGTAATTGCAGTCGTGTTTGTAATCGTGTTTCATATTTAGCAAACTCGGTATGTTTAAAAAGGCCCTACGACTGATCGTTAACGCTCCCGGCACAAAGAAAATATTTCCAGACGGGTCTTTTGAATAAACACTATTCACAGAATTTCCTATAGTGGAAGTTACGACTACGGAAATGCATCATTTTAGCTAAATTTGGTGACCTTTGACCTTGTACCCCTCTTCCTCCAGGCAACCTCTGGAATCAATTTTCACCCTAAAGTTTTATCAAACACATGATAACACCAGTGGAAATTCCATGCTGAAAATGGCAGCTTTAACCAACTTAAAGTACAGTGGCAGAAAATCAGATGAACGGACATCCTGAAACCGTAACATCTCCCGTGTGTAGGGGTGGGAAGGATGTGTATAGGCAGCAGTAATCAGTTCAACACGTGTATAGCTACTTCGTATATCTTGTTACCCGTCTGGTGCCCAGTTTGAGCACGACTGCCACTACCCCAACCATCCCCACCCACCCCCCCCCCCCCGAAAAAAAAAAATGTATATGTAAATTATACAAGGACTGGCATCAGTCCCGCATCACTATACATATGTGGCTGGAGAATACATGGGGGCGACCGATATACCATCTATATTAGTAACAGTTGTATTGCGTGTCCACTGCCCCTAGATGAAGATCTACTCGTATACAAAGTGTGGTTTCATATCTGAGATTCATATTTCTTCTATAGAAGCAAAACGAATGTAAACAAAAATAAATAAATGTTTATGGACAGCGAGCCAAATATGGATAATGGACAATGCACAACAAAATAAACGATATCGCGAAATCTTGCGATTGTGAGTTACTTGGTACATCTTCGCTTCTGGCAATCTGAATACATACATTGTTAGAAAGTATGGAAACTTTGAGAAGTCTTTAACATTTATTTTATTTTCTCATTCGTCAAAATAATCTAACATAATCATGATTTGCCGTTTATAGTTCACTTCTGAGATATATATAAGAATATGAGGCGTTATCGTGGATACATGCCAGTTTCATATTTCTATAATTTGTTGGAATATGACTTCCATTTTAGGAAGATAAGGCGCATGTTTTCGCTCCCATAATCGGGCGCAGTAGAGTGTGCTGGATGCGAATTACTCTGTGTTGAATTCCTAGTCTGTTCGAGGTAATGATTTATGTGATGTTATGGAAATGAGGGCATCCTGGTCAAGGTTATAGATAAGAGGCCGAGGATGCAGTGAAAAGTGCATAGTTCCCAATCCTCTTGAATTGCCTCTACATATTGACTTGTTTTCAAGTTTTTCAGAGGCCAGAATTTGTGTTTTCAAAATAATAAGCTGCTGTGTTTCCCATTCGTGCGAATTTTCCCGGTGTTCACACGCTATCCTGCTCCAGAACAGAAGAGAAGAGGGCAGACGGACGGATAATTATTAATATAATGCAGAGAGCCCAGGGTTCAGCATTTAATTGAGGACAACAGGCCATGGACTGTTCACATTGGGTTCCATTATAGAGAATGACGTCAGATCAGCAGGAAAAAAAGGGGGACTGGAAACTGGCGGCCTGCCTCACTTCATAATCGATGATAACAAAAAGTTTGAAGTACATCTTGGTAGGATGACTGGATAGTGTGGTGTCATGTATTGAATAAGTATGCAGAAAAGATAACAAAAAGAATCTTTTGTAATATATATAAATAAAATGCACTGGTTAGGGAAGAATTCTGACATTTTTTCCCGATTGGCTAATCAAGGATAAACGCGTGAAAAGAGACAAAAGATATGCGTTATCCCGCACTGAATAACAATGTGACAATAGTTTTTGTTCTTCAGTTCAATCCTTCATACTTACAGAGATGGTATTGGGGATTTACATTTTAACTTTTTGCGAGAAGATTAGAAACAACTTATGAAATATCAAAGGCGCCCACAATTTTAAGAGTAATTCAAAGTTTACTGATGAAATGGCTAAGATATCCAAAAACAGACTACCACAAAGCGGTTTTTAAAGGACCTCTTTGTTTTGGATATCTATGCCATTTCAAACCAATTTGTCTCAAACAAACTTTGAATTCCTCTTAGAATTGCATGTCCTTCCATAATTCATAAGAAGGTTTCTCATTATCTCACAAAAAAATTGAAAACCTAATGCTCCACTTAAACCAAAACTGTATAATCCCTTTAATGTAGCTTACCAGTTAGTCCCATGCAGGCTGTGAACTGCGCGTAGTTGGCGGTCAAGCTAGCCAGAGCGAAGCCCAGCGATGACAGGACTGGGCCACCAATAAGCATCACACGGGGCAAAGGTGAAGGTAGGCGACTGTAAGAATAGGCCACGAGGGGTGCTGTAAAACCAACAACAGTGACATCACATTCTCATCGCCCAGAAAGTCAGTGCACTTTAAACAAAAAATCCCGTTAAAGCATCGTTTAGGCATGATTAACGATTAGTAAAATAATGATTAAGACGATTATAATATGATGATAGTTATTATTATAGCATATTTCCGATTTATGATCACTGCGCTTAACACGGTAAATTGTCATAATAGAACAAACTCGAAACAGAAAAGAATATAGGCGTCGCAAAATGTCACTGCGACAAGAAAATCTGTTTGCGGATTTGATTGCAATCATTAACGAAAAAAAAAATGATTGCATTTGTCAACGAACCATGACGAAACCTAAAATTCGCTACGTTAGCAAATATTCGCCGCGAAGTGAGATACAATGTATCACCTTTCAACGATCGAAGTTTTAAACCAAACTTGGCAAACAAAAAATCTACTCCGCAAACAGTTCGAGGTCATGGCATCATGCACAATGCAGATTGAATGATACACCTCAATTACTAACAAACAAGTTGATATGTCGGACTAACTGAAAGAGATATTTTTGTAGCCTATATCGTACACGCTGAAGTTGAATCTCACATGTGTAGGTTTTCACACGAAAATAAAAGCAACGGAACGGTTTACGGTTCATTAAAACCGACACAAAGCTAGGATCTTTTCGCCTGTCTGTACGAAAAACGGGGGAATCGGACAAATCAATATTCAATTCCCCCCCCCCCCCCAAAAAAAGGGGGAAAAATTCCTGACATGACATTATTATAGTTATAAGCTGACAAAAAACAAAAGACTCAGCCTTGTATTAATCCATCTTATGCAAATACATCGCTCGAGCTGCATAATTCTAGTGCAGTCTTGTTCTGCTTTCTGTCGTTTTCGATCATCAAATAAGGTGAAACCCTCCGATGCATCCAATGTCATGTGTTCTCGTGGTTTGCGACCTCATTAATGCACGGCAATACTCTACCAAGAGGGATATAGAGTAAAGGCAGAAGAAGAATATGTGTCGACTGCGAGGGGCACTCTTTAGGCTTAAAAAACAAACCAACACAACGAAATAATGATTTAAAAATTTTGACACAACCAAAACCATGACTCGTCGTTTTTAGGCGGAGATATTTCCCGTCGTATTGGGGGGGGGGGGGGGGGGGTGAGATGTGGAAGGAGGTGGTGTCCTTTGACCCTTGACCCCCATTGGCCGCCAGTCCACGACATATTGGTGAACATTCCACGGCCACAGATTTCTGCACGATTACGAATGAGACAACTTCTGACTTCACTCGGTTCACTGAATGCTTTTGTTGGCCCCCATTTCATTTTCGCTTCATGTGTGCCGTTGACCGAAGTAGTTGACAAAAGAGTACAGGCCGTAATACTCTGCGCGCGATCTTCTACACTCTTTGGTAGTGGGCGTGCACTTTAAAAATCCGTCTGTGTGAAGCCAGACGTAATAATCTCCGCGGATCATATCCCCAACGATAAAATGCAGACCGATCTCTGGTCACCATCTATCTCTCTTGTTCGGTGGCCTCTTGTCAACTGCGCGGCCTTCTTTTTCCAACGGATTTATTGGTCTAGCACTTTACAAACCTACTTTCAAGTCCATGACCAGATTACTACCGCCATAATCACCATGCACTATGAACCCTCATTGTATAGGTTGTTGTTGTTGTTTTGGTTTTAATGGCGTATGTAACTCAAGATTGAGTATTTACTCAAGATTGAGTAGTTACGCGTAGGCAGCGGTGCAGCGAGTAGCCTCGTTGAACAGAGCAAAGTTTTAACACTCTTATCCACCTGCTGTCTGATGCTATAAGCAATAACAGACAAATTTCGCCTCTTGTCTGGTAGCCTCTCGTTACGATCGGTAATCCCCTCGGCCCCTCCGACATTGTATTTTTTGTCAAATTTGAACCCTCTGTACAAAAAAATAGAACTTACACAAGAACCAGTGATGTGTATGTGAGTGCGTGCTTACCTGAACAATAGACATGAATATAATCCCACAAATATCACCTTTTCAGAGCTCTACTGACTATAGGCTTGTGTACAAATCTTGCATATTAACTGGAGGGCCAAACCCCAAAAACTCGCTTACTTAACGAGTGAGTTCCACTCTCTCTACAAACTAAGTAGACCATGCTTATTTTCAAGGTTTTATTGTAACAGACAACATTCCACTGGTCTACCTCAAAAAATTTGTTGCGAAAGCCTCCAAATCCAAGATGGCGTCCAATATTTACTGAATTTGTTATTTGAAAGATAGAATTTGATAGAAACGTCAGATTTCAACAAATGTGATGTCATATGAAAGAATATAAAATTTTCTACAAGTTGATACCATTTTTGTGGGTTATTGTGATAACTGGATTGAGATTTTAAGGAAAAAACACTCATTTTTTGGATATTTTTCTGAAAAAAGGAAAATCATGAAAATGCTTGATTCAGCATAAATCAAAGAAAGAATGAAGGATTATCTTGAAACTTTTCAAGAATTTTGTTTGACATATAATTAATATTTGGAGAAAATTAAGGGTCAGTACCATTTTTGGTTCAGGAGTTAATATGTCTCAAACTTGAAAACTCACTATGTAAAAATGGCCACTTTAGTCGTGACAAGACCTTGTTGGTCGTAAAGAGAGTCTGCGCGCGCCAAGACTACTACACGCACGACTGGCACTGACGCTTGTAGCAGTGCCAGTGGTGCGTGTAGTAGTCTTGGCAAACGCAGACTTTTTCTTTGACAAACAAGAGTTTGTGCCTGCAAACTAACTTTTCACGCCAAGTGGTAGCTCAGGTGACGTTGATCGCTATTATTTCAAAGTTGATTGTTCTGAAGCAGATGAGATGAAGCAAAAATATCTTTCAAATAGAGGTAGAAGCTTGAAACAACCTTGCTATAGAAAGTTTAAAACAAAATTTGGATCAATCACTCAAAAAATTCAAGATTGCAGGCCATCAAAGATAACATAGTGTATTGCGCCAAAGTAAATGTATTATTTCGATTTTGACACAATTTTGTCGGTTTTGCTGTCTATTTATATGGTTTTTGTATATTCTGAACATTGTAATGCTATTTCAAACCATCTTAGGTTTTTATGTAGACATTTTTAAGAATGCACCATGAATATTTCTCTAAAAAGCTTTAAAAAAATCAAATTTAAAAATGTTATGAAAACCATGTAGAAATTAACATCTTTCCCATATAATCAATATCTGGAGAAAATTAGATTTCAGTATTGTATTTGGTTCAGGAGTTATAATGTCTCAAACTTGAAATCCCATTTTACATAATATCATCTATTTACACGCATCTGTTCCTAAAGACGTCACAGAGGGTCAAATCCAAGATCGTGCTTACTTTTCGACTTCCACTCTCTCTATAAGCAAGACCATATATAATATTAAACATACTAAGCAATGTTTCATAAGTACACCTCAGTAGATTTTTTTGCAAAAACCTCCAAAGTACAGATGCGGCCCAATAGGGCCGCCATTTTTATTGAATGTAACATTTCAAATATAATATTTGATAGAGACATTGGATTGCAACAAATTTGATGTCATACGAAGGAGAGTAAAACTTCCTAAAAGCTGATACCACTTTAGCTGTGTATTGTGATAAAGGGGGGGGGGGGTGGGGTTGTTTGCTTCTCTTTTTTTTTTGGGGGGGAGGAAATCCATATTTTATATTGTTTTAAAAAAAGGAAGAAATGTAAAAATGCATGATTTAGTATTTATCAAAGAAGAACTGAAGAATTATTTTGAAACCTGCCACTGAGATTGAGATTTACTGAGATTGAGACATAATTCATATTTATGGAATTACAGGCAATATCACACACTGTTGACAAGTTAACATCTAAAACTTGAAAAAATTGTATTTATGCATTATAAATTTTGCATACAATGTGTTTACGTGGTCACATGTAATACTGTGAAGGTCTAGTGACTTGCAAGTGCCTGCAAACTAACTTTTCATGCCAAGTGGTAGGTGACGCTGGTCGCTATTACTGTAGCATTTCATAGGAGATTGTTCTGAGGCAGATAAGATTGAACAGAAAGTATTTTCCAAAAAGAGATAGGAGCTTGGAATTTGGCACAATTTTGCCAATGTGTCATATTTAGCGACAAAAATAGTATCCACTCAAAATTCAAGATGGCGGTAATCAATCGATGTTGTCGTTCAAGGCATTATTTACCATTAGTGCACGTAAAACAAAAACCCAGCTTTAGTTAATTCCTCGAACTAGTTCTAAACTGTGAGTTAGGGATAGAACAACTACTAGTAATGTACAAACGTAAATCAGTATAATTAATGCTAAATGTTGTTAGATATACTAAATAGATCTGATAAGAATGTTTTTTTTTTTATACTAAGCTGTCAACAGTTATCATGGTTATGGTTTCTTGAAAAGAAATGGTGATATCTCCGTATGTCTTAGGCTTTATTATAATTTTTTTACGTGGTAGAATGTTTTGTGATACAACTAACCTGCACATATAAATCGAATGTGATATCTCTCCCAATGGTTAACAATACCTTTAGTGTGCTGCGTCAAAGTTAAATCTCAACTTACAATTTGATATATTTTTAAAAAATCTTCTTATATTGCTGTCTATTATATGTACATATCCGAACGATATTGTACAATAGTGTAAACCATATTGAGGGTCTTTTTTTTTTGGGGGGGGGGTGGAGCTCATTCCATTGTTTGGGTAAGGCCCGATCTTTGATAAAAAAGAAATGCTTCTGTATCAAAGATATGCTTTTTTACTTGTATGTTACTCTGCTGTTGTAGAAACGTGAATGATGATGGTACATGTGTAATAATGTCTGATCCGTAGATGTCCTTGAAAGCCCTTCTGATCCGAGAAACCCCCCCCCCCCCGAAAAATCCGACATGGCGGCAATTTCTCAAATTTGCTCTTAAATGTGTTGTGCGAAATTACTTTTCAGTATATAGTTCGAATAAAACTGTCCAAATTGATTATTCGTGCTGTATATTCACATTTACAAATAAGCATGCTGAAACTGTATTTACTGTTAATAGATTTTTCTTACATTGTTTTAGGCTGATTTTATGTGGGTTATAGTGTCACAATTGATATGAACTTATGGGCAATTCCACGGTAACTCGCGTTACAAATAATGGGTTCATTTTTGGGATAATGTGTCAATATCTTTGTAATTGGTAGGATCTACAAGTTACTTTTTTCATCATGGGTTAAGTAGACATACGCCAACTAAATGAATCCAAAAAGAAAAATAAAGGACAAACATGTTGGGATTCTTGAATCATTTCAAGGACATGGTCAATTCTATGAAGACCTCTTTTTGGAAAGTCTCCTCATACTAGACAATCTTGATAAAAGTTTTCCTACCTTGAATTGATAGTGGGTTAGGACTCATAGATTAACAATATCAAAGTTGAGTAACAATGACCTGGAAAAATGTATATAGGGAGCCTTTATGTCGGTAACTCGCGTTACGGTAACTCGCGTTACATAATGTCCACTAACACAGGGTGACACAAATTGATGACATACAATTGTTCTGATGGCACTAAATCTTGTGTTGAATATTCTGAGAGATGCTTATTTGTGTAGATAGTAAAACGAATAAATGTTAAACAAATATTTTCCTAATAGAAGAGTGTGTTTAAGACTAATAAGAGCTTCACTCCTCATAGAGACCTTGAATATGTTTGAATATATACTACATGATTTAGGTGTATTATTACATTGTAAGTTTCAGAGTGTAAAGATGAAAAATGTTGAAAGTCTTTCTAAAACAAAACATAAAAGTATCAAACCCTATATACAAGTTTACGAAACAGCTTACAATCTTTCAAAAATTCAAATCCTATCTTTGTGAGGAGTGAAAACTGGTACATTTCTTTGCAACTGATTGACAAAAAGACCAGTTCGTAATTCCACTTTGTGCATGAACAAAAAAAAAAGATCATTGTACCAACAGGCATTTCGGTTTGTAAATTCACTGAGATAAGCATCTGTGATGCGATGATTATTCATGCGATCCTTATCTAAATGATGCTTGCCAGCACATCCACCTGACAGCAAGAATGGTATTTTGCACTATAAACGGAAATAAGCTGTTACTGCATTCAATACAAAACAATGAAATGGATGCCTGCTAAATTATAAAGTGATGGGAGTATTCTGATCCCCTGATCTAAATGCAAGTTCATTCTTTTTTTGAACAGAAGTTCCATAAATTGTTATGTCATGCAAGCTTATGCATTATGCTGCTTTGAAAACAAGTGAAGTGCCGAACCAACTGAGAATAAAGAAAGGTCATTTGTACCAATGTGTACATGAGCTACAGTGTATACGAACTGGCTTATTACCCTACATCGACGTAAATAAGCACTGAATTGATCAGTGTTTTAGTGGTAGTCATGATAAAAAAGTCATGGGCGTACATACTCAAGCAGTATTCAAACTTACGACCTCCTGATCACCGGACAGACGTCATATCCACTAGACCACCGTGCTTTCGCCCGACAGCAAGTGCTAATTCTAATCCTTATAACATGCAGTGGGTACTGCATAATTATTCAAATTCATGAAATTCTTCCGTTGAGATGTTTTCATTGCAACTGATTGACAAATTGCCCTACATCAACGTTAATAAGCTCACTGAATTGATCAGTGTGTTGTTAGTAGCCATGATAAAAAATCATGGGCATACATACTCGAGCAGGATTCGAACCCACAACCTCCTGATCTCCGGACAGGTGTCATCTTCAGTAGACCACCGAACAAGGATTAGAACCAACACTTGCTGTGCTTTATAGCATTCTGTAATAAAAATTCTGTAATACTGATGCAGGAAATTCAAAAGATAAATTTAATGGTCTCATTCACTGCTGGATACATGTACACATGCAGTGAAAGCCAGGCTAGACTCTTCAATGTGGCATGTGATCAGTGGCCTTGATGCTAATCACAGTTTATTAGGCTGCCCTCCTTTGTTTCAGTCCAGCATAGTGTGTATAGCACTGCATTTGATTGTTTTCACCACAGTCTAGCTCAATTAAGTGCTAAAATTTGCTTATGTTGGGGGAAACTTGTGTTTATAGTTGGTAACTCGCGTTGCATGCCGGTAACTCGCGTTACATGGTAACTCACGTTACACTTTTCATTGACATTTTTTAATGTGATAACAGTGTTTATTCAAGTCAACATCCTGCGTACAGTATCAGGGTGTGATGAATTTAGAAAATTATGATTCCCAACAAATTACCTCCACTGCTTCCTTCAGAATGAAAAATATTTCTTGTTTCGGTAACTCGCGTTACATGGATCAAGGGCTGAACTTTCATGTGGTGATTAGAATTTTTTGAAGGTGGCATAAAAATTTCCTCATGGGAGACTGAAGTAGAACCAATTTGCTTCTTTAAAATAAATTAATTGAAGTGCTAGCAGAATTTTTCTATCAAAAAAAATTATATCAAGTTAAGCATGCATTTTAGCAATTTGGATGACTGAAAAATTGTCTTCAACATTTGTAGCTGTTTCTCTGGAAATATTTGACCGATTGATATAATTCTTTGAGTTTCTTTAACTTCAATATATGGGTAATACATAATGAGTAATTCTTTTGCAATATGATAAAGTTGAAATTTTAGTGCCATGTCCACATTCCCATGGAATTGCCCTTATGCCATTGGTAGATGCTTTCCCATATTAGATATCGGGATCACTCGAGAGTGGAAATTTTCATTTTCATTCATTTTAGAGTGACCTCAGGGATCACTCCAAGAGTGACGAGTGATCCCTAAGGTCACTCTAAAATGAGTGAAAATGAGCATTTCACTCAAAATTCACTCCAATTTCACTCTAAATTCACTGTTTTCTGTTATTCACTCCTTCAAAAATGAAAACTTCCACTCGATTTTTTTTTCTTTCTCGGAGTAGAATATCACTGGTTTTAAAAATGTCTCCATAAAAACCTTAGACGGTTTGAAATAGCACTACAATGTTCAAAATATATAAAAACATATGAATAGATTGCACAACAGACAAAATTGTATCAAAATCGAAATAATACATTTAATTTGGCGCAATACACTATGTCAACTTTGATGGTTGATCTACATTCAGTCTTAAACTATCTATAACAAGACTGGTGCCAAGTTGCAAGCTACTGCCTCTATCTGAAAAATATTTTTTGCTTCATCTCATCTGGTTCAGAACAATCTACTTTGAAATAATAGCGATCAGCGTCACCTGAGCTGCCAATTGGTATGAAAAGTTAGTTTGCAGGCACAAACACTTGTTTGTCAAAGAAAAAAGTCTGCGTTTGCCAAGACTACTACACGTACCACTGGCACTGCTACAGCCGCCAGTGCCAGTGGTGCGTGTAGTAGTCTTGGCGCGCGCAGACTCTCTTTATACGACCAACAAGGTCTTGTCACAACTAAAGTGGCCATTTTTACATAGTGAGTTTTCAAGTTTGAGACATTATAATTCCTGAACCGAAAATGGTACTGATCCCTAATTTTCTCTAGATATTAATTATATGTAAAACAAAATTCTTGAAACGTTTCAAGATAATCCTTCATTCTTTCTTTGATTTATGCTAAATCAAGCATTTTCATGATTTTCCTTTTTTCAGAAAAATATCAAAAAATGAGTGTTTTTCCTTAAAATCTCAATCCTGTTATCACAATAACCCACAAAAATGGTATCAACTTGTAGAAAATTTTATTTTCTTTCATATGACATCACATTTGTTGAAATCTGACGTTTCTATCGAATTCTATCTTTTAAATAACAAATTCAGTAAATATGGCGGCCATCTTGGACGCCATCTTGGATTTGGAGGCTTTCGCAACAAATTTTTTGAGGTAGACCAGTGAAATGTTGTTTGTTACAATAAAACCTTGAAAATAAGCATGGTCTACTTAGTTTGTAGAGAGAGTGGAACTCGACCTCTGTTTTTAGCTTTTGGCCCCCCGGTTATATTGAAAACTTTCGCCCTAATTCACGCAGAAAATCCGAGGTAGCAGACGCTGGCGAAAGTGAGTGCGTGTGGGGCGCGTGGCTAGTCGACACGTTAATGGGGGTGGCCTGCAGCACCGTGCGTGGAGGGAATTCATGTTCACATAATTTCACGCGTAGTGTGTTGTGTGTGTAGGCAGTGGCGTATCTAGGGAAAACGGCGCCCGGGGAAAGCGCGAACATTGCGCCCCTAATTTCTGAAAAAGTGTTCAACCCCAACCCCATTCCGGTAGGGACTTTTTTAAAAAGTCCACATAATATGCTTTTTCAACCACTTAAAGGGGTCTTTTGAGGGTGATTTAAATGTAATGAAAAAATGTGATAAATTTTGGCGAGGGAGCGCAGCGAGCGAGCCGAAAATTTCTGTATTTCAGCTTACGAAACATGGAATTCTTGTCATTTTTTGCTTATTAAATCTTACAATTCTAATCAAGATATAGTGACGGCCTTATAGATAACGATTTATACCAACAAACTGAGGACTTGAAAAAAAATACTCTAAACTAGTACGAGCGAGTGAGCCCAAATTTGTATATTTCTGCGTCATCATCACGTTTTGTTCTTATCATTTTTTTTCTTTTGATAAATTTTGGCGAGCGAGCGAAGCGAGCGAGCCGAAAATTTTTGTATTTCAGCTTACAAAACATGTAATTCTTGTAATTTTTTGCTTATTAAATCTTACAATTCTAATCAAGATATAGTGACGGCCTTATAAATAATGATTTATACCAACAAACTAAGGACTAGACAAAATACTCTAAATTAGTATGCGCGAATGAGCCGAAATTTGTATATTTCTGCGTCATCATCACGTTTTGTTCTTATTTTTTTTTTTTTGGATAAATTTTGGCGAGTGAGCCAAAAATCTTTGTACAGCATTTCAGCTTACAAAACATGGAATTCTTGTCATTTTTTGCTTAATAAATCTTACAATTCTAATCAAGATATAGTGACGGCCTTATAAGTAAACGATTTATACCAACAAACTAAGGACTTGAAAAAATACTCTAAATTAGTATGCGTGAATGAGCCGAAATTTGTATATTTCTGCGTCATCATCACGTTTTGTTCTTATCTTTTTTTATTTGATAAATTTTGGCGAGCGAGCGCAGCGAGGGAGCCGAAAATCTTTGTATTTCAGCTTACGAAACATGGAATTCTTGTCATTTTTTGCTTATTAAATCTTACAATTCTAATCAAGATATAGTGACGGCCTTATAGATAACGATTTATACCAACAAACTGAGGACTTGAAAAAAAAATACTCTAAACTAGTACGAGCGAGTGAGCCCAAAGTTGTATATTTCCGCGTCATCATCACGTTTTGTTCTTATCATATTTTTTCTTTTGATAAATTTTGTCGAGCGAGCGAAGCGAGCGAGCCGAAAAATTTTGTATTTCAGCTTACAAAACATGGAATTCTTGTCATTTTTTGCTTATTAAATCTTACAATTCTAATCAAGATATAGTGACGGCCTTATAAATAATGATTTATACCAACAAACTAAGGACTAGAAAAAATACTCTAAATTAGTATGCGCGAATGAGCCGAAATTTGTATATTTCTGCGTCATCATCACGTTTTGTTCTTATCTTTTTTTTTTGGATAAATTTTGGCGAGTGAGCCGAAAATCTTTGTACAGCATTTCAGCTTACAAAACATGGAATTCTTGTCATTTTTTGCTTAATAAATCTTACAATTCTAATCAAGATGTAGTGACGGCCTTATAAATAAACGATTTATACCAACAAACTAAGGACTTGAAAAAATACTCTAAATTAGTATGCGTGAATGAGCCGAAATTTGTATATTTCTGCGTCATCATCACGTTTTGTTCTTATCTTTTTTTATTTGATAAATTTTGGCGAGCGAGCGCAGCGAGGGAGCCGAAAATTTTTGTATTTCAGCTTACGAAACATGGAATTCTTGTCATTTTTTGCTTATTAAATCTTACAATTCTAATCAAGATATAGTGACGGCCTTATAGATAACGATTTATACCAACAAACTGAGGACTTGAAAAAAAAATACTCTAAACTAGTACGAGCGAGTGAGCCCAAAGTTGTATATTTCCGCGTCATCATCACGTTTTGTTCTTATCATATTTTTTCTTTTGATAAATTTTGTCGAGCGAGCGAAGCGAGCGAGCCGAAAAATTTTGTATTTCAGCTTACAAAACATGGAATTCTTGTCATTTTTTGCTTATTAAATCTTACAATTCTAATCAAGATATAGTGACGGCCTTATAAATAATGATTTATACCAACAAACTAAGGACTAGAAAAAATACTCTAAATTAGTATGCGCGAATGAGCCGAAATTTGTATATTTCTGCGTCATCATCACGTTTTGTTCTTATCTTTTTTTTTTGGATAAATTTTGGCGAGTGAGCCGAAAATCTTTGTACAGCATTTCAGCTTACAAAACATGGAATTCTTGTCATTTTTTGCTTAATAAATCTTACAATTCTAATCAAGATGTAGTGACGGCCTTATAAATAAACGATTTATACCAACAAACTAAGGACTTGAAAAAATACTCTAAATTAGTATGCGTGAATGAGCCGAAATTTGTATATTTCTGCGTCATCATCACGTTTTGTTCTTATCTTTTTTTATTTGATAAATTTTGGCGAGCGAGCGCAGCGAGGGAGCCGAAAATTTTTGTATTTCAGCTTACGAAACATGGAATTCTTGTCATTTTTTGCTTATTAAATCTTACAATTCTAATCAAGATATAGTGACGGCCTTATAGATAACGATTTATACCAACAAACCGAGGAATTGAAAAAATACTTGTATATTTCCGCGTCATCATAACGTTTTGTTTTTATCTTGTTTCATCTGGTTTTTTGCGCCCCCCCCCCGTATGTTCGAAACCGTTGGCGCCCTCTTTTGAACGAATGAAATTGCAGCCGCTGCTCCGTGTAACATTTTGCCTGCTAAATATAAAATGACCTGTGTAAACACAATAGACATTGTTATTTTGTCCGCGTCATCATCACGTTCTGTTCTTATCTTCCTTTTTTTAAATAAATTTTGGCGAACGAGCGCAGCGAGCGAGCCGAAAATGTTTGTATTTCAGCTTACAAAACATGTAATTGGGAATTCTTGTGTGAACATAATAAACATTGTTATTTGTCCGCGTCATCATCATGTTTTGTTCATTTCATCTTGTTTGATTTGGTTTTCTGCCCCCCCCCCCATTCTCCCTCCCCCCCCCCCCCCCCCCCCCCCCGGTCGGGGCGAGGTGTTTTTTTTTTCCTTCTTCTTCTTCTTGTTTTTCTTCTTCTTCTTCGTTTTTTTCCCGTTTTTTCGTTTTTGGCGCCCCCAAGGAGTGGCGCCCGGGGCACGTGCCCCCCTTGCCCCCCCCCCCCCCCCCCAGATACGCCACTGTGTGTAGGCTACAGAAATCAGGTTAAATCTACAGTTGAGATATAGTCTAGGACCTTATCATTCCTTTACGACATTATTTAAGTTGATTATCTGTGTACAACACGTCTATATAAGCGCTCGATTGCAGACAGCAGGTGGCTAGCGACCGTTGCAACTACTTACATTATTACCACCTCCAAAGGAAATGCACCAGTCCGACTAGAGCCATCATCGAAAAATGAGACGGAATGTGGAATATATTTGGTTGTAGCAGAGCGGTTAAGCCCTCAAAATCATGAGAATTGTGCAAAATTTGACTAAAGTATGAAACTTTCACCAGTGTTAGTACATACCATAAGATTAATTTTAAGATCGGGAGGTAAGTCTGATTTGACCTCTGATGACCTCCAGAGGTCAATGAACTTTGAATATCAGAATATTGATGTTTGGAAGCATTTGTGAATGATAGGCTTAGATCTTGGTTACGCTGCACTAAATATGCATTTGTACTACAAATCTTCTGATTCCACAGGACATTGACAGGTTTTTACCTTTGACCTCTGATGACCTTTTGAGGTCAATGACCTTAAAATACCATAATATTGATCTGTGATGTTATTAGTGATAAACATGGTTAAGATGTGCAAAACAAGCATATCTGGTTTGCAATGTAACTGTCTTCATATTCCAAAGAGCAAAGACAGGTTTCTAACTCTGACCTCTGGTGACCTTTTAGAGGTCAATGACCTCAAAATATCATAATATTGATCTGTAGTGTCATTAGTTAATGATAAACATGGTTAAGATGTACAAAACAAGCATACCTGTTTTACAAAAAATTGTCTTCATATTCCAAAGAGCACAGATAGGGCTCTACCTTTGACCTCTGGTGACCTTTAGAGGATGTACAAAACAAACACAATTGTAGCCCAGATGGCTACTAGCACATGTTTATTATAAAGAATAAAATAGAATAGAATAGAATAGGATAGAGAGTAAAGGAAAACAGAACACTGCAGTCGTTTTCCTAGACACCCTGTGAGGTCAATATATGCTCAGTCTTTTCCCCTTCTTGGAGTTTATAATACCGTTTATCTTCCTTCCAGCTATTTCCTTTCTTCTTCTTTTTTTTGTGGTCAAAACCACCTCTTCCAAGAAAAGTCTGTGGTCATAGGAATTTATGAGTTTGATGTTGGCTACTTTCCCCGCTAGTGGTCAGCACTCTCCACCCCCAAAGTCCCGCGCCAAATTACGGGGAATGACGTGATGACGTGTTTTTGCCCTCTGATCCCCAAACATAAATGACCCTCTGAGCTGGAAGGTGGCCCTCCTGCCAGAATTTATCCCTCTATTTTAGCATTTATTGTTTAGTGGAGTGGGTCAAACAGGAACTCCAAAGACAAATTCAGGGATAATGACCCAGAACAATGATGACGTTGGTTGCCATAATGACACTAATATTCATTTGGTTTATCATTTTGATATCCAAGAAACAATAAAGTCTTTACCAGTGGTTACAGAGAACAAGTGAATGAAGAAACTAAAAGACAGTGGGCGAGTTAATCAAAAATTGAGATGAATCATAGAAAATTGAGTTTTCACAGACACGAATAGGAGGAGCAAATTGAACATTTGACCAGTAAGGAATTAATCTCTAGGGAACACCACACCCAAATATAAGATTGAGCCAAGGAAATGCTTTAGGGAAAGGAAGTTTGTAAGTAAATTAGTTATAAAAAAAACATGTCTCAGCCGAAAAATCAGTTAGAGTGGCAAGCACAGTGGGAGCGGCTTCACACTATGTAGTGAAGCAAAGGCTGCAGAGTATTTTGGAATTTTGAGGAACTTTGAGAATAGTTGGAGACCACAGAGATAAAGTCAGGAGTTCCCCTTTCTTTTGTACATCATGCCCCCTCCAAGTCAACCAAGTAATCTTTATCGACGTTGAATGCACCATCGACCTACGCTGTGAATGTGATGAGGATCTGACTGTCATGACTGAACCGGCGAGCAGCAGGACATTAGGAAAAACTACGAGTCACGATAAGACAAAACTTTGGTTTACGCCAATTTGGAGTGCAATTACAAACTCCAAATAGTCCACTGGCGTCATCGGAGATGTTGAAGCGCCCTGTCAGACTGATACAGAGTGGAGAGTGATGGTGACGAAGAGAATACTGACAGCGTGACGGCAGACCGCTCAACGGACGGCCCAGTCACACCAGGGAGGTGACTCACCTCCCTGGTCACACTGACGAGATCGACATGCAGACGAGGACCACATTCGTCGACCGAGAGTAATCATTTAAGAGGAATGACTTAATTTACGTTTGAAGACATTTCAAGAGATGTAGTAGTCTGATATGTTAAGGGGAAAATCATTCTACTGTTTGCAGTCTTGTGAACATATTTGTATCTTTAGCGAAAACTGTTCGAGTATGTGGACAGTGATAAGTAGGGCCCTATAAATCACTCTGTCGAGTAAATTATATATGAACCAAATGGCTTCTTTTAAACATGTATTGTGTTGAAAAGTTCTTGGTAATTCTTTTCCAGGCAAAATTTGTACATGAAAATTCCGATGTTAAAAGCATGTGATAGGAAATGTAAACAGTATGTGCGAATGCTTCTATGTTTCCTGCTAAACTTGTTTGTTAGTGAGGAAAAGAAAAGAAAAGAGAAGAGAAGTCTCGCTCTACCACGTCTACATACAACGCCAACGAATATCTTTGTTTCACATTGTTAGTGGGGAAAAGAAAAGAAAAGAGAAGTATCGCTTCATGAGACATGTTCAGATCCCGCTCGACACCACAACGCCTACGGATGTCTAGGCTGAAGGTGGGTTTGAATGTTTTATAGAGCACCAGCAGTAAGTGCAGATTAATTGGCACGCTATCTTTTGAAGGGAAACAATACTTTGTTTCACACAAGATGATAGCAGAAAGACAACTGATAATCATCCGCTCATGTGAAATCAAGCAGAAGTTTTACAAAACATTTCAAGAGCCATCTTGGTGAGTTACAGTCTGTTTAACATGCCAATATACTGTGAAAAACAAATTGAAGGCCACCTGCAATAGGCCACCTGCAATAATGCCTCGCATTTTCCGACATCACAAAACTTTTGATCAACACGTTCCATATACTCGTGATGGAGAGGGAAAATGATAAACAACAACATTGCAAGATTGATGCATTTCTGCCAAGACAACAGACAGGAACTGATATTCCACGTAAAATACATAAACATGTATTTTGATTTTTCCATGCATTTTTCCCATATCATTACACACAATCATTACACACGTATACTTGATATGGTGTTCAGCTCACTGTGTGCTGACTGAGCACGACCCGATAATTCAGAACCTTTGCCTGAGAAAGGATTGTAGCCTATCCCGTATTAAAGTCAAAAAGAAGCTTTCTTATCATCTCGTGCATCCTGTTCTCTATGTGCAATACACTCATCATAGAGACAAGCTTGCCTTCACCCTAACTGTTTAGATATTGCCATTGGAAGACTCTGATGATCGCATACAGTGGCTGTGCACCTATAAGAACGCTGGTCTGACCTCAGGATGTCTATCCAGTAAAGTCGTGGAGGAGATCTGTGTGCCGATCCGTACAATGTACGTAGGCTCAATCGCGTGCTTCACTGAAGACGCAGATGCTGCCCTGTCTTGAAAGAGATCGAGGGTATAGATCTAAACCAATTTCAGCAGGTTACACTGAATCATCACTTGCTGGCAGAGAGTCTTAACCGGATTATGCAGATGATATTACCCGCTGCCAGCGTACCCTGATTCACACATTGGATGCAAACCGGATGGCGGCCATATTGGAAACAACCAATATTTGGGCATGGGGGCACAACTCTTGGCCATCAGGCCCAAGTGTTAAGGAGTATCGAGCATAAAGAAGACAATTAGAGTAAATAGTAGTTCCAATCCTATTTGGAATTGAGGTACCTAAACAAGTCATTGAAAAAATGCCCCAAATTGACTGCCGTAAACTTAATTGGATGACAATAGCAAGTTGCAAGACACAGGGTTGCTTCATGTGGAATGCATGTTATGCCTCACAGTATGTCGCTTTCCAGATGGTCCATGACGTCACTGCATGCTCCAGGACCATGAGTCATTCATCGGAACCATACAGCCCACGAGCTTGACACTGACCAACACAGGCCCGCCAGCTCGAAACTAGGTAGCATTGCCCATGAGCCTGACACTTAGGCAAACCAGGCCCAAAAGAGTCCGACACATGGGGGGAGGGGGAGGTCCACAAGACCTACACTGAATAGATTAAGCTTTCTGATGTAATACATATATTAATCTCGTGGGCCTTGTTTTCCTCGAGTGTCGAGCTCGAGGACCGCACAGCTTGTGGGCCTGTTATATTTGATGTCGAGCTCACTGACCTTGTTCATCTAGTGTTTAGGTCACGGGATGTATGACTCGTGGGCTGCTTAACTCATGGGCTGTACGACTCGGGTTGTTTTGACTCGTGACGTACATCTGATGAGGTGGGCCTGTTGTTTTCTGGTTGGCATCTGTCACCCTTTCATCCAGTTCAAGGAACTTTACCATATGCCTGTTCACAAACTATTAAGCATCAACCCAAAATATGGTACTCCTCACCCCACCTTCCATTTTTAAGCATACAAATTTTGTCCAGTGCAAACTGGATAATGATGCACATAATTTCATGTAAGCTAGTCTGCATAACTAACCCAAATATAAATATTATATTTGAGGTCACTGCCATCACTGAAGACACGTGAGCTTCATTTCTGAAGTAATTGACCGCTCACATTACTGAGACCTGTTACTATGAACCAATGCTTTGTGGAATGTACATACATACTTTGACTATAACGTCAAGGCGTGATTTGTACATGATTAAACATTTAGGATTAAACCAATGAAGCCAAACATCAATATTTGCAATCCTACACAAATTTTGATATTCTAAAAGTCTGACCTCACGTTGTCCTTAGAGGTCAAAGTTGGATATACACAGGGTAATGACCAATGTTCTGTGGAATGAGAAGACACTTCTTGTAGTATAAATGCTAATAGCATATTGCATGATTGCACACCAGGGCCCCATTTCATGAAAAGTTGATATGATAGCAACTCTTGCTGGAATGGCAATTGTCATATAGTAACGACAGAAATCCAGCTTCCTGATTGGCTGTTGCTATTGGAAGTTGCCATTCCAGCAAGAGTTGCCATCCTAACATCTTTAATGAAATGGGGCCCTGGTATACAGTTAACCATTGAATGTACATCAAATATCAATATTTTGATATTTTGAGGTCATTGACCTGTCACAGTCCTCAGAGGTCAAAGGCAGAGACGTGTAAATAATATCCCTTGATCTGATGAATAGGAAAACGATTCAGTTGTAACACAAATGAATTTTTAGGACATCGTTATGTTTGTCATCAACAAATTGCACCAAATGTCAAAATTCTGATAATTTGAGGTCATTGACCTCTGGAGGTCATTAGAGGTCAAAGGTAGAAACCTGTCAAGGATCTATGGAACATGAAGACAATTCCACTGTAACAAAAATGAGTTTTTAGTACATCATTACAATATTTAACATTAATCAATGATGCAAAATATCAATTTTTATCAAATTTTTAGGTCATTGACCTCTGAAGGTCATCAGAGGTCAAAGGTAGAAACCTGTCAGGCTTCTATGGAGCATGAAGACAATTCCACTGTAACAAAAATGAGTTTTTTGTACATCATTACCATATTTAACATTAATCAATGATGCAAAATATCAATTCTTGTCAAATTTTGAGGTCATTGACCTTCGGAGGTCATCAGAGGTCAATTCAGACTTACCTCCCGATCTTGAAATGAATCTTATAACATGTACTAACACTGGTGAAAGTTTCATGCTTTAGTCAAATTTTGCACAATTTTTCGGCTTATCTGCTCTACTATTGTTTTTGCTCCCAAACTTAACAGTTATGTTGTTCATAAGGCTGCTATATTTATGTATCTAGATAATGTCTCACATACAACTGTATCTGGATATTACATTGAAAATGATATTTGGCGAGAAACAAAAGCTTGAAATCACAGGAATTCACACTGCTGACGACGGCAGACAGTGAAGGTCAACGGCTCAAATTTTCGTCGGTAGTCCCGTCACGTGATAGTTCTGTACGGATTGTGCACGTTCCCTATGACAGCAATTGTGACTGGGTAGTCTAGCTTTACTGCAAATTTGCGTCAGGACTGCTCAACCAATGAACAAGACTCTTATATCACAAAAATGGGTAGAATCTCTACCTTCTGAAACCGTCCGCCCCAAGTTCCTGCGACCTTCCGTTCTCGAGATATCCCGTGTGGAAGAATTGCGAGACGGCAAAATATGCTCAAATTCGTCAAATTTGGACTGTTCGCCATAGACAAATCTACTCATAAGGTACTTTTCTGATCAAAATTGCGTCACTGCTACAAATGTTACAATAATGAAATACACATAAATAATCCCTAAAGTGTCCACTTTCAGAATCCGGGCGCCCCAAGTTTGTTTCTTAAATGGTTTAAAAGTTATGGCAGATTTTGTGGAAAGATGGGTCGATTTTTGACCCGTTTTACGTGTTGTAGCGTTCGCACGGAAGCGCGGTTTCGCAGATGACCGAAATTTTTCAATATAGTTAACTAAAGGAAACTGATTTATGTTTGATTTTTTAAGTACAAATTGTATATATCTCCAACAATGTACACTTTTCAGCTATTACTCATATCAGTGTCAGTGTTATCTGATATCTGTACAGTTTTTAAACTACTAATGATCATTTTTTAACATCACGTATATCAACCAGGGATCGAGGAAGGCCCCCTATGATAGGATAAAGGATCTTAAACTTCATCCACTCCCAAAATGACGTAAGCTTTTATTACAAGGCTATCGACATTTTTCAAAATGAAGCATGGCAATATTGACTTCAAGTTAGAGGATTATATATCAGCCCTACTCGAGCACCCGAAGTTATCATCCTGATAATTATTCTACTTCACATGGTTCTTCAAGTGCTCGCGTCACCTCCGTTGTGATTAGCTGCACATCACAACACAGTGCAGAGTGGTACTCTATCAAGAGTTTTCAGCGTATTCATCCAGATTCAGATCCAGATACATTTACGTTTATGATTCGGTGCATGAGCTATACCAGGGAGGTGAGAGGGTCCCTGGCTATACCGACTACTTAGACAGAAAGATCCGTCTGTCCGGAGGACTCTTTTATATTTTGCCATTAACGCTGTCCTCCGTAGAGAGGGGATCCATGAAGCCAGACGCAGTCTCCGCGGAACATTCCCCAACGGACAGATACAGACCGATCTTTCGGTCAACCGACTAGTATACTACCAGTGCACGAAGGCGAGCTAACATACCCGGACAGAAATTGCAGGCGGTGTACAAGCCTAGCGTCACCCCGATGCCGGTGGTAGACTCGACGAAGCTCGCCTGAATGCCGGGGAGAAATACTCCGATGGACTTGATGACTCCCATCTGGAAAGCCGATCGAACGAATATGACTGCGACGATGAGAACAACCCGACAGTCAATACCTGACATCTCTGCGGTGGACATACTGTCAGACATGATAACTGTGCTCTCTACAATCCGTCAAATGCCGAAAAATATGAGACAGCCATTTCTCCCGCACCAACAGTCGCGTCTTCGTCGTCCACCGGGGCACGTGATCACCCGCTACAACAAGCAGCCCAACGTCAGCTGCGGACAACAGGACAGACTGGGGTCAAAGGGCCCGGAACCTCCGTGGGGTGCGGAGAGAGGGGCTGGATCGAAGCCCTGCCCCACCCCCACCCCACAAATACACATTCATAATATTGGTCTCTTTTATGGAATGAAATAATTTGTATTTATTCACTTACTTTGTTGTTTATTTATTTATTTGTCAATTATTTATTATCTATGTTTGCATGTATGTATTTACTTAGTGAAATTCATAAAATTGATTGGTTGATTGATTCATTGATTTATTGATTCATTGATTCATTCAATCATGCTGATTGCTATTGATTGTACAGAAGCCATCCTACAGGCAGCCTTCATGTACATTCAGTTTGTGCACCCAAGATTTTAGATTTGAAAGAGCTGTCAAGGGCATAGAAGCCATACTGTAATCTTCATGACATGCATACATGTTTGTGTCTGGGCACTCAACTGTTCCACTGTGAAACGATCTGAATATTGGTTGATCTTCATAGTATTTCCACACTGTTAGTCTCTGCTTGTCGGTACAGTGTACTCACTACTCAGTGATAATAAGGATCGGTGCGGTATAATGGAAGGAATGAGGTGTCTGTTTATTGGGTGTCTATTGTCATGATGTAATGCCGCTGTATAGCCACCGCATGCACTTGTGGAATGCTTCCAAGTGTGAAGAATAATAAGAATGGGTTTATATATAAGAGTAAAAGCCTACTCAAAAGCATGTATTTCATATTAGAAGAAAGCAAGCCCCACTTTTCTAACATCACAGCTCAGTGGTGATGTTTAAATCAACCCAAGTTCTCCATTTGGTGGGTCATTTTCCGAAAAAGTGTGCTGTATACAGTTGTATGAATGACAAAAATTCAGCATCGAAGATTACACTCATTTTTTTTTTGTCTATTCAGAAACCTCAATCCCTTGGGACTACAAACATCAATTGGAGAATTTTATTAAGAGCTCTTATATTTCCTAGAAACATTTCCCAACCCAGAGTCATTTTGTACATAATGTATGTTAAGACCATAGATACGCTACAAGAGGTAGCATCTTAGAAAATCGTTGATTGTCTGCTTATTTCTTGCTTTAAAATGGCAATGCTTTTTGTGAAACTACAAGCTTGAACATAAGCAAAACATCATGGAAACATTTTGAAGTCAGCCTTGATCTAATCTGTAATAAAAAATATCGTGATTTATAAAGTAAAGGCTAAATAAAAGTCAAGAACATATACATATTTCGGTTTATTTCGGTTTACCCTAAATTGACACTTTACCTGCAGCTGAATTATATCAATAATCTCATTGATTGTGTATAAAGCATTATGAATGAATATTATGCCATGAAAATATCTCTACTAGAATGAAACATTTTGGATCGAAAGAAGAATGGTGTGTGGTAACGTATCTGACCAATCAGAAGTTCCTCTAGCATACGTAATAATATAATTTCAGACCCAACAACAATCATGCTAATAAATTCATTTGAACTTGTAAGAACATCATTATACGTGGCTATTTTCGTTAAAACACTGCACGTCTAACCGCGGAGAATGATCTCGTCATAGATAGAAGATTAGATAAATCTTCAATAAAACTTTGAGATATACGTGAAATACGAGAACGAAACAAATACAAATCCACAATACTGTTTTGATATAGTTCCAAAATTTTTGTAATTACGCGGAAGACGGTAAAATTAAAGTAGGAAAATATTTCTCTGCAATTAATGCGCATGAATTCAATTTTCCTTGTTCCTGTCTGTAATACATCAGGTCTCAAGAATCGATAAACGATGGTACCGTATCTGACAAGGCATATGTATGTTCAGGGACACATTAAACTACAGATTTACATCAAACCCCGATCACTCAAACATGAGATTAAAAAACCTGATGCAAAACGTTTGACATCAAATCCAATAGCCATTTTCAGAGCATAAACATGCAATGAAGGAAGTGCTGTTGACCTTAGCCATAATACTGAGCGTATTTATGTAGATAAGATGCAAAATTATAATGAATAATGGTAGACCGTTGATGTAGTTTCGTTTGCTGTGAAGTTGTCAACTTCAGGTGGGTACCAGACTTCAGCCCTTAATTTCTTCTAAGTTGACTTTTACAGACATAATGTTATTGTGATACAAAACACACCCAAAAATGAAAACATGACAGAAAAAAATGGATTTCTATCGTATATCTGACATAACTTTTTTTTTGTAAATGCCACAATTCTAAAGGATAGTTCTGGTTTAGATGAGGATTCTGGTTTCAGCTTTTTGCAATAATTCAAATACAGTGTAATCGAAATCCAGTTATACGAAATGCTTAAGAGCATACAATTTATTCTAACAGGAATTAAAAGTTTAATTGATCAGGTCTGTTGATGATAATCGGTTTTGAAATGGCTGAGATGTCCAAAATAAAGTAAAAGAAAGATGTCCAAATAAAAGTAGATGGGCCATCACATTATGTTAGGACCTCTTTCTTTTACTTCACTTTGGATATCTCGCCCATTTTAAAATCGATTTTCATCAAATATACTTTTATTTCCTCTTAGAATTGTATGTTCTCTTAACAAGTCATCATGGCAACGTATCTGACATGTTTCATGATAACGTATCTGATGTGCCCTTACCGTTCTCACACTATTATCTACAAAATACTAACTTTCATAAGCAATTTCTGTTGTGTGATAAATTAGTACTATAAGTGTTAAAAAATACCTGATCTTTGCTTTTATGTGAAGCATATTTTTTTTTTCTAAATGAAGGTATCAGATATCTCAGCTCATCGTAACATTAGGATTCAACGGCTTTGGATCAGTATATGTTTTTGTAACAAGATTCAATGAATGAACATGGTTCTTTGTATACGTGAGGTTGACTTTGTTTAACACATTGAATTACACTGCTATGCGGCATCACTTTGATCTTCTCTTACGGCTCTCAAAAAGGGTAACGAATCTGATTGCGATTTGGCGACAAGATAAATGATCTATCGATCTAAAGAAGTAAAAAAACGTCATATTGTTATGTAATGTTATTTGTCATTCGGGCACTTGTGAGGCAATTGAATGAAGTACGAAAGATTTGATTTGAATATGTTAACGAGTAAGAACTTGTTATATGAGCATTTCCTTTTGGATGGCGACATGAGGTAAATTTAGGGTTAAATCAAACTTTGGATTGTATTTCTAATATTATCCCGGATGTCCCAATAGCTTTATTGATATACATTTTACAGGTGCAACCTCTCGCATGAATTGAACTAAAAATTTTGATATCTCGAAGGGCAAAGTGTCAATTTAATATGCTGGCAACACGAAAATCGTAGTTTTGCACACTTTTTGGGGAGAATGGTCCTTGGTGTGTCAGTTGTCAAGAATCGTGCTGTTGGTGATAATGATACGAAACGTGTATGGTATTTCAGATTTTTAACAGCCGAACCCTAACCATGATTATTCAATTACACAGTAAGACCCTTCGGATTAATGAAATGACATGGAAACAAATTACTGCGCTATACTATCAACAGAGTGAAAAAGACTCACAGAGGCAAAAGAACAGTAATAAGGCATCATAGCGATCAACCTGAAATTGCTACATGAAAGAAATAATTTGAAATCTAATATCTCATGTATGAATTTAAAATTTGATATGTGAAATGCAAGATCATTAAAGAACAAAACCGCTGAATACGTCGGCTACTTTTTTCTTCTTTTTTTTTGATCACGAATTAGACATTATTGCTCATTGTGAAACCTGGCTTGCGCCTACCGACGCTGCTCGGTCAATCGACACCACAAATCCCAACTTAAAATATTCTGTTCCATTCACACTGAAGACTTCTAGATGCAATCTATAATCTTTGATTTTGTGTGTGGTGTGTGTGTATGTGTGTGTGTTCTTTATCTGGTATACATCGTTTGTTGTTTGCCATGTTCTTCTCTGTTGTCATGTTTGTACATGTATTATATTTATCTTTTTGTGTTTTTGAAGCACCATGACACCGAAAGTTGGACCTGTGCCCTATTAAAACAAATGTAGGTCCCAACTTTTATTACGATTGCTCTGTTTTAGATATCTCAGCCATTCAAAATTTTCATGAAATCAGTGTTGACTGCTCTTTCATATTTCATAGCAGATTTCTCATTATCTCACCAACGAGTTAGAAACCTGAAGTATGGCTCAACCAAAACTGTCCCCGTTGAGGACGAGTAGATTTTGCGGTAACGCATTGTCGATTGTCCGATTTTCCTCAAACTTTCACTGATGTGTTCCAGGCCCGTAGCCAGGATTTTTCAAGGGGAGGTGCGGTCACTAAAAAAATGGACCTTCGGTACCAATACCAATGATCACACACACACACACACACACACACACACACACACACACACAATTATATATATATATATATATATATATATATATATATATATATTCTTTGGACGACCGAACTACAAAAGTTGTATAAGAATTTGCGCGCGAAGCGCGCCGCAAATTGTGAATTTTGACTGTTTTAATGACGTTTTAAAGTCTCGAGGAAATTTGTATTTTTGTCTGTTGCATGCAATCGCGTTACGGTATTTCATCTAGGAAATAGTAAAAACTCATTTTGCCTGGAAGTTGCAAAGTTTAATTGTGTTCGAGACTCTGCGCGCGTAGCGCGCCGCAAAATTGAGAATAGTGATTTTCCTGGTGTTGTCTTAACTTTTATTTTTTCTATTGTATACCCGCGTTAGCAGGCCTGAAGCCAGGATTTTTAAAGGAAGGGGGGATTGCGTTAATTAACAAAACGGTCCTTTGATACTGTCCCGGGAGGGGTAGCGACAATTAAAAGGTGGACACCATGCTCATACATGGACTTTCAAAATGGCCCCTAAACGAGTAATGATCATATGACTTTTTCGGGCCTTAAAAACAAGTATTCCTTAAATGTTTCCTGCACCCTAAAGAAGTACTTCATCATGATTGAACAATATACCACTTTCCCAAATTTCGGCCTTTTTGATACCCTTTGATTATATACGCTCGTACATCACACTTTCCATCTAATCCGTGAGAAAAAACGACCCCTATTACGCGTTTTCTTTAGCGAGTATGGTCACGGTGTCCACCTTTCAGTTGGAGTTTTCCATCCCATTGGATGCTGTTTGGAAGATGAAACATTCACTTTACTATACAGTATATCAGCCGTTGGTATGCGAGTTTGTCAAAAACGAAAATAAATAAGAAAATTTTTAAAACAAAATGAATTGTAAATGTGAACCATTTATATTTTGCCTCCTTGTGGTAGGATATTTCAAGCATTTCCGAACTTTCAAATAATCATTTTAGATTTAATAATATTAAAGGTAGTAGATCCGATTCACAAACATCTCCAATATCAGTCAAATGTCATATTAACCATCATGCTAAGAAGGTTTTCTTTGTGAAATTTGGAGGTCAGTGAAATTCAAAAATTAAACATCCGTTAGCCATTGGAAGAAGTTGAGTGCAAATTCAGACCTCAGGCTTAGTGCTCAGATGTTTTCCTATTTGATTTGATCTGTCTTACTGTGCACACTAAGATACATACTGGAATGGTTATTTCTTATTTATTAAATTATAGTAGCATATTTGGTTACTAGCTGTCTCTAGGCATTTTCGAATTTGGGCTGCAAAGAGATCCACTACCTTTAAGTTAGAAGAGAGATAAGTAAATAATGATAAAATAAACAAACAAAAAAGAATGAGTTTCTTTTGTAATACTATCTGACAAACTTTTTACTTTACCATTTTACTTCATAGCTCAGCACTTTCCATTCTCTCTCATACCCTCTTACCCATTACATTTAAATGAAATACTACTAAAATGAGTTTGCGTGCCTGCATAATACTCTTTGGAAATCATAAGTGAGAATGTTTTTAGGTTTTGGCTCACTTTAAAATGAGAACCAATAGAACTGTCACAACATGAGAAAATATATAAGTAATAATCGACAGTACATTTCCGAATTTGGCCTGCAAAGAAATCCGCTACCTGTAAGTTAGTAAAGAGATTAGTAAATAATGATAAAATAAACAACAAAAAAGAATGAGTTTCTACCGCCGTATCCAGAACAGAGCCTGAAACGGTGCAGGCTCAAGAAATCGTTTGTACTAATACGTCTTGAAGTACTGTGTGATACTGTTGACTCAGACTTCTACAAAGCTGTAAGTGAGAATTTTAACCCAATCCGGCTCATTACCTGTGTTTTTTATGAAAAATATGAATAAAGAATGTGAATTAAATAACGACGCGTCACAATGCAGTCTAACGCTCTCACAATGTTATCATACATAGGGTTTTTCCCTAGCTGTTTTTACTCCGGAGCTCTTGCAATATTCAGGCTTTTGTAATACTATCTGACAAACTTTTTACTTTACCATTTTACTTCATAGCTCAGCATTCTCTCTCATACCCTCTTACCCATTACATTTAAATGAAATACAACTAAATTGAGCTTGCGTGCCTGCATAACTCTTTGGAAATTATAAGTGAGAATGTTCTTAGGTTTTGGCTCACTTCAAAATGAGAACCAATCGAACTGTCACAACATGAGAAAATGTATAACTAATAGAGAACTGGAGTAAGACAGGCCTTTCATTTTGTTTTGTCTCTCCTGATCGTTCGTAAGAAATGCTAATTCATGACCACCTTTTCACAATTTGATTGGAGCATGCATTCATAATGGAAAATAGTTGACATAATAATATATCCCCAGGCATTATCATGCCAACATGTACTTATATGTACATGTACTATATCTTTGTGAGACGTAGATGTAAAATGTCTCAGGTTTTCGATTATAGTAATTTCGAGGAAATTTCTTTAATTTTTATCATATCTTTTTATATGTAAACTTGAGGCTATTAGATTTTCATCCACTTACCTCTGTTCCTGTGAAAAAATGCAAGTGTCAACCTCAATGTCATCCACGAATCGCATGTACTCGGGCGGCCAGTGGAAAAAAAAAAAACCGGTCACACGCGCCAAGGGCCATGGCATGCAGTGCCAATATAATAATAGCTCGCACAAATTGATACATAACATTTGTGTTTGTGTGCATGGGGACGATCCGATGGTTCATACAACAAAAGGGTTTCGTACAATTATTTTTAACATTGTTAAACGTACTCTTCCACATTTACGTAGCATATAATGTGTCTTTATATTTATTTGGATTGTTATCTTGAGAATTGCTAAAAACCGTTATTATGAAAAAGTGGACCTTTCAGAATTTGGGGGGGGGGGGGGGGGGGGTGCGTACGCACCCGACGCACCCCCCCCCCCCCCCCCCCCCCCCTGGCTACGGGCCTGTGTTCTACTAATTAAAATATTGCTGCTTTCACTCAATCCACATTTCTCTTCGGGTTTTTGTTTCCTTTAATCGAAACCTGTCTACATAGATAACATGGCTGTTATCAGTTCTTTAGAGCTACCAAGGCCTGGGTCCGATTCATGAATCGATGTTTTCAATCATTCTAGAGTATATAAAATATTCTCTAAAATGAGATGGAGCGGCGGACACATTGAATGTTGATAGTGGATTTTTCGATTTCTCAAATTATTTCATTGAGTATTTCCCTCATCTTGCTTTTGTTTTTATCTGAATCTACATTCAAGTAGGCCTATAGGGAATTCCCCTTTCACGCAGACTCTCGTACACAGAAAATGTGTAAAACACTGAATGTAGACTTGAAGGACAAATACACCTTCATACATTTGGATTTCGCGAATGCAGCGATATTAGTAGAACGCAACAGTGAAAGTTTGGGAAAATTCGGACAATCCGTTTAGAAGTTATGACTTTGTGAAGATTCTGCGCAGTCACTGTTGTATGAGAAGACTACTACAGGTCGCATGTGTAGAACTATATAAGGAAAATATGAAGAGAATTTCACAAAATATTATATTTCAGATAAGTGCACATTTCCTTGACTTGTCACTGACGTATGTTAAGGATAATATTTTTCCCTGCCTTCTAAAAGAGGCAAGTCAAGCGTCCTTTTAAATACGAGAAAGTGAAAATATGTCGAATGTCCTTCATATTTTCTGTATATTATCGTTCTACGCACGTGATATCACAAGCTGTTAGTAGTCTTCTCATCCAGCAGTGCATGCTACGCAGAAACTTCAAAAATTCATAACTTTTGAATGGCTTGTCCGATTTTCTTCAAACTCTCACTGATGTGTTGTACTAATATTGCTGCTCACTCAGTCCACGCTCTATAGTGTCTATGAAGGTGAATTTGTCCTTTAACATACAGGCAACTGCACTGGCGTAGCCAGGGGGGGGGGGGGGGCGATGGGGGCGGTCGCCCCCCCTAAGATTTGGACCGGGGATTTGGGAGGCGGAAAAAAAAAATGCGTGTATACTGTATGCATGCACATGAAGCGGATCTCCTTTGCAACCTTTCATCAAATAAGATTTTTTTTTTTATATTTCACTCAAAGTGTGCACCAGATCGTTGAATTTCAATTCAAAATATGCAAAATCTCTCGTGCAAGGGAGGGGGTATCCCCCTCCCAAACCCTCCCCCTCTGTGCCTCTTTCCCTAGCCAAGTACACTTTTTAGATTTACAAAAAATTCTGAATAATTCTGAGTGCACAAGACTTATCACTTATATTCCGAAAACTGAAGGTTCCCTCATGTATCTTAAGGGGAATTTCCCCTTTTAATCGACCCTTTCCTCCTTCAGCCCCCCCCCCCCCCCCAGAAAAAAAAAAATCATTTTTTTTTTTTTTGGTGATTTCTCAAATGTTGATTCCATCAAATATGCGTATACGAGATATCTCAATTTCAACCTTAAAAAGATAAAAGCTCCATCGGAAGGGAAGGGTGGAGATAACACTCGCCCCCCCCCCCCCCTCCCGGCCATGCAAAGAAGTAGACTGTGGCTATACCCAGATCGCTTTATTTCAATTCTAAAAACGCAAAAGCTCCGCGAGCGGGAAGGGGAATCCCCCTTCCCCTAAGCTCTATACCTCACTAGACTTTATACATACGCACAGATGGTGCACATTCGGAATAAGAGCTAAATTCCGTGATTTTAATTCTTCGATGAAAAAGTATTGCACCAAAAATTTGCACCAGATCGCTGAATTTCAGGTCTGAAAACGCAAAATCACCTTCGTGTGGGAGGGGATATGCCCCTATCTACACCCTCGTGTGCATGCTTTTTCTGTTTGATTGCTGAACAGACAGCGTTCATGATATTCAGTGTAAGAATTAATACAAGAAGACTAGTGTATCTAAATTATACCATTTTATGGCCAAATTGTTCAATAATAATCTACACTAAAATATACTGCAACCTTAAACAAGTGGGACTGTTTCAACTCGTTAAAACACGCAAAAACATGCATCAAATTGCACCATTTGCAACATCAAAATGCAAAAAGTTCTCGCCGTGGGAGGGGGGACACCCCCCTCCCACACCCTCCCCTACCCCCTCGCTCGATCCGCTCGCTCGGGTTCAGTCGCGTTCATGATATTCAGTGAAGAAAATTAATACAACAAGTGTATCTAAATTATACCATTTTATAGGCAAATTGTTCAATAATGATCTACACTAAAATATACTGCTACCTTAAACAAGTGGGACTGTTTCACGTCGATGAAACACGCAAAAACATGCATCAAATTGCACCATTTGCAAAATCAAAATGCAAAAAGTTCTTACCGTGGGAGGGGGGACACCCCCCTCCCACACCCTCCCCTCCCCCTCGCTCGCTCCGCTCGCTCGGGTTCAGTGGCGTTCATAATATTCAGTGAAAAGAATTAATACAAGAAGTGTATTTGAATTATACCATTTTATAGGCAAATTGTTCAATAATAATCTACACTAAAATAAACTGCTACCTTAAACAAGTGGGAATATTTCACGTCGATAAAACGCGCCAAAAACATGCATCAAATTGCACCATTTGCAACATCAAAATGCAAAAAGTTCTTACTGTGGGAGGGGGACACCCCCCTCCCACACCCTCCCCTACCCCCTCGCTCGCTCCGCTCGCTCGGGTTCAGTCTCGTTCATGATATTCAGTGAAAAGAATTAATACAAGAAGTGTATCTAAATCATACCATTTTATAGGCAATTGTTCAATAATAATCTACATCAAAATAAACTGCTACCATAAACAAGTGGGACTGTTTCACGTCGATAAAACGCGCAAAAACATGCATCAAATTGCACCATTTACAACATCAAAATGCAAAAAGTTCTTACTGTGGGAGGGGGGACACCCCCCTCCCACACCCTCCCCTACCCCCTCGCTCGCTCCGCTCGCTCGGGTTCAGTCGCGTTCATGATATTCAGTGAAAAGAATCAATACAAGAAATGTATCTAAATTATACCATTTTATAGGCAAATTGTTCAATAATAATCTACATCAAAATAAACTGCTACCATAAACAAGTGGGACTGTTTCACGTCGATAAAACGCGCAAAAACATGCATCAAATTGCACCATTTACAACATCCAAATGCAAAAAGTTCTTACCGTGGGAGGGGGGACACCCCCCCCCCCAACCCTCCCCCCCCCCCCCTCGCTCGCTCCGCTCGCTCGGGCTCGGTCGCTTCGCTCCCTCGCAGACTAACCGCCCACCCTAAGATGAAATCCTGGCTACGCCGTTGGCAAGAGAGAATGCAGTATACCTTTTATAGTAGTATCGTGGGCTAATTCTCCGTCCAATGTTTCCACTATCTTTATCATTACAACTTTAAACCTATCACTCTTAAATTCATCAATCATGTCCGCCTCTTGCTCGACAGGTTTCTGAGGTATTAGCCAAGCCTCTGAAGTGAGTACATGGTGACGCAATAGGGACTGCACAGATTACGTAATCTAGCTGTTCACCGATTTTAGTGGTTTCTATACAAAATGATACTGTACCATCTCTATTCTGTACCGCCTGTACCGGTGCAAGAAGAGATCAGTTATACTGTAATTATACTGTCAGGAGGCAAAGAAAGCACTGTGGTGTATAAGCTTTCGCTCATTCGCGAAATATTATGTTGAGAGCCTTGCAACTCTTACGTGTTTTAACCTGCCAGTCATTTTGTGTGAAACATTGGACCGTGGATTGTGTGTGCTAGTAATTATGCTCCATTCACTTTGCCTTAAAGGGATATGGTACAGTGTTGGTGGAGATGAGAATTGGGCTTTCACTTTTTGCGAGATTCTTTAAGAAAACACTTATGAAATAGTGCAGAGCATACCATTTTAAGAGGATTTCAAAGTTTATTTGATGAAAATCGAGTTTGGAATAGCTGAAACATCCAAAAACAAAGTAAAACAAAGCGATCGTAATAAAAAGTGGGTCCCACACTTTCTTAGAATCGCTCTGTTTTGGATATCTCAGCCATTTCCAAACCAATTTTCATCAGATACAATGAATTCCTCATGGAATTACATGCTCCTTCATATTTCATATGTTTCTCATTATCTCACCGAAAAGTGTTAGAAACCTGGAATTAGGTCTCAACCAAAACTATACAATGCCTTTAATCATAATCAGGCCGGGCTCTTTTGGTTGAATATGCTAAATTCACATCCCCCCTCCCCATCGATCTCGGCCGTCAGAGGCAGAAAAGCGACCAAATTTGATGCATGCTACACCCCCTTGTTCCCTACATTGCTACAAGATTGTGTGTCACTCTCTTTTTTCTTTCTTTCTTTTTTTTTGAGGGGGTGAAATTATCAATTCACGATTTTAGGTAATTAATTATCAACATTTATTCTATTAATCTTATTTTCGCCTGTTAAACACGAAATCACAGCATTGAGAGTCTCCTTTTTGGTTTGTATATATCGTTTTAACATTTCAGCACTTGAACAAACTTCCCAAGGTCATTTCAGTTCTTATACATTTTGTTGTTTCCGGAATTTGTTATGCATTCTATTTGTTTTTTTAAACATTGTTTTTTCTTTTTTTTTTTCTTTTGGAATTTGTCACTTTTCCGTCATAAGTAGAATAAAATCATTCAATCAGAGTGATTAAAGGTACAAGCAACCAACCAAACAAAAACACTGCTGCCGAGCACTGTTTTCCACGGGTAATATACACAAAATCACAAATTGAATTGGTTTTGGGTAACACATGCACTTACAAAATAAAAGGGGAAAAAAGAGATCGATAACAGGGTTCAATAAGTACGGGAAGCCGTAAAGTTGGCTTCAGGGTCATACGTCGGTTAATTACCATACTGTTTTGGCATTGCTTGGCAGCTCGATCACACCACTTGTTTTTGTCCTGATTTTTTTTTTATCATCATTATTGAAGACATATTGTTTTTCTCTTTTCTATAGCCCAAGTATGGTTTCTTTGCCATATATCCCATGGCATATTGTATCTTATACAATTATATAAACTCTCTAAAAAAAAAGATCGAGTGAAAATATTCTTTCTTAAAGGAGTGAATACAAAAAAGAGTGAATTTGGAGCGAAAATGTTAACTTTCACTCGTTGTGACCTCAGGGATCACTCCAAAATGAGTGAAAATGAACATTTTCACTCCAAACTCACTCTTTTTTGTATTCACTCCTTTATGAGTGAATATTTTCACTCGATTTTTTAGAGAGTATATATATATATATATATATATATATATATATATATATAATTACATATATATAATAGAATATATCATTTCATTATTATATGAAAAAAGAGGGAGCCAATGTCATGTTCCTCCGGACATTCAGTTTGTTCTATTCAACTCAGTTCAAGTTGCATTTTAAAAATATAATTATTCTATCAACCCGCTCTGACTGAATCAGTCTAGCGCCACCATCGGCTAAGATCTTACAGCTCTCCAATGACGTATAATGAAAATGGTGTGTACAAGTAGTATGCGTCTGCGCTTATCGTCTCCGTATATGAATAAAGATCTGCCGGCATTCTCGCTTTGAGGGAAATAAATGACTCGAGATGATCAACTCCTTGATGTGCTATGTGGTCAGGACTAGTGTTAGACGACTGTTTGACTTTAAACCTCGCGAGTAAAAATTAGTTTCGGAAATAACTCACTACACTACTTCCTTTTGTATTCATTGTGTATCTGCAGACAGTACCAGAAACAGCAAAACTGTGATTTCATTTGTAGCGACCTGATAGAAGATAAAAATTCGGATCACCGTGTTTCCCAAGAAGGAGACAGTGCTTGAAATATTACACAAATGTTTAATGTATACTTAGAACATAAAACATCATTGCCAATAAACAATCATCAGGTCATCAGTGCTGCAGCTGCTGCTCTCGGCGACAAACAAAATGCAGCAATTTCGTAACCCATGTTCTAAGCGATCTCTTTTCGTACAGACGCGCATAGATTACTCAATGGTATAAGCTGGCTCTGGTTGCAGTAGAATTAGGGTCCCTTTGCAGTGGTTTGAAAACGCCCTCTCTCGCCCAACACGTTTCATGCGATCTACAAGAGTATTCTCTCGCAGAATTCTGAGATGTCCTCACACACCATAATAACACAATACATTTTCACACAGTCAATAACAGATCAGCGAGTGAGAGTGGATTGATTATCGCCCCACCTTCTGTGATACGCAAACCATTCCTTCCTCTCTGTATGCAAGTCTATGAGGGAATGTAAATAAAAATATGTGTACAGAAGAGTAAGGTCAGATTGATTAAAGCGCGGGAAACGGAGGATGTAACCATGGTAACAGATGAAATTGGTGGGAGTGAGAAAGAGAGAGAGAGAGGAAAAGAGATAGAAATATTTTCGACAAGAGCGGTGGTATAGAATATGACACATACGTTTCCGTCGAACTCTGATTAAAAGTTTGTTGGCAGCAAGCAGGCCTTGTAAAGAATGTTTTACCAATAATATCCCTCTTGACCAATGTGCGTAAATGAGCATTAATATCTATGATATTGCAGTGTATGTATAAGTAGTCCCACCTTCTGTAGGACGTTTGTAAAATAAGGATTTCGTTTTACAATTAATCAGTGTTATTCATTCCTAATTGATTTTTTTTTTGTTTTATACGGTCTGAGGTTTCCTGGATAATTTCTTGAGTAATTAACTCGTTTCTTTTATCCATTTTTGTTTTCAATTTAGGAGAAGGGGTCATCGCCTTCAATCATGTTTGTAACATCATGGTAGTCCTCAAACTTCAAGCTAACCTTTCATTATTTTAAAGAGCTCAGATTTACAATCTCTGAACAAAGTTCAAGTACAATTCCCGCCATGATCAAATTTACTTCGATAGACAAGAGAGAGAGAGAGAGAGAGAGAGAGAAATGAGAACGGAATAATCTTCAGACATTTTATGAAGATCGGAGATGAAAATAAAACACAAAAAGTGATTAAAATTTCAAAATTGTACATTTTCACCTACAATAGTTTTAATCATGACCATACATGCAAACACAAAAGGGACAATCGTATCGTCGTATAGTGGTATTGTAAGCACGAATGTCATGTCGTGTTTTCGTGTTAGTCTATTTATATCATTAATTTTATTACGAGGATGAATATAACCATACACTGCTTGCCTACAATGACACTTTAGACGAATACAAGCCACATTAAAAATAGAACAGTGTACTTTGATTCATCTTTCGACTTGCGAGGGGGTGTTAACCAGTGTTAACACTGTCAATGTCCATTGTCAATTACAGTGTTCCACTGTCAATTACAGTACCATATAAAGCAGGCAACGTAAAAGTTACATACTATAGAAACCAAAATGAAGCAGTCTGTTACAGCCATTTGTGTTATTTACTGGAAAGATTTTGCATACTCTTGATGCAAAAAGTGAGACAAACATTTGAAATTCCGTAAACTAATGTCACAGGGAAACCAGAGAAACAATGTAATATATAAGGCGAAAAGAGTACATGCACAAATATATTACACTGGTCTGATAACAAAGAGAAGATGATATACTAATATAGTACATTAGATAAATGTGCTGCAAACATTCTCATTAGCCTTGATGAATGACGTCAAACTAGCCATTAAAGGGATGGTACAGCATAAGTGAAGATGAGGATTGGGCTTTTAACTTTTTGCAAGATACCAAGAAAACACTTATGGTATAGTACAGAGCATACCATTATCAGAGGAATTCAAAGTTTATTTGGTGAAAATCGGGTTTGGAATGACTGAAACATCAAAAATCAATGTAAAACAAAGCGATCGTAGTAAAGTATGGGTCCTACACTTTAGTAGAATCGCTCTTTTTTGGATATCTCAGCCATTGCAAAACCAATTTTCATCAAATAAACGGTGAATTCCTCACAGAATTACATGCTCATTCATATCTCATTAGAGCTTTCTCATTATCGTTGAATTCCTCATAGAATTACATGCTCTTTCATATTTCATAAGAGGTTTCTCATTATCTCACCAAAATTTGTTAGAAACCTGAAATTAGGTCTCAACCAAAACTATACGATCCCTTTAATTGCTCCATCCGTGCACTCTGAGAACCTTGGTATTTAACAGAATGATCTATTGCAATAATCATATCATGGCTCGTGTATTCACAAACTACCATTGTTTTCTGCATGACCAATGTGGGAACTAGAGTGTATAAAGATATATTCAGGTATCATTATTGTTACCATTGCATCTTTCCGTTTCGTATGTCTGACATCATAGAGAAAATCAGAACTTGCTTCCCCCAATTTCTCTCGACTCTAAAAGCTTCCTTGTGATAAGTCATTCCACTTTTCTTTGTACAACATCCCATGTTGTGAGAGCGCTTTCTCAGAATACACGTTGAAGTTGCAAAAAAAAAAAAAATGCAGGATATTGTATCAATGATAAGAACTGTTACAATCGCAGACATTACACTGATATTACATACACTGTATACCGCTGCTTGTTTTCTTTCTATGGCTTATGATAGACACGTAATGGTAATAGCATCGATGAAAAGAATTACAGCATAAATTAGAACGTAAATCTCCAATATACAGTTCTTCACTAGAATGCAAAGTTACTATCAAATTTGGACAACACTGATTGCACGCAAAGAATGTCATATAATCGCCTAGACAGTCTAATCGGCAAGAAGTAATTATTTAAAAGCAAAGAGTTCCTAACTTCAATGAATAACTAAGCATGACAAAATGAACTTCATAATTTTCAAATATACACAGCACCCCTTTCGAGTAGGCCTACATGCATAAAACTTCTCACTGCTATAATAGGTCTACCTATGGAATCATTGATTATACACTACTACGATTAATTAACGCTCCTTCTTTGAATCCCTCCGCTGTTATACAACAATGTTATCAGTCTGACCGTTAATTTGAAAATCACCCTTTAGGGTCAGAGCACGACCATACAGTCTATATCTGGGTGAAGGCTCCGGTAACTCGTAATAAACATATCTGATAATGGCCCAGTGCATATCAGCACATGGGACTAATGATGTCATATAAATGAAAAAAGCTACATCATTCTGAACAGTGGAATGTTTACCCAGGGGCCCTGATGTAGGCACGAAGAATAATTCTGAGATACTGTGGTAGATCTTAAGTAAGTATACACAAGTGGGGATTTATAATTCTGTTCATTAACATTCACAGATTTATCCAAGCTGCGAAGGTAAAGTTGCCAGTATTAGCGACACGGTATAACAAATGTATATTATATAAACTTGCAGTCAAATACTAGGTAGTGGTAGCCCCGTAAAATGAAAACAGTTGAGTAGAACAGTTCACTCCTCGACAAGACGTCTTTCCTCAACTTTTAGTCGACTGCGTTATACTCATCATCAGAAAAAGAAATATTCTCCGTACAAAGTTATTGCAAGCAATGTTTAAATGTCAATAACACAAAAAAAAAGGAAAGATCGTCATAACATTTTAAAGGGGGAGTCTTTTAATTCGGACATTGGGGCTATATAGAAGGTATTTGAGCTCACTAACACGATTCTGGCGTTTTTATCCACCAAAAATTGCTCAGTAACAAGAAATCGCTCAAAATGTTCACTGATTTGGGAACGCCCCCCAAAATTGGCAGCTGATTGGCTTATGCGATTTGACGTATCAGGGGGTAGACCCCGCGAAGCCACCGAGTTCGTCTAATGCATTGGCAATGTAAAATGAGTGAAACTTTATCTACTTTGAAATCAAGATTTAACCAGTTTTGACAATCTTTGCGTCCCAAAAGTGATTTGAATATGTTGTTTAGACATTTTAGTAGAGGCCCAGTGACGCCACTGACATTTTTTTGAACACTTTACCCATGATAATTGCCTTTTTGGATCCGGTTTACGTTTGGAAAAAACTAGATGTTTTCTGCCAGAGAAAAAGACAAGTAGACGTGCAGACAGCCGCTTTATTGCTGACCGTACATTGTGTGTGTGCGTGGATGATAACAACAAATTTCAACTGGAGACTGGATGGCACTCTAATTTTTACGATAACAGCGTACGTACCTTGCTAGCTCCGCGGATCGCATTGCATTAGCTTTACACACGGTAAACAAGCTGGTAGCAGTACGTGGTCAACAAGACAGCTAGTGTTCTCAATATGGATTCAGACCTGGATTCGCCTTTCTGGCTGCGACCCCCACCGAGATGATGAAGGCGAAGGTAAAGCAGCCCTTCGTCAGCTCCAGCTCCAGCCCCACGCAACCCTAAATCTACTGTAATCTGTATTGAGTTCACCCCCGCCCGTAGCCGTACCGTTCTGGAGTAAACTTATATGAACCCGACTCTTCACCTCCCGCCCCCGGCGCAGTGGCCCGTGAGGATGCTGCTCGAGGAACAGGGTGATGGCAACGAGCCCGCGACGAGGTTGGGACTTGGGAGATAATAATTGGTAACTATCATTAGTATCAAGTACGCTGAGAGTCTAGATAGTTCACGTTAGGCCTAACGTTATTTTTTACAGAATGCAGGTCGATTGGGGTCGGACAAACCAACAGAATTTTGTTTACAATACAACATGGACGTGAAACTGGAGTGGAAGAGGGACATCGGTAAACGACGGTATGAATTGAAAGGCTATGCACTGAGCTGGCGAGGCAGATGTCATACAAGCTCTCACATCTCTCGATCTCATTCATAATGTCACAAGGACAAACTGATTTTTCAGATCCCGATTTTTTTTTTCTCGCATTTAACAGTATTTTACTTGAGTCCTAGCTGGTATATAACTTTTGATGTAATTCATAGTACCGTACCTGTATACGCATGTACCCGGTATACGTGTATAAGGAGGTCATTTCTCTGGCCCCAAGGACCTTCCTATAATGAGGTAATCGACTGGTAAATTCCAACCAAGTTTGTTTCAACTAGGCCCTAGCTACTACAGTTTCACATGTAAATTGCCGAGCACGAGACAAGTTATGAAAGGATAAGTGAAAAACTGCTGTTTGCAATAAGGTACAAGTGTTTCCCATACCATAACTGCAATTTCAATTACCGTATCAGATGTGGCTGGGCTCAGCAGTGGTTTGAAGAGTCTGGTATCAGTGGTAACCTCTCTGGCAGTAGGGGTTCCTATAGGCCTAGTCATGAACGATATTTTGTTCACACTTGGCTAGAACTCAAACAATGATTTCACTAATGACTAACATAGTCTCAATCTCATTGTGTGACAGTGCAGTACTACTTCAAAACACCAACTAAGAAACACAAAGAAGGAAATAGGAATGTGTTGTATGTTATGTTTCTTTTCTTTTTTCTTTTTTCTTCGTTTTCAGGTGCCTCTGTCGCAGCTGTGTTCCCACATGACCACTGCCAGGGGATCCATTTGCTGCAAAGAGACAGAGCACATAATGGACAAGATTGAGAATTTCGGTTCAATGAAAGACATTTCGATGCTCCAATACGCTGTATTACAGCACATCCAGGTTTCTCAACTGTGGGCCTCGATGAATGGGTGAAAGAAACTGGAAACTACCAGGATACCCAACAGTAGGCCTATGGAGAAGGTGCCTGAACAAATGCTGCAGATAACAAGTGAGTTTGTTAGGCACATTTAATTCCCTATTTTATTTTCCAAATGTTGCAATGAAAATTAGGCTTTTTTCATATCCCTGATAATTTCCTAATGAATTTTATGGTGTCATACGATTCTACCAAAAGTAATGATTACCTGGTACCACACCCCATGAAAGATCCATTAACATTGTGTAATTTTATTCCTGTTCTCACGATTTCTAGAGTAACACTTATGTAATATATTATCAAATTTTAGTCCCTTTGCATTCCATTGCATTCCATTTCATTTCATTTTTGTTTCAATTTCAGGCAGTCAATACATGTTTTTATACATGTATTTTATCCTGCCATTATACAGTTGTCCCCAAAATAATGACTACCATACCCCATGGGTCCCATTTACATTGTCTAATTTAAATCTTATTCTCAAGATAAATTCCTAGATGAACACATGATGTCATATAATAGGATTATCAAATTTTACTCCTTTTGTATTCCATTCTGTTTCACTTTTGTTTCAATATCAGGCGATCAAGACATGTTGCATACCGGCAACTGGTGAGATGATGCTGGAAATTTCTGGGCCAAAATGTGAGAGTCCTACTGCCATCTTCTGCTGTTAGAAAAATCTGATAAACTCATCCATCAGAAATAGTGACAGGCTTTCATTTTGCATAGGTTGTAATAAGACTGTATATGCAGCACTGATATTGGGTGTAGAATGTTACAACTTGTCACATTGCGATCTGCTTAACGGGAACGTGGTCACAGTGTAGAAATGCATCAGATAAGTTTGTACATTGCAAAATGTCACATGTATACTTTGTCAGACACCTTGTCCATTACCGGTATGTTGGGTATACATGTACTGATGATATGCTGCGTCCAACACCAACTCATCAAGGCACACAGCTGAGAAACATGCTGTTGGACTTCAGCCTCTCTGTACAAATGATCATGTATTACAGTACATTGTATTTTATTGTAATTTATTGATGCATGTTCAGTGGAACCTCAATATTATAAGCAGTGATATGACAAACTGTAGTTATAACAAGATCTTGATATACAGGAGTGATATCTCTGGTCCCATAATGTCCCTCATTATAACAAGATTCAACTGTATGTCAAATGCACTCTTGTCTCAATTCTTACTCTTACTATGCTCCCCCTCTCTCTTTTGTAATGTAGACCTACTGCATGTTTTAGCAATTGGAAAATGACACTTTCACAACCATACAACAGAAGGTAATTTTGATTGTGTAGAATTGACATGTTGAACAGCTATGTTGTCAATCATGGTCAGAAGAAATAAATAATGATATGATACAATTAAGATGCTGTAGCCTTTCCTGCAATAGCTTCACAGCCTCTATTTAGAGAACAGGACCAAGTCTAGTTACAAACTCATTGAACTGGAATGTAGCTGGCTCATATAGTAGTATTCTGTCATGAACCAGTATTCATTTGTCAAACATTCCTTCCAGCTGATTACACCAATTATATTTTGTAAGCAAATGGAAAAAAAAAGTGTGTTGTATTTTCTATATGTAGTTGTAGCGGTTGTAGTAATACAGTACATGCAGTATAAATTCATCCTTATTAACAAAAAAAGATTAGCTTCATACAGACACATGAAAATGCACAAACATACACACTTTACACACACCCTCAGTACACTCATGCATATCAGATACAAACATGCACAAACACATACCAGCATCAGACACACATAGGACGAATATATCATTGATATATTTTGCCCTATGTTTGTCTGATGTTCTCCCTCGTGGAATGGATAGAAATATTCCCCTCATAGATATATGTACAGGTAAGATTTGTATGGCATTGTACATCTGTATGCGATTTGCATGTTGGTGGGAGTGTTCAAGTGATGCCTGTTTGAAGGTGTTTGTGGGTATGTGTGTAGTATGGCTATTAAAGGGTGTGTGTGTGTGTTGATGTGTGTATAGATAGGAGACCAAAGAAAATTAGTAAAAGGGAGTGAAGAAAAGATGGGGGAGGGTAGTGTACTTACAGGAGTGAGATTGTAAAACCCTACCAGTGTGTTATCTCCATATCCTAATGTTGGAACACAATGGGATTTATTCCACTGGATCAATGGCAGCTGGTCAGTCAAGCATGCATGAGTGACATCCACATTTGACATCAAATCAGTCTGGAAGAGTTATCTTTTCCACATACATACTGTATATTTCATATCAATATTATGAGACATTCTCATGTAACATTGAATCAAAAGCTTTGTGATTTCTTCTTCACTATACAGAAATCTCTACAGAACTCAAATTTAGGATAAAAATGATATATGTATTGCAAGTGTACATATACAAAACAATACAGGTGAGTGATGTTATTCAATCTTTCACACATTTAAAAATGTGTACAAATGTGTGAATGTATGTGAGCATACGTGCATGTGGGTGTTTGCTTGTGTGCACATTTTCAGAAGTACCTATCTGCATGAATAATTATGAATGTCTGAGTCTGTGTGACCTAGCAACTGTTCTTTCATAAGACCCCTGACACCATATTCATAAAGAAACAAACAATGCTTAACTTTTAATGCTTGACTTCAATGATTATGTATGGAGAACTATAATAGAAATCAACAGAATAATTCCCCAACTAGACTTAGCATTGCATTATGAATGCGGATTCTCCCTGTGGATGCATTCCAGGTCTCGGAACTTGAGTAACTGGGCCTCGGTCTGCTTAAACACAGATGAAGATTATGTAAAATGCTAATGCTTAGAACACATCTTGTTCTCCTTTTTCATAATCTGTGAATCATATACCAAGAGTAAATTATTGCATTTCTTCTCAAAACTACATGTATATACAATTTTTTTTCCAATCCCTTTTGAGTGTGTTGTGTTCTATAATGCATGCACATCTTATTCTAAATTATCTTGTCAAAAATATCAATATTTGATCATAAGAGTGACAAGCTCTAATCTATAACAGCAAACATGCAATGATAAAATCATAGTAAGGGACAGCATTCATGTAGAAATCTTCTTAACTTACCATTTTAATACAACACTGAATATCTCTACAGAATAGTGTTAAGAATGCAAGCTCATCTGTCCATAAATATGGTCATTTATGCTTTAAACATCAACAAAAGAATACACAGTTTTCCTTTTGTATCCACATGACTCCTGTATTGTAAATGAATTATGATTTTGCTATTAAAAGGACAATATTCAATTGGCAAAGAAATGGTCTTTGAAACACTATATCAAGTTGGCATCATATTGTTTGTAATGAAATGCTACATACAGGTACATGTTATACAGACGGAACACAACAGTAACCAAGGTGATCTTATCTCGTCTTTAGATGATCACTCATGAATAGAGCGCATAAGAATGCTGGGTATGTATAACAAAATTCTGAGTGTTTGTATCCAACATCTGACAGAAGAACAGATGAAAAAATCATTCTACAACAATTTAAAAAACTTTGCAAAGTATCATATTGTACATAATATGAACTTCAATCTCAATTGCAAGGATTCCTGAAACCATCACATCATTCGTCAGGACTGGTGCAAATTGTCTCCTGTGATATTCAATAACTTCCTCCCTTGGATGACACACGATGGCACTCACAAGGGGAGGCGTTGAAGGCTGGCAGGATGCAGGAGTTTTGTCATCGTACTCCACAACAGCAGAAAGGACATCATCAACATGTGCTGTAGAAAATTCAACAGAAAGAAACAAAGGGACACACAAAATAGATGGAATTAAGATGTTTGCATTGGTTTTTAGCATCAAAGTCCTTAAGGTGTCATGAACAGAAACCACCACTTTGATGATGACATAAAAAAATCTTTGCAAATTCATATCAAAATTGGGGTTTGCCCTCCTCAATGCAAAGACTTGATTTGAGAATGCCAAAGTAGCCATTGGTCATAACATGAAATGTGGAGTGTTGGTCGTCGGGAATGGAAAACTGACTGCCTCCCTTCTATGACTTCTGATTAGTGGAACAAGCATAAGACCTGCCCCTCCACCCCCTCCCCCCCCCCAAAAAAAAAAGAGAAAATGTATATCTAGACCCTTTAAAATTGATCATTTTATGTGTACTCAGTGGTCAAGAAAGTCATGCTTCTACAGAGACAAACAATAATAAAATGTGTAGTTGACAAATTGTGCCATTCTAATATTTTTCTCTTCATTGTCATTGGTTTTGTAACGTGAATTCATTTTCTTCCAATATTACATAAAATATCTACGCCGTTCTTTACGAACCTTCACACTAGAAGAGCCAGGCTTGTATTTCGGCTTCACAATCTGGTAGAGCAGATCACCTGTTGCACCTCGAGCTTGCCTCCTGTCTGGATTTGTGTTGTACACTGTAATGCAATGCTGCCAGCTGAACCCTGTAAATATTAATAGCATAGAGAGGATTGAATAAAAAAAAAATGTCTATGTAGGCCTGTAAGAACATGGTTAACTAGATGCATGTAGGAACTCTTGGGAGAAACAAATACTGTTAATCACAAATAATAACTGCCATTAGTACTTCCCCACATTCAACAATGTAACCAGGGCAAGTGAAATGGTAATGATGACAACTGAAAATAAACGACTGCAGAAAGTTCCTTGTCTGATTGGAAAGTGACTTTTTTTTGTACATGTAAACTATGAAATCACATTACATTTGTCAACTAATATATGGGAAACATTTTGGGGCAAGAAAAAAAAAAGGATATTGAAGATTTCACTTGCCTAATGACAAATGGGCAAGTGAAGACAAACTGTAAATGCCCAGTCCTGGATCAATTCAATCTAATAATTTGTTTTGGAACATACCATCCAACCGTTCGGTTACTACAACTCTTTAGAGCTTTATTGGGGAAGCAAGGCAGTCCCACTCGAAACGCTAGACAGAGCTTATCAACCTATCGAAACCAAGAAACTGTTAGTAAATAATGATACTACATGTAGTAGAATACAGGGGAAACTCGGTATAACGAACACTGCTATAACGAGATATCGGTTATAACGAGGAAATTTTCTCGGTCCCAAATTTCCTTCCACACAAGTCTATGTAAAATGCTACTCTTATAGCTAGATCGGCTATAACGAAATAACTGCTATAACGAGATAAATTTTGTGACTTCCAAAGAAAGAAAAACATAGTAAATCAAACCTGCTATAGCGAGGTAAAACAAAATGCCTTCGGTAAAGCTTTACTTCGCCTGTGCTATCATCTTCCGAGATTGTAAAGCTTGATGCGCCAAAAACTGTCTTGTACACACATAATCATTTTCTTCAGTGCACTCCAGCTAGCACTGCATGCTGTACGTGTGAAGTGTGTGTGTGCACGCACACTGATACATGCAGAAAATGTGGTGGGACGGCCATATGTATACATGACATCATCATGACGTTTAGCAGGTGTGAGGCAATCTGATGCTGTGATTGGCCTTCTACTTAGGGAATTCCCCGTCTTCACACACACGCAGTCATAATCTACATACAGAATGTGTCACATACACACACAGCATTGTGCAGACCATATTCAAGCTTTCCACACAACACACACCCATACGATAACCACATACCAATCCACAGACGATCTTGATACAATCGCAAGCTATATAAATTTACAAATTCAAACATCTACAATTAATTAGAATTACACATCTTGATATTGGATTTCCTTGGCGAAAAACATCTTCTTACCCATAAAGGTGAGTAATTCCCTCACACACAATATCAAGTTATCAGTGTTGATTGAAATATGATGGGTAGTCCCACATGTGCAAATTAATGTCTTTATTTTATGCCTTCTTTTATGCCTACTGATATAACGAGATATCGGCTATAACGAGGAAAATGACTCGGTCCCGACCATCTCGTTATATCGAGTTTCCACTGCATTAGCAATAGGCCGACGCCATAACCAGACGCCGTGCGAACCCCGTCCCGATTTATACAGCAACTGGGCTGTGTATAGATCTACAGTGTAGTTACGATTCATACGATAGCTAGAGAGTCGTCTATACAGAACATACCCGACTCTATAGATCTAGAGATTTAGAGTCTCTAGGTCTATATGGTCTCGTGTCTCTATCTCGACTCTATACTATAGAATTGTCTAGACGCTATAAACAGAACATACCCTAACAAAAAAGTCCTGTGGTACTCCCTGTGGTACTTGTCGGTACCACACAATGTACCACACACTTGTAATGTTACCACAGGAACTGTGTGGTACTGTACCACAGGCTTGTAGGGTACTCCCTGTAGTACTTGTCAGTACCACACAATGTACCACATAAATAAATGTTACCACAGGAACTGTGTGGTACTGTTTTACAGGCTCATGTGGTACTCCCTGTGGTACTGGTTGGTACCACACAATGTACCACACAAATATATGTTAACACAGGAACTGTGTGGTACTGTGTCACAGGCTCGTGTGGTACTCTGGGATGTACCACAGGGCAGTACCACATGACATTACCACAGGAAAGTTCCACAGGACAGTACAAGACAGTATACACACAAATTGTCCTGTGGTATTTTGGGATGTATACCACACAACAGTACCACAGGACAGTACCACATGAATTGTCCTGTGGTATTTTGGGACGTACCACAGGAGAGTACAACAGGAAAGTACCACAGGATAGTACCACAGGACAGTACCACACGACTTGTTCTGTGGTATTTTAGGACGTACCACAGGACAGTACCACAGGGCAGTACCACAGGCAGTTCCACAGGAGAGTACCACAGGAAAGTACCACAGGATAGTACCACAGGACAGTACCTCACGACTTGTCCTGTGGTATTTTGGGACGTACCACAGGACAGTACCACAGGGCAGTACCACAGGAAAGTACCACAGGATAGTACCACAGGACAGTACCACACGACTTGTCCTGTGGTATTTTGGGACGTACCACAGAGCAGTACCACAGGACAGTACCACAGGATAGTACCACAGGATAGTACCACAGGACAGTACCACAGGACAGTACCACACGACTTGTCCTGTGGTATTTTGGGACATACCACAGGACAGTACCACAGGGCAGTACCACAGGACAGTACCACAGGACAGTACCACAGGAAAGTACCACAGGATAGTACCACAGGAAAGTACCACACGACTTGTCCTGTGGTATTTTGGGACGTACCACAGGGCAGTACCACAGGACAGTACCACAGGATAGTACCACAGGACAGTACCACAGGACAGTACCACACGACTTGTCCTGTGGTATTTTGGGACATACCACAGGACAGTACCACAGGAATTGTCCTGTGGTATTTTGGGACATACCACAGGACAGTACCACAGGGCAGTACCACAGGACAGTACCACAGGACAGTACCACAGGAAAGTACCACAGGATAGTACCACAGGAAAGTACCACACGACTTGTCCTGTGGTATTTTGGGACGTACCACAGGACAGTATCACAGGACAGTACCACAGGATAGTACCACAGGACAGTACCACAGGACAGTACCACACGACTTGTCCTGTGGTATTTTGGGACATACCACAGGACAGTACCACAGGAATTGTCCTGTGGTATTTTGGGACGTACCACAGGACAGTACCACACGAATTGTCCTGTGGAATTTAGGGATGTACCACAGGACAGTACCACACGAATTCCTGTGGTAATTTTTGATGTATACCACAGGAGAGTACCACAGGAACTGTCCAAAATCCCACAGGAAAATCATAATATGGTGCTATTCCACACAGAAGTACCACACAGCAAATTAAATTCGTAAGTACCACAGAAAAATGCTACAGGATATTCTTTTTTTTCTTAACATTTTATACCAGAGGACTATCACATCAGGAGAATATCAAACAGCAGTACCACACAGGAGTACCACACAGGAAAATTGTAAGGCAGAATCAACTGAAATTTATAACAAAAATACAAACAAACAAAAAAGCACATATTAATATTCCTCAATTAATTGATAGATGAGTTATGCTGTGAATTATAACAATTGATTTGCCATTACTTATCCTGTCCTATACTCCTACAGTATTACCTATTTAGTGAAAGTGCTGATGTAAAGCATGAGAAATTTCATAAGGACTTCTGTGGTACTCCTGTGGTACTCCTGTGGTACTCCTGTGGTACAAATTTTTACATAGCTCATGAATATTCATAAAAAGCACTCTAGATTTTAGAAAATACATATATGACTTAAAAAGTCAAAGTATTAATGATGGAACTTACTTTGAACTTTATGAAAGATTGTCTAATTATGTTATGTTATTCCCAATATCATAGATATTGTTATGAAAGTGTAATTTCATATCTTGATAATAAAGTATAATCGAGTTAGTAACCATGCCTTAATGCTTTACGGATAGACGGCCATATATATATGTACTGAGAGGGTCGATGGCTACCTAGGAATAGAATATGACTATATATATCTATTATAGGACTAGATTGGCACTTGGCCATTTGACTCTCGTTTGAGGTTATATGTTAGGAGTAGGACAGGTTATTAAGTAGGGCCATGTTTGTCCTAAAATCCATCACTCACCTATCAGAAATATTCCTTGAAATGTGGCTAAAAGTCTCCCAGATTTTTTTTTCTCGATCTATCCTGTGTGGTACTCTCCTGTGGTACTATGGAAATGCTGTGTGGTACTGCCCTGTGGTAATGCTGTGTGGTAATGATCGACCTGTGGTACTGTCCTGTGGTACTGTCCCAAAATACCACAGGACAGTTCCTGTGGTACTGTTCTGTGGTACTAGTCCTGTGGTACTGCCCTGTGGTACGTCCCAAAATACCACAGGAATTCCTGTGGTACTGCCCTGTGGTACGTCCCAAAATACCACAGGAATTCCTGTGGTACTGTTCTGTGGTACCGGTCCTGTGGTACTTTCCTGTGGTACTGCCCTGTGGTACGTCCCAAAATACCACAGGAATTCCTGTGGTACTGTCCTGTGGTATGTCCCAAAATACCACAGGACAATTCCTGTGGTACTGTCCTGTGGTACTGTCCTGTGGTACTTTCCTGTGGTACTGTCCTGTGGTACCGTCCTGTGGTAATTACCACAGGAGTACCACAGGATTTTTTCGTAAGGGTATACCTGCTTTCTCTCCAGCTTCAGAACTGCTGTGCTGATCCGCTTTGTTTTTCAGCTCTCTGACGATGAGATTGGCTTCCAGTTCCCAGCTTGATGACAGGGATAGCTATGGGCTGCAGGATCCTCTTTTTGGGCTCAAATCCTAGCCGAGTATACAGCCCCTCCTCTTCTAGTTTACATGTACTTGGCTCCACTCCTCCAAGCGATCACTGCATACGAGGCTGAACAACCTGACGACTAACGTTAGAAGAACCATTCATTGCATGCATCCCACTGCACTGCACTGCTGGGCTCGCTTCAGCAAATGAAATGAGTCTCAAAACCCAATTCTTTCGAATGGCGTCATCTTTAGGGAAGTTGTGCAGACTTACACCCATCTTTTGTGTCTTTGCTGCGGTGACGACACACCTCCACGGCATTTTCTTGAAATATTTTCTCTAACTTTCCTACAAATACACAAGACTCACTGCACTGTGAAGTACGGTATACGGCGAGACAGTCGGCACTGTATACCCCCTGCTACGTCAAAGTGTCACCTGACAAGGCACGCGACCGGTCCTTGCTTTTTCTGGGGGCGTTCCCGACTACCCGAAAAATGAGCGATTTAGGCGATTTCAACTGAGTTTTTTGAAGTTCACAGATCTCGTTGAAGAAAAGCATATGCGATTTCTAATAGTATTGACACAGTATTTTCATATGATCATCCATTATAAAGTTAAAAGACTGCCCCTTTAATCAACCATTAGATAGAGAAAAGAAACGGCAAGATTGGTAGATGATTATTATCTCGAAGCGATTCATCGCTATCATAGCACTCATGTTCAAATACCTATACATATAATATATTCCTAAAATAATGCTGATATTACAAATTCTGTATCAGATTCCCAGTGAAGATGCATTAAATGTGTTGCATTTTCATCTATAAACCAGGGACGTGTAGAGTCCTTTGTAAATGTACAGCAATTAATCATAGAATAAAGTAAAAATAATCAACAGAACATCACCGTTTTACAAAGGAGTTCAGGTAAAATAATACAGTATACGAGAGGAGCAATACATATATATACAAAATAAAAAAAAATACTAATACAAAATACAATACAAAATGAAAAAAAAAAGTTTTGAATGGAAGAAAACCAAAATGTAAAATTCACAGCAGCCAGTTCGGAAAACAAAAACACAAAACAAAACATGCTTTAAACAGTTTGTTGAAGTCATGTGACGGAGTAATATTAAGTAAAAATTGACCCTTCTATAAGTGCCAACATTGAAGTCTTAAAGGAGAAGTCCGGACGATTTTGAAAAAAATTAACCCAAATCTACATAAATAAAGGACCATAATGACTAAGTTTCATTGAAAAAGACCCTCCCAACTCGCCACAATCGATTTTTAGCATCACTAATTTTGAATCGTAACCGTTCGATTTCTGTACGTCGGCGAGAAAGATCACGTGACAGCGTGACGTATCATCCTCACATTGCTTTTTGCTTGGAGCGTCAGCTGGCTCGGGGGAGCCCTGCTTGAGCAACGGTGATACGGGCCAAGCAAGCGGTAGTAGCGTACCGCTCAACAGTCTCTGACCACACAGCGGATGCACGCGGCATGATCTATTGCTTCATTAAAAAAATGCCGATGTGTCAAGTGTTAGGGTGCTGTCAATACTTCAACTTTACTAGTAAGTCTTCAAATTGAAGAAATATTTCGATTTTAAATTGATATTTATCCACGATACTACCTTATCATGATCCTGAATGCTACAACACGCAGCCCCATTACGCTGTGTGTATTGGGCTGCTGGTCGTAGTTACCGGCGCGGCGCGGCGGCGGTACCAAGCTGGCGCTGGCGTTTCTTCCGCGGTTCAAGTTACATGTATACTGTCGTATTTTATCACCGTCAGACACACTTTTCAACAGTCTCGGACAACAAAAGAGGCAATAATTCTGACATTGACAGACTGATTTCAGATTGTTCACACTCAGAAGTCGAAAAAACGATCGCGGATTGTGATAGCACTTGGCAGCAGCAGACGTAAATGTATGCCTGAACAGCCCGACAACAGCTAATGCATTGTAAGTGATGGGGTGGACACTAATAAGTACGGCAGTATTATAATACATACATATTTCAATTTAAACGAAAATGTTATAGCATTGCAACTATTTTACATTAATCTTTGAAGATTTTATGTAGATATATAACGAAGATTATTTGAATAAAGGAATACAGCGTTTGGCAACAGCACTCCCAGAGACTCCAACTCTCCCGTTTTCGACGGGAGATCTCCCGCCGAAAACCCATTTTTGCAAAATCTCCCGTTCTCCCGTTTGAGATTTAATTTCTCCCGCCCTGGCTCTTTGTCTCCCGTTGGAAAGGATTTCTTACATATTTCTATCGTATGTTGAAAAAATAAGCCTTAGATAGCACCAGAGAGCATCTAGAACCCTGGGAATTTCGCGCTTCGCACACATCAACTTTGAGTCTCCCGTTTGCTAGGGGTTTCAGGCGGGAGAATCTCCAGATCAGAATGTACTTTGGGTTGGAGTCTCTGCACTCCTAAATCGGTGTACGGTCTCCTGCAGCAGCGCCGACAAGGCACACCTATGCAGCTCAGGCATGCAGATACCGCCCGCAGTCAGCAGTGCAATGGGAGATCGATGCGTATACGGTAGCTGGGCTTCTCTCGCGGTGCTCTCAGCTGAGGAAACTGCGCCTGATACGTCACGCGCAATGCATCCTGGGACAGATAGTACGAAGGGCTGCTCGCGACGGATTCGAACATGAAGAATTACCTTATTTAAAAAAAAAAAAATCATAGTAAATGTATCTGATGGTCTTTTCTCGTCGGGAAAAGGGTAATAGGTTCATGAAATATTGTTCTTTACACACGAAACGGCTGATAATCGTCCGGACTTCCCCTTTAAAGTAACTGGTTGACGCATAGGATCAGCATTTCAACCGGACAAAAGAAGTCAAAGTCCCATTGGTTGGCGTAACTACTTCGACAATACGTCTTCTACAAAATATTTTCTCATTTTTCCGAATGTAGAATGAGTCCGAATTTATCTTCTTCGATTCTGACTACGACCCCTCCCTCTTCCTTGTCCCCGTCCTCGTCCCCGTCCTCGTCCCCGTCCTCGTTCCCGTCCTCGTCCCCTTCCTCTCTCCTGTTGTATTTCCTGTCTTCGTTTTCTCTCACTCTCTTTCTTTTCGTCCTCGCATGCTGGGCAGATGTTTGACTTGCACTCGCTGCTCCTCAGTGCATGGCCCACGGGACACTGCCTCCAGGCATCCAAATGACTTGACATCTGCTCGGAAGAGTCACCTAGCACCATGCCTAGAGAACGGTAAGTTGACCGAACGAACCCATTCCTCCGGTATAGCTTAGTCAAACGCTCATCAGCTGATCTCCACTGTTTGTTCCCTAACCGAGTCGCAGATGTCAAAATGGATACGAGTTTCTCCATTTCAGAAGTGTCCTTTATTTCTTCGATAAGAAGCAACAGGAACTCTTTGAGCATGATTTGCCTTTTCAGTTCAGTCTCCGTATCCTGGATCTCCTGCTCGGTTAGCTCGACAGTGTCTCTGGTTAGAAAATCCTCAACCTCATCGACACTGGTTTGAAGCGCCTCCACCAACATTCCAACAGTTTCGACATCCTTTACCTCGTTGCATGCCATGTAATTTCGGAACTTGCGAATGTATGAACCGCTGCACGACTGTACGCGACTGATCATTTTAACGCGGAGACAGATGCCTTTTCTATGATCGGGGAGGTGAGACATCGCCCCCTTGCTATGATCTGATGTCACGTGTTCAATGTCTTTCGCCCATCCCAGTAAAAGTGATGACTTTTTAGTTAGACCATGGAGGTGTCTCTCCTCCCTGATGGTTAGAGGCTGACGGGTCAGGCTGTCGATCTTCCTTGTTGTTTGAGCCATCTCATTCTCGAGGTCCTCTTGGGATTTCTCAACAGCGCAACGTAGACTCTTTCGATAGGTGTGAAGGAGGGAGCCGTATCGCCTACTGACCCGTATCAGTTGGCCGCATCTCGGACAAGAAGGTACCTTCAATGAACATATAAACACAATTTCAGCTTCTTTTTTGCAAATATTTTACGTACTCTGCATATTATTTTCGATATCAAAATATCTTTTGCAGTATTATGCTATGAAGAAAATCTTTGCATATTCTCGAATGACGCGGTATACACCCGTCAAACTCTATATGATTTGAGGATATCCTATTCAATTCAAGACACACTGTCCTTTAGTTTCGTGAAACACTTCGGAACAGTTTATCCAAGGCTGTCGGTTGAAAGAAAAAAAAATCGTTTGATAAAGCGATGGTAGTAGTAAATGTCAGTGAATTCTAAGGAGAGAATGCCAAAGGAAAGTGTAAATCTATCATATGAGTAATATTCCTGACATAACGCCAGATGAATCCGATTCGAACGAGCTGCACATTTTTCTCTATAAAGATTACTCCATTCTAATGACTTATTAGACTGATAAGAACTCATTTTCCAGCGTGAACAGAGCGACGCAATTTCAAAGTTTGGAAACTAGCGTTACTTCAGTATAGATAGAATATTGATTAAATGATTAATTAATTAATCATCTCGTCCCATGTCCCCCTCTATGTGTTCTCCTCACAACAAACGTTGTAACTGCACATGATCTTCGTTGTGTTTATGGCCCGCATTTAACTCTTCACGATTCCCTTTCGTCGATAATTTCAACAAGTTTATCATTTCAAAACGAGGAAATTGGGAAGCACCTGATTATACATGTAGTCATGATTAGAGTGATAAATATACCATGGTTACGTAGCGGTCTTATCAGATAGATTGATACAAGTTTTTACCACTATCTTCTTGAACTGTGTCAATGCGGTTGCTGTCTTTTCTTTCTGATATCCAAGTTTTTTATCCAGTTCCTTCACCTCGAAGACATGACCGCAGTCCTCAAGCTTGATGTATCTTTTCATAAAAGCAAAATTGTGATGGCAAATCATTATGGCAATTATTATTTAGACACCGACATGATGAAGAATCGATGGTAAGCACTATCTAATCCTACATCTAATTTCATAAACTAAAATGAGACTTATTTATTGATGTTGAATTGGAACAAAGGTTTATGCAGTGATAATAATCCTGATTATGGTTATAGGCCTAATGACAAAATGCCCTAGTAACTTTCTGTCACAGATATGAGTTTCCTAGACATCAATTAAATTGCATATATATATATATATATATACATTTGATTATACTGACAAATACACCATGATTTCAACGCTGTTAAGAATCAACTTTGAAAAAGTTTATACACGTTAAGTCAGTTCACAATTAATCGCATCTTTCACCGAGGTTGTGAATATTCCGTGTACGATAATTCTCATTCGATTGCACGTTTAAAAGAAATTATTGCTGAAATTGGTGACTGCGTCGTGCTCCTGACGATTACGTCTGGGGCAAATTGCGACAAAATAACAGGATTTAGGACTTCTTACAAGGTCTAGGGTAATTTTCCAATGGGCAATTACCCCGGACCCTTCCCCTGACCCTAACCCTAATCCTAACCCTGAACCAAATTCTAACCTAACCCAAACTCTTTACCCTAAACCTAACCCTAACTCTAATTTTTTCTCTAACCAGCATTTAGTCGGGGACGGGGGAGGGGGAGGTGATTGCCTTGATACGCTAACAAGGTATACATAAATGTTTACCTTGATACACTCGGGTCTTCGGTTCCGAAAAAGGGTTGCTCCAGCTCGGTTTTGTCACAGACTCTACATGGCGTCGGGCAAATCTCTCCACAGAGACCGATGCAGGGATGTCCGCATATTTTCCTCTTCTTAGGACAGGGTTCGTCACACGGTGGTCTATCACATGGTTCGAAACATAGCTTAGAGCAACTGAAGTGTGGACAGTTCCACTTGCACCGCTTCAAACAGAGCTCACAAGGTATACTGCAAGGATAACGGCATTGGTCATGACGGCATTTCTGTGGACACCTCTGTTGACACGACGAGCATGGCGTCCCACACTTTTGTGTACATTTGTGTCCACAAATCAGCATCTTCTTACAATGTTCTGTGCAAGGCAAATGGAAACGTCCTCGATTACACTCACCACATGTACCTTTGCAAGAATGCCCACATAGCAATGTTGCGTCACACTTTACGTAACATGCACTGGGTTTGTCAGAGCATTTGACCGTCACTCTGTGCTTACATGGCCAGTCATCTCGGGTTATCATTTCTCCACACTCTTCCGTGCAGGGCTTTCCGCATTTACCTCGACATTTATGACCACATGCAAGTAGTTTCTGGCATTCTGAGGTACACAGCACTTTCTTTGGATCCTTAAAACATTTCACCATTTCAGAGTGACCACACGGAAGTATCTTCAATACGAGCTGCTGACATTGACTCTTATCGCAACATTTTGCTTCCATCTTGTGCCCACACGAGAGAGTCTTCCTCGTTAGAACTTCACACACGATACAGTTAATATCTTTGTGGCATGGAAACATCTGCTTGTGTCTACATGAAAGGGTTCGCTCTATTTCTTGAAAACATTTTATTTTGCTGGGATCCTTGTGACACTCCTCATAGCAAGTGTGACCACAATCCAATGTCTTTTTCACGATTTCCTCGCACTTGCCTTGCTGACAGCACTTTCCCTTTTTTGTGTGGCCACATCCGAGCCGCCGAGTGACGACGATGTCACACGACAAATGAAGATAATCAGGACTTTCGTGGCAAGGGAGGATGCGCTTGTGAGAACATCGTAGAGTCTTTTCTACAGGCTCATTACACTTGATATCAGATATTCTCTGTCCACATGGCGCTTGGCATGAGTGCAAGCAAGGCAGTAGTTTCTCGATAATCACAGAGCAGCTAGTGGCACAAGGCTGGGAGCACACGTTCGGGCAAGTGTGATTGTTAGTGCAGATGGCTTTGAGACACCGTACCTCACATTTGTACAAAACATGATCTCTATCAGTAAGGTGACAAAGCTGTCGGCACACATGTCCACATTCTAGCCTAGCTTCACATGGCTGGGTACAGCTTCCATTTGGGACTCTTTCAAAGTCCTTTGCTGTTTTTTTCTTGGTCAGGGTGGTTTGCACATTTCAACTGCAATGACTCCCCGATGCTGTTGGTTTTCTTCAGAGTCTCCACAATCTCTTTCCACAAGTCATTGTGCTCAGCGAACATGGTGAAGTTACCAATGCAGAACATGCCTTTCCTCGCTCTTGACAAGGAGACACACAGCCGATTTGAGATTCTCAGAAAGCCAATCTTACCATCGTGGTTACTCCTGACGAATGAAACGAGAATTATGTCATTCTCTTCTCCTTGGTAATTATCAATGGAAGTCACCTTCACTCCTTGAAACTTATCGCGCGTCATTCTTTGTTTGAAGTGAGGAAGCTGCCCTGTGTAGGGTGTGAGGATGGTGATCTGATGTGTCTTGTATCCCTGCTGTATGAAATAATAACACAGAGCAACCAGGAATTTTGCTTCATGCAAATTGGAATGACTTTGAATGTCCTCATTACATTCCTGTTTCTGTGCGTGATCAATGAAGAACATATTTTTGGTTACACCTCGGATGTTCTCAAATTTCTTCACAGAGTCATGATCATCGAGGACATCGTAAAAGTGTTTCCTCATGACGTCCGCAATCTGAGGGGGCATTCGATGTTGAAGCTGTAGCTGTGTGTACGGGAATCCGTTATTGATCAGTCGTTCAAACAGGGAAATGTCCAGATGATATTTCTTTGCCAGCATGTAGACGTTTGGCTTGGGTCTGAGTTGTTGATGGTCACCGATAAGAATGAGCTGTTGGCAAGAAGAATGGAGGGCAGTTGTGATGTGAGCCTCGAGTACTTCAGCAGCTTCCTCAACAACCACAATCTTTGGTCCCACTCTTTGAAGTACTTGTTGTTTGTTAGCAGCCCCAGTTGTCGTCATGCCGATGATGGTAGCGTCTCGGAGCACTTGCACCTTCTCTATGTCCTTGGCTTCTTCTAGTTGTAAACACAGTTGCTTATACTTGTTTTCATAGACAGGCAGACGAATATGAAGATCTTCGATGTACTCGCTAAGCCATTCGTGATACAGTGCCCATCGTTGATTTGGGGACATTTGCCACACATCTAGAATTTCGTTAATGGCAGTTGACTCAATTCTATCTGTTCCAAGCAGCTTTTGGGAAATGTACCTCTTGAGTTGACTTTTTGTTTGGGAGAGATCGAGACCTAGAAATGGGAGGTCGTCCTTTTCGCCATCCATTTCTGTCTCAAAGTCTTCTTCAATCATTCGTTCTGCCTCTGTGGGGTCCCTTTCCTGCTCACCATCTATTGAATTGCCGTCGGCTTCTGTCATTTCTTCCGCTACCTCCTCCTCTTCTTCATTTACCTGCTCTGTATCTAGCGAATTGTTGCTGGCTTCCGTCATTTCTTCCGCTACCTCCTGATCTTCTTCTTTGGCCTGCTCAGTATCTTGAGAACTGTTGTTGGCTACTGTCGTTTCTTCCGTATCTTCAAATACCTCCTCCCCTTCTTCATTTACCTCTCGTGTTTCTAGTCCTTGCGTCCAGTCGGAGTACCTTTGACACTCACAGAGAAGCCATTCCACCATCCACGATTCAACCGTCTTCAACTTGCAAAGTCTGAGGAGACTATTGTAATGCGTCCATGACATATAGTGACAAAGTTCAGACTCGTTGACGATCCCCGCTTTAGCTCCAGCCAGTCGCGCCTGCATGCGCTCCACGATATTCTTTGCAGTACGAACTTCCTTTCTGAGATGCCTTACTCTTCGATCAATATAGTTTTCCTGGTTTCCATCAGGGTCAGGTCTTCTGCTACCACGAAGTAGTTCATGAAGATTGAATTTCTCGAGTGCTTTGCTTTTACTTCGACCACCAACTCTTACAATACCGACTTCAAGAAACTTTAGAATACCTTCAAGGAATTGATCAAGGGCATGATTTGTATAGCATACCAAGAGAATGGGTCCAGGATCTTCTAGAGTACACCATAAATGCCTATTCCGAACAAGGATTTCAACGATCTTGAGACCGACATACGTCTTGCCTGTTCCTGGCGGGCCCTGAATAACGGATAGTTCGTTGGTGAGTGCTGTCTTCACTGCCTCAAGTTGTGATGGATCAAGTTTGACATCACCGCCATTCGGCCAAGAATCATCATTCGTGACTTCAATTGCTTGCTCAAAATCTCGCTGCCGTCCAAGTTTCAAGCGATTACTTCGTTTGTTATGAAACAGTGGGGATATGTCCATTTTCTTGTACTCAGTGTGCTCTGGTAATTCATCACACTTTGTCCCCAGATAGAGTGGCACGTCTGCATTTTCACGGAGGCCGAGGATGTATCTCGCAAGGGGCAAAGAACTGGATTGCATTCGCTGAAGTCCCTGCAAAACTGGATGATAAGCTCCAAAGAAAACAGCAGATTCTGCCATGACAAAAGTTCTTCCTAACAGACCGGAAGCGTCTCCTTGATCGACCAAACGAATAGCAACACGGCCGGCTTCCAGTTCCTTTACATCTCCGTTGGCCACTGTTGCATAGAAAAATGTCTGGAAGTCATCGCTGGAAAGGAGAACGAGAGACCCAAACATAAGCCTCTTAGCTGTTTCCCATCGAACTCCTGGTGGAGTCTTGAAGGACATAGAATGAGAGACACCGGAAGAATCACAAATAGGTCGAACAAATCTCACGTCTTCATATATTCGGATGTCATGAATTCTGGGTTTGCTGTTGGGGTGCTCTCTTTTGAAGGCAAAGTACTCTGAGAAGCCTACACGTAACGGATAGATGAAATCTTCCTTGAGGAGTCTAAACTGCACATCCAGATAGTGATATCCATCCGCGTAGACGCCTTTCCTGATATGAGGCCGAAGGAAGGGTTGATACCCGGCCTCAAGTTCTTCTGCGGTAGGGAAGATGCCTTGCTCACGAAAATTATCTGGAGGAGGATTCTTGAGGGCGCGATCCAATTGACGTCTTTTGTTCTGCTCCTTTTCGAGGGCATCGATTTGGTGTGATCAGTCAGTCTTGATAGACTCTAGATGCTTGTAGAGATCTGGCGATACTTCTTTGAATCCTTCCACGGCGTCTACCAGTAGAGTGAAGGGAACCTTGACATCTGTCACTCGACTCGGCAAACTCTGTAGCATTGTTTTGAACACGATGAAGACGTCGGTTAGGACAGTTTGTATTTCATCGACATATTCGTCTGCGAAACTTCTTAGTCTGATGAGATAGGTCGGGAGATGCAGCGTAAGCAGTTTTGAGTCAGAAACCAAGGTGAGTAGCATGCTGACTGTATGATCTGCGCCAATGGTTCCACAGATATATGCCAAACTTCGCCATATAAGCCTTTGCCTTTCCTCATCCATTGTGGGTTCATTGAAACTGGCTTCTACACATCCCTTGAGTGAACTAAGCTCCACCGCTGCCTCGGATGGATCTTTATGAAGAATGTCCTGTAGCAATCTAGAGCTTATTGGTCGAAAGTTACGATGCCGATTGTGTTGGCCCCCACTGGAATGGGTACTAGATGTAAATGTCAGTGGGAAACAAAGAAACATACACAGGTTTGTCATGCTGCATACTGTAATGTTTACTGACAATCCTCAAAAATAATATGCACTTTATAAATGGAAAAATTATATTGAATGAAGACGAGACTTAAATTTACGTTGATCTGCGATTTTTCTGGTTAAATTTCCAAAATGTATATATGTGAAATACTGCGAAACAAAATGGAACTTTAAAAAAAGTCAAATGCAAACAGCAAAGATAAGAAATAATACCATTGTTTAGCCGAAGCAATAGTCAGGTACAGATCCATTCTGCTTTTATCCAAAGCTATCAGTTACTACGTTAAAAGTTTTGCCGTTGTATTTTCTTCTTATCAGGCCTATCATTAGACACCCTTCCAATGAAATAAAGCGAAAGGAACGTATACGTGGTATGACCATCGCAAGCCTTTGTAATTCCTTTTTTTAAAAAGAAAGATTCACTTTCGGTTATGTTCAATATGAACAGTCAGGCACAGGCGCAGAAAACTGCGCCTCCCGCCAGGCGCAGAAAACTGCTACTTTGGGGTTATCCGCCCGAGCGCCGAGCAAGTGTGCCCGCTACAATCGATTCTCGTAGTTTCCGCGAACAGTCGGTTCCATTGATATCGTCTGTGTACCAGGCGCCCGTTACTGCTTTTTAATGATTTGCAGTGCACTAAGTACTGTATGCAAGACAAATTGCCAAAACACGATAGTATGTATGTGTATACTGCACTGTATCACCATAATTATATCGAAATACAGCATGCATCAGGCACATCCAGAGCCACACGCTCTCACCAACAAACACCATGCGTTGTATAGGTCTCTCCACACTGACCATAGCTCATTTATAAATCAAGAAATAGGCTAGTGAGATTGAGAACGAAGTAGGAGTCATTGGGATTACCTTGCTGTTACGATGTTACGCTGTTCTGCTTCCTTTGCAGAATCATCTGCAATTAACTCTGATAACTCATGTTTAACTATATGTGCTCTCTTGTATAACTCTGTCTCTCTGGAATCTAATCTAAAACTGCAATACCTATCGCATAGCCCCTGCCTCTGTGCTTTGCCCATGGTCAGTTCAAGACCAGGGAGGTACGAGGTAGGCCCCACAGAGAGCCTGGCCGCACTTTCACAACACTTTCCTTGTTTTAAACTGTTGCCCTTATATGTTTACTCAACAGAGATAAGAACCCAACCTGCCGGGGAGAGTACCACAGAGAAGAGAGAGGGGGAAAGAGATGATGCGTTGAGAGATGGAAGGTGGCTGTGCTGGGGGAGAGAAAGGGAAAGAAGCCACGAGAGGAGATGAGAGAGGAGAAGGGAGAGAGGAAGGTCTGATAGGAAGGAGTACATTTCTGTTACACTAGCCAACACCTGTTGCACAAGGCTAAAAAGAGGGCAAACCGGTGGTCATTCAAAAAACATTTACCTAATTATGTATTCCGACCAGAATTACGCCAGATGTCAAGGTTTTATTCCCCTAGAAATGATTATTATGCAAGATTAGGTATTTGGCTTACTACAGAGGAAATATCAGAAAAGTGTCAAGGTTAGAATTTTCGTACGAAATTAATATCGATTAGGTGTCTTCATCACCTAAATTTTCTCCATGCCTTTTACACTCCGAGCATCGCGTGGCATGATGGGTATTGTCATTATAATATTCATGATAGCAGAAATCGGCGCTTTTCGACAGGCGCAGTTTTCTGCGCCTGTGCCTGACTGATGAAAGCGAGGCAACATCCCAACTGAAATGTACCTGGAAGGATCATGTATTGCCCCATGGCCTCGTCGACCACTAGTCAAGTGTGATGCCCCTCTCCTGGAACCACCCGCACCTCCCTGTTCCACTTCGGGGTCCCGAAGGGGATCTGGATGGCGTCTTCTTCCTCGTTCTGTCTCTTCAAGAACCCTTCCACCTTGGCGTCTACCTTTTCTCTCTCTGCCACGCCTCCTATCATGACTGTCGTTTCGTGGACTTGCCATCACTGGATAATGAGGTTCAGATGTAAACATGATTTATCATAACGTCGGACATGACACCGAGCTCACCACTACATATTTCACGTAAGAAAATACTTACCTCTTCACTGAACATACTCTCTCTTTCTCTAAAAAAAGAAAAAAATCTAGTGAAAATGTTTATTTCCACTCAATTTGGAGTGACCTCAGGGATCACTTCAAGATTTTGGTGTGATTCCTAAAGGCACTCTCACATGAGTGAAAATGAACATTTTCACTCAAAATTCACTCCTATTTCACTCTAAATTCACTCTTTCCTGTTATTCACTCCTTCAAGATTGAATAACTTCACTTTGTTTATATGCAATTTTCATATTGTAAATTTTCGTCGGAAATGGAATAAAATGAAATAAAATGAAAGGAAGAGTGAACATTTTTACCCGATTTTTTAGAGAGTAATCATTCGTTTTATCATTGTCTATAACGTCTATAGCAGGCTATGCCCGGAATTGATAGGATCCTATATTCGTGAGGTAATTTTTTTTTGCCTGCCTAGTAATAGACTGGATTTATAAAGTATGTGATGAAGCTATTCCTATAAATTCACTTGAAATGATTGTGAATTTTTTCCTCCTTGAGACGACCATAATGACGTCCACAAACAGTGGCTGTCTGGAAAGCAAGATCGTCTTAAAGAAAAGAAAAGAAAAATCCCCAAATCATATGCATGTACGTGTGTGTGTGTGTGTGTGTGTGTGTCGGCTTGTATCCTGTATCTGCATGGGCGCGGATGTGTCTTAAATTCTACATAAGAAAATGGAAGATTCTAATACGTTGTATGCAAAGTGCATTCTTTTTACTTGTATACTATATGAAATATATTTTTTCACGTGCTGCATTATTTGACTTTTTAATCTGCAATGATACTTAATAATTTTGTCAATAACATACATGGGATAGGCAAAATCCTTCCTTTTATGAAGGAATTATGAAAGGGTTGCACTTCGCATCTTCATAAGCTACGGTGTATACATGGGTTGCAAGTTACCAAAAATGAGAAGAAAGAAAGAAAGAAAGAAACAAACAAACAAACAAACCAGAACTCATTTAAGTGCTGTACTATTATGCATGTCAGAATTCCAGAAGGGAAACTGGGCTCACAAATCCAAGGAGCCTGAAGTAATAAAACGGCATATTAAACTGAGTGAGTTTTTTTTTTTTTTTTTTTTTTTTTTTTTAAAGAGAAAACATCAATATTACCTGAATTGGTTTACAGGCAGTATAAAGTGGATGTTTATGTTGCACGCTTAAAATGTATAGGCCTACCTTAAGATATTAATCGGCATATACGCTAATGCACATGTTGCAAGTTCAAAGAAGACAAAACGAATATACAGCTGAATTAATACTGTACATGGGTTTCTTATTACATTACCCTAAAATGATCGACTGAAACAGCAAAATGAAATGACCTGTATCATATTTGGAAGTAAATAGATATGAATTGTCGAATGATAGCTGTGTGGCTTTGAATAGAAGGGATAACAATAAAGTACAATAATTTGTCTAATTGGATTAATAACGGGGGTAGCCATTTCGTCATGTCGAAAGTTTGATAGAAATTAGACTGCACATAGTTTACATACTTAATGTGTGGTTGGTTGACTGAACAAAAAGTAAGACTGAGCGCTTATATTATAGGTGAACATTAAAACTTTTAGTTTGAAGAGGCCAAACGGATTACCTCTCTACCGAGCATTCTACTTTTCCCCTTTAAACCCACTAAAGTGGACTCCCGTTATTTTATTATAACCGAACGAATAAACAGCAACAGAACATAGATCCGATAATTTTGCGATGTTGATTTTTATTTCCTTAAAACCGTGTTCGTTTTAACGGGAATGCACGGTCTTTCTCCACACGGGACATGGTGTATGTGTGTGTGTGTGTCTGTCTGTCTGTCTGTCTGTGAATCGTGTCATGTATTAAATGAAAAGCAGAGAATGGGGAAATAACGTCATACCGTTAACAGAAAAACGACTTCTCGCAACTGATAGCTCCTTTTGTTGTAGCGGGACACACCATCGAGTGGTGTGCTCTCTCCTGCTCTCTGTCCCTTTCATTATCTTTGAGCATCTTACTCTATAAGTGGAACTGGTACATAATAAATTTTATCTATCATTATAATTGTCCTTCAAAGGCTTGTGATAGTGGCCATGACAGTATAAGTGCATATACTCCCTCCTAACAAATAAAAAATAGATAAACTCACAGACAGAAACAAAGATTTTACTTACCAAGCAGAATCGATGCCTTCTAATGCAGATCATGCAGAGGATAATTTTACAGAGATCAGGAGATGACGCTCATTGAACGCACCGACATTGGCGACTTGTGCAACTGGCTGTATTTGAACATAATTTATTACATACCGAAATCATCGCTATTTCTGATATCTATATGATATCCGAATGCCTCGTACATCGATTTCCAAGTCCACTGCAGACTCTGCTATATTTACAGTTTTTACCCGGCACGTCGAAACGAACAAACATTGAACAATAAAATGTTCCGTTCCTTTCGGCAGGGGCCGCGAGCATAATGGTGGCCAATCAGCGGCGGAGCCTCGCGGCAAACCAGGCCCCAGATGATACAGTTTTCGCTGTGCAGAATATTGCAGCGTCAAACCAGCCTATATACCCTTTGTGACTGCTGGGGAATTCCAACTGCTTGAATATAGCACGAATTGACGTCAGCCACAAAATAAATATGATAAAAACATGAAACAACTGAAAACATGTCACGCGATCAGCAAATATCAGAAGACGATAATCGTTCAATTTTTTAGCATTAATAGTCGGGCCCGGCGGAAAACATAGAATGACTCCGTTGATCTAATTTGCCACGTGTTAATAGAAACTGTAGGCAATTTGGTAAAGACTCATTATCTGCTATAGATTGCTTCGATTGGTTTAATTCTTAGATGAATAATTTTGAGCTTATACAAACATGTTTAGTCAACATAACGATATGAAGAGTTTGTTCGCCAAAAAAACGATAAGTCCATATTTGCCAAATGGAGATATTTGCGATTAAAGGTCAAGAAAAATAAAAAGAATAATAAGAACATTTTTGCTTCTTTCGACCATAACCTCAAAAATGCACCTTTATATGTAGTGACCAATATATCATTTAAAAGGTATTATTTTGTACTTTATGACAGAGACTGTACTTCAAAATCTTCAAAAATGGATTTATCGGTTTTTGCAAACAAACTCTTGATATGATTCAACATGTCAGAATCGGAGCGGAGTGAAATTGCGCTTGTATGACAGATTTTACTGACCATCCCCCCCCCCCCGAAAAAAGAATGAAGGTAGGGTATGACCGCTTCGATTAATCTTAATCGTCCTTTTCATACTAAATTACGAACACATACAGACTCACACACACACACATACACACAATGATGTCAACCGTGACTAATGACATAAGAAATGAAGTACTAAAACGAACGGGATATGTAGGTAAAATAAATCATTTTCTTTCTCATTTCAAAACCAAAAGACGCTATAAGCTACAATCGACATTCAAACAAAAACAAATGCGATATACGTTAACTCCAATTTTATCAATGTTTATGTCCTTCTCATAGTTTTCATTCTGATTACAGTGCGGCAATGATTATTAGAAATAGCCTTGAACATTTAAAATGATTTCGCGCCACCTCTCTTTGTGGTTAAAGTCTCATTAACTTCCACCCCCCCCCCAAAAAAAAAGTTAAGAAAAAAACCAACAACAACAAACGAGAAAATGCTGCATTCTTTTAGCATTTCGAAACCTCGTAAAGAAGATGAGAAACATTCGTCTTTATCATCCCTATTACCCGCATTACGGGCCTGTTTTGTTTTCCATATGTGCATGCCACTCACAGAGTAATTGGTATTTTATTGTTGTCTACACATCTTGTTTCAACACTTTACTTCAAGCTATCTTCACTTCTCTTAAAGGAATGGTATAGTGTTGGTTAAGGTGAGGATTTAGCTCTTTTTTTTTTTTGGCGAGATACATGTACTTAGAAACCACTTAAAAAAATTCCATGAGGAATTCCAACTTTATTTGATGAAAATCCGTTTTGAAATGGCTGAGATATCCAAAAACAAAGTAAAACAAAGCAATCCTAATGAAAGGTGGGTCAAAGACAATTGACTCTTGTCTCATTTCATAATATATCTGTCAATAAAGAATTATACTTGCAGATTATTCCACATCAGTTTTATTTGCGGAAATCAATTGTAAAAGTGATAAAGCCGGCTTTTCAGGATGGTACAGTTTTAAAAACTTTCACATGATACAGCTCTGATTTACACTTTTTTTCACAAACTTCTTTTGTTTTGTATACTCTATCATTAAGTGATATTTCATTTCATTTGATAAATAAACAAGCAAAATATAGCCAACGTTATGTTAACGATCAAAATGAGTCTTGAGATTGCTCAGCAAGACGGCGGCATCGAACATCGATCATCAAAGGCACAAATGCACCGGTAGTTTTTTTCCCCCTTTTTTTGTACATCAATAGGAACTATGTGAATAATTACAGCCAGTTGGAACTCCCACTCTTAAGCCTCCTCAAATCAAACATGACTGTGATTGTTTTACTCCTTCTTTCTTTAAACAGAGTGAAGCTTCACTAAGAGAAACGGCACTTATCCGTTGTCAACTAGCTCAGAGAAGTCAGTACACAGAAAGATGGTCCAAAGTCTTTGTTTTATTTGGCGCATTTTTCAGTTTGATCATTGAACTCGTTAGTTATCGCAGACTTATGTGCAACATTTTAAATGTCGAGCACGTTTTACAGTCGCTTTATCATTTTGAGTGGCAGCTCTGCACATAGTCTACATGACTGTGCACGTGTATCCTATGTATATGATGCATGTATCATATACATATTGTTTAGTTTGACCAAAGTAAACGAGTCTTGATAACATAAACAGATAAATGAAGAATTCAGTTCTTGTGATTAAAGGAATACTTCATCATCACCTTTTACCTTATACTTGATTTTGACCCCGTTAGTATCTATAACGCACTTAAGATACAAAATGATTCTATGTGCATTCACACATTACACAGTTCGAAGTGTGTGATTCAGACGCACTGGTATAATAGTTTTCGCCCACTTCCGCTTCGCTGATACTATTTTCACTATTGACTATTTCGCTTTAAAAACCTGCCCCCGCCCCGTAACGTTTGTCATGTAATGTCTTAATCATAATCATCAACCATATATTACTTATAAAACCATGTGCAAAGGGTCATGTACGGATGTACAACTTTTGACCCGTGTATGTACAGGGTTATAATTTTTACCAAATTACTGGTGCGGTTACAAGCGACAACAAAGTAATAGCGGCCTACATTCAATGTTTGTAGAGTGAAATGTGAAATGTATTGGTTTATTTCATATTAAGTGTGAAAAACACATTAAATGTTTTGCAGTGAGATCTTAATCACGTAACGATAGGCACAAAAACAGTTAAAATATGGCAGTGTGTCTGGTTTAAGGACCAGCTCTGCTGTGTATGATAGACGGTGAAATACATAGAAATAATGACATACTAGAAATCCATTGTAGCAAAAAAAAAAAAAAAAAAAAAAAAAAATGCTGAAAACTGCTTATCCAACAGTGGCGAGCCAATGGAGTAAAATGAAGTCAAACATCAAAAGGGGCCTGAGCTTTCGATCCTAGCAGAATCCTCGTCGGAGGCAAAATGACAAACAGGTAGGGAAAGCAATCACAATAAGGACTTCACACAACAAGAACAGTCAGGGACGGGCTAGGGACACAGAACAAAGAAAACAAAAGGGGAGGGTAGGAGATCATGGGCAAGGAACCCAACAGGTTAAGGGAGGGGGTTCAGAGCAGGAGGGTGGACAGACAAAAGACAGAGGAGGGTCAGTAATGATCCTGAGGACCATGCGGGGCAACCTTTGAAGGGTAAGGATGAATAGGGAGGCAACATCAAACAAGATGAGGAACAAAAGAGGGATAACGCAAGGAAAAAAATTGAAATAGCAACAGCATGGGGGAGGGGGTGCTGAGCAAGCAGCGAGCCCTAATAAGGTGTACCGAGGGGAGGCAACAAAATGAAAGTGAGAGTCAACTAAAATTACTAGAAATTCGTTTACTTGACTAACAAGTAAGGCACGTCAAGAGCGCCAACCAGACGGCAAGACGGGGTCATAACAAAACATAGACTATTGTGTGTAGATCATTAGGCCTACGGTAAAAGGCTACTATATACTAGGTGTTACACGAAACGGAAGTTCCCACTTTTGATCGTTAATAGTTCAAAAACTATATAAGATTATCAGATAACACTGATATGAGCAATATGAGCTGAATAGTGTACAATTTTGTTGGAGGTAATTCAAAAATGATAGCATGAATGAGTTTCATTAAATTCAAGATTTATTTTGAAGCTAGGTTTCAGATTTTGCTCTGTTTTCAACCCTCTGCACAAATTTATTTAGCACAGGGGTCAATTGGTGTGTATGGCAGTGTGTCATTAACACCCTAACAATGGTCCTGAACTGTGGCCAGGATTGGAAAGCTCTATTTCATGTTGATGAGAAATTCCACTGTCACAGCTAGTCTTTATTCATCCTGAATGCAGTGTATGCAAGCACACGAAAGCATGTGCTTATTTTTGTCATGTGCATGCATTTTACCCTTTACTATGAATTCAGACTAGCAGGGCAATCCATCACAACTTATCAATAAAGCATTCATGTGGCTTGGAGCAAGCGCCCAGATTACCCAGAAGCTAGTCAGCAGAGCTCTGAACAGGTGATAGTCATGTCCGGTGTCCAGGGTCATTGTAAGCACACACTCACATACACATCATTGGTTCTTGTGTAAAGTTCAATTTTGTACAGAGGGTTCAAATTTGATCAATATCTGGAACTTAACATTGAAATTAACGAAACTGATTCATGCTCTCATATTCAAATCACCTCCAACTAAATTGTACACTATTACTCATATCAATGACAGTGTTTTCTGATGTATAGTTTTCGAAATATTAAGGATCAGAAGTGGGAACCTATATAAGTTGACTTAAGTAGAATCAAATCGTAGACACAGATATGCGGAAGTTATGAAAAGGAAGTTTTGAAAAATTTTGTCACATGTTAATCTCATGTAACATCTTTTTTTCCTTTTCATTCCCTCAGTCAAGCTCCCGACGACACGTTATTTGAGAAAAAGCTTACCAAGATATATATATATATATATATATATATATATATTTTTTTTTTTTTTTTTACACCGTGACACGTGATAACTCTCCATGCTGATGTGCACTCGATTCCAGTGCTCCTTTCACACACTACTTATAACTGTGAACCATATCAATCCATAGGAACTAGAAACCAAGTAATCTTCCTTTACTAATTTGCATCTAGACGAGACGTAACAAGGACACTATGATAATTCTTAATTCCTAGACAGTCTATTACCTGGGCGAGTAACATCGTTCTAGTGATATATCAATCGTGTAATTTTATATCTATCAAAATTAGTGTTGATTCTCTGTTTCATATTGCTATGTTGAAAATAAAACTGGATGGTTCTGCCAAGCATTGTATGACTCGGAAGCCTCCAAACCTACCCAATGTTGGGGATAGGAACTTGTCAGCAGAGTAAAAATACTCTAATATTTCCTCTTTTTTTTGGGGGGGGGGGGGTTGAGAGCCGATGAGGTTCAAAGGTCAACCATATCCCCCACCCCCACCCCCATTCCCCAGATGTCAAGAATCATGTGGTGGAACTCTTCGGCGTCGTCATTTTTTTATCATCTTAGAAATACTATACCGGTAGGCCTATATAGACAGGGAGTTGTCGATATCCCTGGTGCGGACTGGATATACACGTCCTTAACATTACATAGTATTCTTGTTGCTTTATTTCAGCACTTCATTGTTGGAACACGATGACGTAAGTATTATTATATGGTATTTAAAGTATATCGTGTATACATTACATGTACTAACATTCCACAGCAACTTGTATTCAGTTTCATAATCAACGAGTAATAATATCATATTGGTATCAAATCTAAAGAGGCACAATTAAGTAATGGCTCGGTAACAAATACCATTAAGAGCTGCTACGAAAGCCGTACGAACGATTTTTAACAATTTCGTAAGATCTTCTTAAGAAGGCCGTATATACGAAACCAGCTTTCATAGATCGTTCGTAGACCGTAAGTTCGTAGCCTGGTCGATGGTCTTGTCGAAGATTTTTTGTTTTAACTTCGTACGAAACCCTCTCTTCATAAGACGGCCGTACGAATAGTGACATTCGTACGAACGCATCGTTCGTACGAACCTTTATGACCGTAGCTTAAGACATTTAGCTCATCATGTTGGGTAACTGATGTCATAATACGTTATATACAGTAGATGTTCTATGATACGCACCCTCATATTATGTGATCGAAGTCCCAGCCACAATATCCTTAAGAATAAATCCACCCCAAATAAATAAACTCCAAAAGAAAGAGAAAAATATTCCTTTCCGAACGATACAAAAATGACAAGAATCAGAACAAGAAATAAGTAAGATATGACATTTTAAAATTTCAATTTTTTTTTTTCGGAAAACATTTCTTGACCAGTCCTTTTGAACATTCAAATCAGCAAGTTGACGATGTCATGCTCACACCATTGCTTATTCATTTCCTTCACAGAAATGACAAAAATCTCGTATTCCAGCTAATATAAAACTTGTCTGAAAACCACCCAACTCTGATATATGTCTCGGTTTTATGGGAATATATTTTTACTTTTATCAGTTTATAATAACAATTTCTTTTTTCGAATTTCGACGTGTATAACATAATATGAAAATTGTGAGGGTAGTGTATTATCAACACGCTCATTTGAATATTCATAAGGACTAGCTGGTGAAGAAATGTTTTCCGAAAAATGTGAAATTTAGAAATGTCATACCTTCCTTATTTCTTATCAAATTTTTGGTATTCTTATATCACTCTGTGGGAATATTTGTCTCTTTCTTTGAAGTAAGTTTTGGGGTTGATTTCTTTTTTAGATCAAACTAATGAATAAGCATGTTTGACTTTTTGAGCGGCTATTAATCTCGATGACGAAGTATAAAAAAGGGGGAACTAGTTAGGTTGCATACTAGTCAGAATAATGATAAAGGGTCTATCAGAGTGCAACTGTATTTGTTACGATATATAGGAGATGCATCCATGAAAAGAATCATTTCTTCCCGTTTGCAGTATTACCGTATAGAGGAGAATAATACACAAAAACCACGAATTGTGTTACCTAAAAAAGAGATAGATAGCCCCCCTATATTTTTGTCGAAAAATGCAAAAAAAAAAATGAAATTGAAATTGTATTATATCGACGATGAGCCGCGGCAAATTTCAAAAGCTTAGAATAGACTGACAGCATTTTCATATTAAGAAAATTACAATTTCAGATAAGATTAAATTTTTTTCCTCAAAACGTGGTTCCTGAATAAATTGTAGGCAGTTGGGTAGGATAACTTGCAAATGCGACAGTCAACTAATGACGCAATGGTGATTGAGAAAAGGAAAGAAAGTCTGACGTCCGGCGATCTACCTATTTTTATCTTTAATTGTGCTAAGCCTGTACGTATATAGCATTATTTCACTAACGTGTGAATATTATGGAGGACCCAAACTTGAAGCCCTACAAAATTTAATGAACATCGATTCAAGAAGAGCACAATGCCACTGGATAAGTGAATTGGTAACGACCTCGAGTAAGTCACCGTGACGAAACTGCTCTCCCACTTTCCTTTTTCCTCTACGCTATTATTGGAACAACCTGTCGAAAGTTGTACGTACTCGTCGTTGTGTATAGGTGGCGCTGTTCATCCTACTGAGCCAGAGCCTTCAGGGCTCTGTACAGAGCTTGAGGGCATATTTGCCCCAACGTCTGTTTTGGTGTCTAGCTGGCGATCGCGGGATGACCCCGGCAAAACATGTACACACACACACACACACACACACACACACACACACACACATAGAGACCTTGTAAAAGATATGTACAAGATTCATTCCTTGGTACACTGTATAGGGTGTACATTTAGGACTCTCGAGATCACAAATATTTTCTAACGAGACTTAAATGCATGAACTTTCGATTTTTCGAAGTTTTTGTTGGATATTCCAATGTATGACGATCAATATCGCCATACATAACGAACTGTCTGAATTGAAGTCTTACTGAAGAACAGATGAATTGCATTTTGTGTAGTACATGTAATCATGTAGGCCTGCATGTATGACATACCATGAACAGAAAATGATTAGTATCGCGTTTTCAAACAAACTGCGTTGTACTGAATTACTAAGAACTACAAATAAAATAAAAAGATGACGCATATCCTTTAATAAATACTCAATCTCCTGTTGAGTTTATTTTCCACATTTTCATATCAAAATGGTGAACATAACAAACAAAAATGTACATATTTACAAAGATTTAGCTTTACATGTACACTGACAGATAAATTTTGTTCACTGGTATTGACATATTTCTTACAGTGGTTAAAAACAAGATGAAAACAATGTGGCATAATTGTGATATTCAAGACACTTTGTACATGTAATAGCAAAATAAAATGTACGAAAAAATCTGTTGCATAAAATTGAGCATTTTATATACATATGAACAATACCTCTGTTACACATTCATATCCTCCAACAGTACATGATACAGAATGAATGAAACTATAACAATTGACTTGCAAGTTTCAACCATAGTTATAATCACACAGCAAATCTTTGTGAGATAAATATATTTCAAACAAACAAAATTATAGCGTGTCTCATGATATAAGTTCCTTTCACATGATATAATAATGTACCTCACGGAAAACGAATTTTGAGTTGAAAAATATATTATGTAGACACTGTCTGTTCGTGTCCAAACATTGAATCTTGGACACCCATCTCAGTAAATATTCAGGTGCACACAGAGTGTCCATTATACAACAGTTAGTCAAAATAATGATTCATTTTACAGTGCAACCCACACTGACAGGATCCACAGCAGAGGTGCCAAATTGGCAATGAGGGAGATACTTGTGTGCTACAGTGGCAACTCAGCATAACCAGATCCTTGGGACCAAGACAATTTGTTCATAATCAGTAGTCAATAAACAAAACAAAACAAAACAAAGGAAAT